>NW_027362761.1:610528029-611053029 GCF_046119375.1 Phyllobates terribilis
TCTAAATCCTCCTGTAGCTGTGCCCTATCCTCATCTGTATTAACTACTTTACAAAGTTTAGTATCATCTGCAAATATTGCTATTTTACTATGCAACCCTTCCACTAGATCATTAATAAATATATTAAATAATATAGGGCTCAAGACAGACCCTTGAGGCACCCCGCTAGTAACCCTGACACCCCCTGAGCTTACTCCATTGATAACCACCCTCTGCTTTCTATCACTCAGCCAGCTATTTACCCACTTGCACACATTATCCCCCAGACCAAGCATTCTCATTTTATACACCAACCTTTTGTGTGGCACGGTATCAAACGCTTTGGAAAAGTCAAGGTCTACAACATCCACTGACTCTCCCCGGTCCAGCTGTAAGCTCACCTCCTCGTAGAAGGCCATCAGGTTTGTTTGGCAGGAGCGATCCCTCATGAATCCATGTTGATATGGAGTTAGACAGTTATTATCATTAAGATATTCTACAATAGCATCTCTAAGAAATCCTTCAAACAATTTACCCACAACAGACGTTAAGCTTACTGGTCTATAGTTCCCAGGGTCACTTTTAGACCCCTTTTTGAATATTGGTACCACATTTGCTTGGCGCCAGTCTAGTGGGACAGTCCCTGTCCATAAAGAGAGCTTGAATATAAGATACAGCGTGTGGCACAGGGGGTTCACACACGACCCCCAGGGACTGACATTTCCTAGAAACTTTGGCAGCTGTCAGTCATGAGCTCACCCTGATACATTACACTCTGGAAACAGCTGAAGGGAGAAGGATAATTTATGACATTTTCTCACACTTAAAAAAAAAAAAAAAAAAAATAGCCCAGTAAACAGCCCATATGTCAGGAACAGGTTACTAGGGAACTACACGTCCCAGCACGGCCTGGCTGCGCCCACAGCCCGGGGGGGAGTGTGAGGCTTCCTCCTGCAGGTTGCCCGGAGGCACCGGGCCGTCATTATCCTCACACAGGGGGTCCCCGCCGCCATTGTCCCTCCAATAACACCGTATAATAAAACATGCGCTCACCTGCGCCAGCTGCTGCAGCCGGGAAAGTTCCGAACGCCTCACCTGGGCGGAGGGGAAGTGACTCACACACGGGGAGGGGCAGTAACCTGAGCGCGGCTCCATGGAGGATGCACACACTGCAGCCTGACAGCACCGGCAGCAGCGCTACTGTTACAACTCTCCTCTTAGGTTTTTTTTAGTTTGCTGGTCACATGACCATTTTGCCTATTTAATCCGGCTCCGCCCTCCTGGCTTTGCTGGACTTCATTTGTATTTACTACTGTTGAGCTAGCTTGGTGCTCTGTTGACGTTCTCTGTTAGTTTTGCTAGGTCTTCTGACCTCTTTGCTTTTTGTTGTGTGTTTGTCTTTGACTGCTACTATTTCTGCTAGGAGGTGTCCAACTTATTCCAGTCCCTAGATCTTGTAGGGATCCCTCCCCCACATCTATAGGTCTGCGTTCAGACTAGCCGAGGACTTTAGCGGGTCTGATCGCAGGATCAGGTTCCCCGTTACATCGTAGGGATCTAGTTTAGTTCTATTGTAGGGACAGATCTCCTGCCTTTCCTTAGTCTCTGTAGCAGATCATAACAGCTACACAAATGGCGTCCTCCTCTCCTGTGTGCAGCACAGCCCTGTGTGTGTGCAGCGCAGCATGTCACCCACAGCACCAGCAGGCTGCTCTCAGCTCCTACAGAGCACTGGGAATGGTTGCTATGGGTAACCGCGCCACAGCTGCTCCTCATAGACCAGTCATATACAACTGATATCGTCTGTACAGCGATTGTAGTATAACTAATTAGATTGTTTTAGTATTTTGTTTGAACTTTACTAAGTACCTATTTTGTAATTAGTACTTATAAAAATGCCGCGAAAGCATAAGTCTAACATTTCATAAAGCTCTAATAAAGCCCGAGCTATGAAAATAATTAGACATGATGAGACGTCTCAACAAGCCGAGCAACGAAGGCTTGAACTGGCGGTGCGTTGTGCGGCACATAGAGCTGCAGAGACTCCAGAACAATCCCAAGCCCGACGTGAACGGAATGCGGAGTTTTTGGCATCTCAAAGGGCTGCTAAAACTCAAGAACAGTCCCAAGCTCGACGTCAGCAGCAAGCGACTTACATGGCGTCCCAAAGAGCCACTGAAACTTATGAAATGGCCGAATCTCGCAGACGCACTGTTGCTGAAAGGGCAGCACAGCGACGTCAAACATTTACAAGAAATACATGGATATTGTTTAATAAAGCTGCATTTGAGTATGACGAGACTCTTGATTATGAAGCTTATAAAAATAGAAGCAAAGACCATAGATTGCAAATATTGCGGAGCTCTTAAGTGGAAAGAGGAAGCAGCAGGTATGTGTTGTTTGGGCGGGAAAGTAGCTCTTCCTTATATAGACGAGCCAGTTCAACCTTTAAAAGAGCTTTTCTCTAATTAAACTGATAAATCTCGCCTTTTTCTAAATAATATAAGAAAATACAACATGTGCTTTCATATGACGTCTTTTGGAGCAGATCAAATTGTCTCAATGCCAGGGTTTTGCCCGACCTTTAAAATACAAGGACAAGTATACCACCGTATCGGTTCTTTAATTCCTACGTCCATTTCGCAACCGCAATTTTTACAAGTTTATTTCATAGGTGATGAAGAAGAACAAATCAACAGGCGTACTGAGTGCGTGCAAAGCGTAGATGGAAACATAGTTAAAAAATTACAACAAGTACTTCACGACCACAACATTTTGGTGCATGAATTTAAAACGGCTAGAGACAGAATGATCAATGACGATCATTTCAAAGTAGTGATTCACCCAGACCGTGTACCACGTGGTCAACATGAGAGACGATTCAATGCCCCTACTACAAATGAAATAGCTGCTGTAATAGTTAGTAATGAACAAACTATGTCTCGGGACATCGTTGTGCAGCCGCGCGATGGCATGCTCACTAGGGTTCCCGATACACATAGATTCTATGACGCTCTCGAGTACCCAATAATTTTTTGGAAAGGACAAGAGGGGTACAGCATTGATATTCCTCAGATAAATCCAATTACCAAACAAGCAATGCCAAGCAAAAAGGTGTCCTGCAAAGATTTTTATGCCTTTCACTTGATGGTCCGTCGCATCGATTTTAATTTGATGCTTAAGTGTAGGCTCCTACTTCATCAGTTTCTGGTCGACATGTATGTAAAGATGGAAAGTGAGCGCTTAAGGTTCATTTCTTTAAATCCAAAAAAACTGCGCGCAGAAAATTATATTCACTTGCAAGATGCAATAAGAAATGCGGATTTGGATCCAAATAACTTAGGTCAGATGGTGATTCTCCCGTCATCATTTGTAAATAGCCCGAGATACCTACATGAATACACACAAGATGCGTTCACATACGTACGTAATTATGGGAGGCCTGATTTATTTATTACAATGACTTGCAACCCCGCTTGGCCAGAAATCACCAAAGAGCTTATGGCTGGTCAAAATTCAACGGACAGACATGACTTAACAGCCCGAGTATTTAGAATAAAAGTACAGAAGTTGGTAGCTCTACTTACAAAAGGTAACATATTTGGTGATATGCAATGCTTCATGTACTCGATCGAGTGGCAAAAGCGATTTTTGCCTCATGTGCACTTACTGCTGTGGTTAAAGGAAAAATTGCATCCGAACCAAATTGACGAAATCATATGTGCTGAGATACCAAACCCAGAAACCGATCAAAAGCTCTATGATACAGTGACAAAGAATATGAATCACGGGCCATGTGGTACATTCAATTCTTCATCGCCATGCATGAAGGAAGGAAAATGTACCAAAACATATCTGAGGAAGCTTTTAAAAGGTACTCAAACCAATGACAAAGGTTATCCTTTGTACAGGCGCAGAGCACCAGAGAATGGTGGACGCACGACGATTATAAAAACCCGTAGAGGAACACAGGAAATATTGGTGAACAATAGCTGGGTGGTCCCATATTCTCCACTCTTATCAAAAAAATTTAATTCTCATTTAAATGTAGAGTTCTGTAATACGGTACAGGCGATAAAATATATTTGTAAATATATTATTAAGGGTAGCAACCAGGCTATTTTTAACATTCGCCAGCAAGGGAATGTTAACATTGACCCAAGAGATGAGGTGCAGACCTTTAGAACCGGCCGATATGTTAGTAGTAACGAAACAGCGTGGTGGATCTTAGGTCTGCCTCTGCACGAGAGACACCCAACCGTCACTCATCTCACGATTCATTTACCCAATGGCGAGAGGGTTTACTTTATGGAAAATAATTTTAGAGAGAGATTAGAAGCACCACCTAAAACTACACTAACTGCATTTTTCCTGTTGTGCCAAAGTGATACGTTTGCAAAAACATTACTTTACATTGACGTGCCTCGCTACTATACTTGGAATGTGGCACGGAAGCAATGGAAACGTCGTTTACAAGGAACACCTGTCGATGGCTGGCCAGGTGTGAAGGCAGGAGACGCTCTAGGTCGCATTTACACGATGCACGTTAGCAATTTTGAATGTTATTGCTTGCGTATGCTGCTGAATGTAATAAGGGGTCCAACCAACTTCTTGGAGTTAAAAACATTTGAAGGTCAAGAACTTGCAACTTTTCGGGGTTGTTGGAAGATGATAACCACTGGGATTCCACCTTAGAAGAGGCCGTGCTATGTCGCTCCCCGGTGCAAATAAGAGAGCTGTTTGCCATATTGATATGCACTTGCGGTTTATCCAATTCTCTACAACTCTGGCACAAGTATAAAACTGCGTTATCAGAGGATATCATGCACAGATTTGAAAGAATGGATCACGTTAACGATGATCTCTTTCAATGAGGCATTGGGGCTTATCGAGGACAAAATATTAATAATTTCTGGAAAGAAATTGTCCGATTTTGGTCTACCCTCACCGCGGCGTAGAGGAGAGCTGTCGAACGAGTTGATAAAAGAGCTAAGCTATGATACCAACCAGTTAGACGCTCACGTTTGCAAAACTGAGCCACGTTTGCTACCTGATCAAAGAGAGATTTATCACAAAATAGTAGGACGAGTTGAGAATGGTGAAGGCGGACTTTTTTTCCTTGATGCCCCGGGTGGTACAGGAAAAACTTTCTTGCTTAATTTACTTTTAGCAAAAATTCGTAGCGGTCATAACGTTGCATTAGCTGTGGCTTCCTCTGGAATTGCTGCAACATTGCTAAGCGGTGGACGGACTTCACATTCAGTCTTTAAATTACCTCTTAATCTGGTGAACGAAGAAACCCCATCCTGTAATATCAGCAAGAGCAGCGCCCGTGGCCTCCTGTTGCAACAGTGCAAACTAATCGTGTGGGACGAGTGCACAATGTCACACAAACGCGCCATCGAAGCTCTTGATCGTTGTCTACAAGACTTAGTAAACAAACAATAATGGGTGGTGTGGTTGTTTTTTTGGCTGGGGACTTTAGGCAAACTTTGCCTGTCATCGAGCGAGGCACTGCAGCAGACGAAATTAACGCATGTCTGAAATCCTCATATTTATGGACCAAAGTTGAAAAGCTGCACCTCACCACCAACATGTGTGTCCAGTTATTCAGTGATCTAGAGTCGGGCGCGTACGCTGAGAAACTGCTCGAGATCGGTGAAGGTCGAATCGAAACTGACGAAGAAGGTATGGTTCTATTCACTAACCAATTTTGTCATGTTGTGGATTCGGAAGACGCACTTATTGCTCAAGTTTTTCCAAATTTGCAACAAAACATCCACGATGAAAATTGGCTATGTGAAAGAACTATACTAGCACCAAGAAATGAAACAGTTGTGAAAATCAATAAAATTATCTTGGACCAAGTAACCAGCGATGCAACAACCTACAACTCCATCGACACAGTCATGTCATCTGAAGACTGCACGAGCTACCCCGTGGAGTTTCTTAACTCTTTGGAGCTATCCGGGGTCCCATCTCATAAGCTTGAATTAAAGGTCGGTATACCCGTTTTGTTAATGCGCAACTTGGACGCCCCGAGATTATGTAATGGCACTAGATTGCGAGTCACTGAACTAGGCAGGCACATTGTAAAGGCCACAATTTTAACTGGAGAAGCTAAGGGTGAAAATATTCTTATACCACGCATGCCAATAATACCCAATAACTTACCCTTTAATTTCAAACGTTTGCTGTTCCCACTTAAAGTTGCATTTTCAATGACCATCAATAAATCGCAAGGGCAAACTTTGAAGGTAGCGGGGATACATTTAGGCGCGCCCTGTTTTTCCCACGGTCAGCTATACGTAGCTTGCTCACGTGTTTCTAAATCGCAAAATCTACATATTTTCGCTGAACGAAAGAAATCAAATAACATAGTTTACAGGAGTATATTGCAGTAAAAACACATAGATAAATTACCTGCAGATGTCCATTATTCCAATTACATACTAGTTCTTTACTAACACGAACAATATTAAACGCAAGTAACTTCAGTCCGTCCTGTTTATTAATCAGTGTTTAGTAATCCGTTTGTGATGAAATTTGATATGGATAATTTCAAGCCTGGGGAAGGACATAGGGTTACTTTTTATAAACACACCATACAGGCGAAGATTATATAAAACTGTAAACCTGATTGACTGACACACCTAGCGGTCAATGCACAGCCGAAACCACTGAACTTAGCATCTTGAAATTTGCAGATAGGTTCTATTATAGCTTAAATGAGCACTAAGAAAGGAATTTTGATAATTCCACCCTCAAGAGTTTCCTTCTTAATATTATAGGGGTTCAAAGATTGTATTGAATCCATCAGTTTTGAAGTTAGACATCTGAAATTTTGGATGTACGAGTAACTAAATAAGATTTTTTTTTACTATTAAGATTATTTTTTTTTACTATTAAGATTATTTTTTTTTACTATTAAAATGATCTGTCACGAAACTTAATGTGGCAGACCAAATTCCACGCGAGCGAAGCCGCGGGTAAAAGCTAGTTATATATAGTATTATTAGTGTATTATATACGGTATATTTATGTATACATTTATAGTTATTATATACAGTATTATTAGTGTATTATATAGAGTATATTTATGTATACATTTATAGTTATATATAGTATTATTAGTGTATTATATACCGTATATTTATGTATACATTTATAGTTATATACAGTATTATTAGTACATTATATTACAGTATATTTATGCATACATTTATAGTTATTATATATAGTATTATTAATGTATTATATACAGTATATTTATGTATACATTTATAGTTATTATATACAGTATTATTAGTGTATTATATACAGTATATTTATGTATACATTTATAGTTATTATATACAGTATTATTAGTATGTTATATACAGTATATTTATGTATACATTTATAGTTATTATATACAGTATTATTAGTGTATTATATACAGTATATTTATGTATACATTTATAGTTATTATATACAGTATTATTAGAGTATTATATACAGTATATTTATGTATACATTTATAGTTATTATATACAGTATTATTAGTATGTTATATACAGTATATTTATGTATACATTTATAGTTATTATATACAGTATTATTAGTGTATTATGTACAGTATATTTATGTATACATTTATAGTTATTATATACAATATTATTAGTGTATTATATACAGTATATTTATGTATACATTTATAGTTATTATATACAATATTATTAGTGTATTATATACAGTATATTTATGTATACATTTATAGTTATATACAGTATTATTAGCGTATTATATGCAGTATATTTATGTATACATTTATAGTTATTATATATAGTATTATTAGCGTATTATATACAGTATATTTATGTATACATTTATAGTTATTATACACAGTATTATTAGTGTATTATATACAGTATATTTATGTATACATTTATAGTTATTATATACAGTATTATTAGTGTATTATATACAGTATATTTATGTATACATTTATAGTTATTATATACAGTATTATTAGTATGTTATATACAGTATATTTATGTATACATTTATAGTTATTATATACAGTATTATTAGTGTATTATATACAGTTTATTTATGTATACATTTATAGTTATTATATACAGTATTATTAGTGTATTATGTACAGTATATTTATGTATACATTTATAGTTATTATATACAATATTATTAGTGTATTATATACAGTATATTTATGTATACATTTATAGTTATTATATACAGTATTATTAGTGTATTATATACAGTATATTTATGTATACATTTATAGTTATTATATACAGTATTATAAGTGTATTATGTACAGTATATTTATGTATACATTTATAGTTATATACAGTATTATTAGTGTATTATATACAGTATATTTATGTATACATTTATAGTTATTATATACAGTATTATTAGTGTATTATATTACAGTATATTTATGTATACATTTATAGTTATTATATACAGTATTATTAGTGCATTATATACAGTATATTTATGTATACATTTATAGTTATTATATACAGTATTATTAGTGTGTTATATACAGTATATTTATGTATACATTTATAGTTATTATATACAGTATTATTAGTGTATTATATTACAGTATATTTATGTATACATTTATAGTTATTATATACAGTATTATTAGTGCATTATATACAGTATATTTATGTATACATTTATAGTTATTATATACAGTATTATTAGTGTGTTATATACAGTATATTTATGTATACATTTATAGTTATTATATACAGTATTATTAGTATATTATATTACAGTATATTTATGTATACATTTATAGTTATTATATACAGTATTAGTGTATTATATACGGTATATTTATGTATACATTTATAGTTATTATATACAGTATTATTAGTATATTATATTACAGTATATTTATGTATACATTTATAGTTATTATATACAGTATTATAAGTGTATTATGTACAGTATATTTATGTATACATTTATAGTTATATACAGTATTATTAGTTTATTATATACAGTATATTTATGTATACATTTATAGTTATTATATACAGTATTATTAGTGTATTATATTACAGTATATTTATGTATACATTTATAGTTATTATATACAGTATTATTAGTGTGTTATATACAGTATATTTATGTATACATTTATAGTTATTATATATAGTATTATTAGTGTATTATGTACAGTATATCTATGTATACATTTATAGTTATTATATATAGTATTATTAGTATATTATATTACAGTATATTTATGTATACATTTATAGTTATTATATACAGTATTATTAGTGTGTTATATACAGTATATTTATGTATACATTTATAGTTATTATATATAGTATTATTAGTGTATTATATTACAGTATATTTATGTATACATTTATAGTTATTATATACAGTATTATTAGTGTGTTATATAAAGTATATTTATGTATACATTTATAGTTATTATATACAGTATTATTAGTGTGTTATATACAGTATATTTATGTATACATTTATAGTTATTATATACAGTATTATTAGTGTGTTATATACAGTATATCTATGTATACATTTATAGTTATTATATATAGTATTATTAGTGTATTATGTACAGTATATCTATGTATACATTTATAGTTATTATATACAGTATTATTAGTGTATTATATACAGTATATTTATGTATACATTTATAGTTATTATATACAGTATTATTAGTGTGTTATATACAGTATATTTATGTATACATTTATAGTTATTATATACAGTATTATTAGTGTATTATATACAGTATATTTATGTATACATTTATAGTTATTATATACAGTATTATTAGTGTTATATACAGTATATCTATGTATACATTTATAGTTATTATATATAGTATTATTAGTATATTATATTACAGTATATTTATGTATACATTTATAGTTATTATATACAGTATTATTAGTGTGTTATATACGGTATATTTATGTATACATTTATAGTTATTATATACAGTATTATTAGTGTATTATATACAGTATATCTATGTATACATTTATAGTTATTATATATAGTATTATTAGTATATTATATTACAGTATATTTATGTATACATTTATAGTTATTATATACAGTATTATTAGTGTGTTATATACAGTATATTTATGTATACATTTATAGTTATTATATATAGTATTATTAGTGTATTATATTACAGTATATTTATGTATACATTTATAGTTATTATATACAGTATTATTAGTGTATTATGTACAGTATATCTATGTATACATTTATAGTTATTATATACAGTATTATTAGTGTATTATATACAGTATATCTATGTATACATTTATAGTTATTATATACAGTATTATTAGTGTATTATATACGGTATATTTATGTATACATTTATAGTTATTATATACAGTATTATTAGTGTATTATATACGGTATATTTATGTATACATTTATAGTTATTATATACAGTATTATTAGTGTATTATATACGGTATATTTATGTATACATTTATAGTTATTATATACAGTATTATTAGTGTATTATATACAGTATATCTATGTATACATTTATAGTTATTATATACAGTATTATTAGTGTATTATATACGGTATATTTATGTAGACATTTATAGTTATTATATACAGTATTATTAGTGTATTATATACGGTATATTTATGTATACATTTATAGTTATTATATACAGTATTATTAGTGTGTTATATTCAGTATATTTATGTATACATTTATAGTTATTATATACAGTATTATTAGTGTGTTATATACAGTATATTTATGTATACATTTATAGTTATTATATACAGTATTATTAGTGTATTAAATACAGTATATCTATGTATACATTTATAGTTATTATATACAGTATTATTAGTGTGTTATATACAGTATATTTATGTATACATTTATAGTTATTATATACAGTATTATTAGTGTGTTATATACAGTATATTTATGTTTACATTTATAGTTATTATATACAGTATTATTAGTGTATTATATACAGTATATCTATGTATACATTTATAGTTATTATATACAGTATTATTAGTGTATTATATACAGTATATTTATGTATACATTTATAGTTATTATATACAGTATTATTAGTGTGTTATATACAGTATATTTATGTATACATTTATAGTTATTATATACAGTATTATTAGTGTATTATATACAGTATATCTATGTATACATTTATAGTTATTATATACAGTATTATTAGTGTATTATATACAGTATATTTATACATTTATAGTTATTATATACAGTATTATTAGTGTATTATATACAGTATATTTATGTATACATTTATAGTTATTATATATAGTATTATTCGTGTATTAGGTACAGTATATCTATGTATACATTTATAGTTATTATATACAGTATTATTAGTGTATTATATACAGTATATTTATGTATACATTTATAGTTATTATATACAGTATTATTAGTGTGTTATATACAGTATATTTATGTATACATTTATAGTTATTATATACAGTATTATTAGTGTATTATATACAGTATATCTATGTATACATTTATAGTTATTATATACAGTATTATTAGTGTGTTATATACAGTATATTTATGTATACATTTATAGTTATTATATACAGTATTATTAGTGTGTTATATACAGTATATTTATGTATACATTTATAGTTATTATATACAGTATTAGTGTGTTATATACGGTATATTTATGTATACATTTATAGTTATTATATACAGTATTATTAGTGTATTATATACGGTATATTTATGTATACATTTATAGTTATATACAGTATTATTAGTGTGTTATATACAGTATATCTATGTATACATTTATAGTTATTATATACAGTATTATTAGTGTGTTATATACAGTATATCTATGTATACATTTATAGTTATTATATACAGTATTATTAGTGTATTATATACAGTATATCTATGTATACATTTATAGTTATTATAGACAGTATTATTAGTGTATTATATACAGTATATTTATGTATACATTTATAGTTATTATATACAGTATTATTAGTGTGTTATATACAGTATATTTATGTATACATTTATAGTTATTATATACAGTATTATTAGTGTATTATATACAGTATATCTTTGTATACATTTATAGTTATTATATACAGTATTATTAGTGTATTATATACAGTATATTTATGTATACATTTATAGTTATTATATATAGTATTATTCGTGTATTATGTACAGTATATCTATGTATACATTTATAGTTATTATATACAGTATTATTAGTGTATTATATACAGTATATTTATGTATACATTTATAGTTATTATATACAGTATTATTAGTGTGTTATATACAGTATATTTATGTATACATTTATAGTTATTATATACAGTATTATTAGTGTATTATATACAGTATATCTATGTATACATTTATAGTTATTATATACAGTATTATTAGTGTGTTATATACAGTATATTTATGTATACATTTATAGTTATTATATACAGTATTATTAGTGTGTTATATACAGTATATTTATGTATACATTTATAGTTATTATATACAGTATTATTAGTGTGTTATATACAGTATATTTATGTATACATTTATAGTTATTATATACAGTATTATTAGTGTGTTATATACAGTATATTTATGTATACATTTATAGTTATTATATACAGTATTATTAGTGTATTATATACGGTATATTTATGTATACATTTATAGTTATTATATACAGTATTATTAGTGTATTATATACAGTATATTTATGTATACATTTATAGTTATTATATACAGTATTATTAGTGTATTATATACAGTATATCTATGTATACATTTATAGTTATTATATACAGTATTATTAGTGTATTATATACGGTATATTTATGTATGCATTTATAGTTATTATATACAGTATTATTAGTGTGTTATATACAGTATATTTATGTATACATTTATAGTTATTATATACAGTATTATTAGTGTGTTATATACAGTATATTTATGTATACATTTATAGTTATTATATATAGTATTATTAGTGTATTATGTACAGTATATCTATGTATACATTTATAGTTATTATATACAGTATTATTAGTGTATTATATACAGTATATTTATGTATACATTTATAGTTATTATATACAGTATTATTAGTGTGTTATATACAGTATATTTATGTATACATTTATAGTTATTATATACAGTATTAATAGTGTATTATATACAGTATATCTATGTATACATTTATAGTTATTATATACAGTATTATTAGTGTATTATATACGGTATATTTATGTATACATTTATAGTTATTATATACAGTATTATTAGTGTATTATATACGGTATATTTATGTATACATTTATAGTTATTATATACAGTATTATTAGTGTATTATGTACAGTATATCTATGTATACATTTATAGTTATTATATACAGTATTATTAGTGTATTATATACAGTATATTTATGTATACATTTATAGTTATATACAGTATTATTAGTGTATTATATACAGTATATTTATGTATACAGTTATATGAAAAAGTTTGGGCACCCCTATTAATCTTAAGCTTAATGTTTTATAAAAATTGGTGTTTTTGCAGCAGCTATTTCAGTTTGATATATGTAATAACTGTTGGACACAGTAATGTTTCTGCCTTGAAATGAGGTTTATTGTACTAACAGAAAATGTGCAATCTGCATTCAAACAAAATTTGACAGGTGCATAAGTATGGGCACCTCACCAGAAAAGTGACATTAATATTTAGTAGATCCTCCTTTTGCAAAAGTAACAGCCTCTAGTCGCTTCCTGTAGCTTTTAATGAGTTCCTGGATCCTGGATGAAGGTATTTTTGACCATTCCTCTTTACAAAACAATTCCAGTTCAGTTAAGTTTGATGGTCGCCGAGCATGAACTGCCCTCTTCAAATGATCCCACAGATGTTCAATGATATTCAGGTCTGGGGACTGGGATGGCCATTCCAGAACATTGTAATTGTTCCTCTGCATGAATGCCTGAGTAGATTTGGAGCGGTGTTTTGGATCATTGTCTTGCTGAAAGATCCATCCCCTGCGTAACTTCAACTTTATCACTGATCCTTGAACATTATTGTCAAGAATCTGCTGATACTGAGTGGAATCCATGCGTCCCTCAACTTTAACAAGATTCCCGGTGCCGGCATTGGCCACACAACCCCAAAGCATGATGGAACCTCCACCAAATTTTACTGTGGGTAGCAAGTGTTTTTCTTGGAATGATGTGTTTTTTTGCCGCCATGCATAACGCCTTTTTGTATGACCAAACAACTCAATCTTGGTTTCATCAGTCCACAGGACCTTCTTCCAAAAAGAAATTGGCTTCTCCAAATGTGCTTTTGCATACCTCAGCCGACTCTGTTTGTGGTGTGCTTGCATAACCAGCTTCTTTCGCATCACTCTCCCATACTGCTTCTCCTTGTGCAAAGTGCGTTGTATAGTTGACCGATGCACAGTGACACCATCTGCAGCAAGTTGATGCTGCAGCTCTCTGGAGGTGGTCTGAGGATTGTCCTTGACTGATCTCACCATTCTTCTTCTCTGCTTTTCTGATGTTTTTCTTGGCCTGCCACTTCTGGCCTTAACAATAACTGTCCCTGTGTTCTTCCATATCCTTACTATGTTCCTCACAGTGGAAACTGACAGGTTAAATCTCTGAGACAGCTTTTTGTATCCTTCTCCTGAACAACTATGTTGAATAATCTTTGTTTTAAGATCATTTGACAGTTGTTTTGAGGAGCCCATGATGCCACTCTTCAGAGGAGATTCAAACAGGAGAACAACTTGCAAGTGGCCACTTTAAGTAGCTTTTCTCATGATTGCATACACCTGGCTATGAAGTTCAAAGCTCAATGAGGTTACAAAACCAAAAAAGTGCTTTAGTACGTCAGTAAAAAGTAGGTAGGAGTATTTAAAATTAGAAAATGATAAGGGTGCCCATACTTATGCACCTGTCAAATTTTGTTTGAATGCAGATTGCACATTTTCTGTTAGTACAATAAACCTCATTTCAAGGCAAAAACATTACTGTGTCCAACAGTTATTACATATATCAAACTGAAATAGCTGTTGCAAAAACACCAATTTTTATAAAACATTAAGCTTAAGATTAATAGGGGTGCCCAAACTTTTTCATATAACTGTACATTTATAGTTATTATATACAGTATTATTAGTATATTATATACAGTATATTTATGTATACATTTATAGTTATTATATACAGTATTATTAGTGTATTATATTACAGTATATTTATGTATACATTTATAGTTATTATATACAGTATTATTAGTATATTATATACAGTATATTTATGTATACATTTATAGTTATTATATACAGTATTATTAGTATATTATATACAGTATATTTATGTATACATTTATAGTTATTATATACAGTATTATTAGTATATTATATACAATATATTTATGTATACATTTATAGTTATTATATACAGTATTATTAGTGTATTATATACAGTATATTTATACATTTATAGTTATTATATACAGTATTATTAGTGTATTATATACAGTATATTTATACATTTATAGTTATTATATACAGTATTATTAGGGTATTATATACAGTATATTTATGTATACATTTATAGTTATGATATACAGTATTATTAGTGTATTATATACAGTATATTTATGTATACATTTATAGTTATTATATACAGTATTATTAGTGTATTATATACAGTATATTTATGTATACATTTATAGTTATTATATACAGTATTATTAGTGTATTATATACAGTATATTTATGTATACATTTATAGTTGTTATATACAGTATTATTAGTATATTATATTACAGTATATTTATGTATACATTTATAGTTATTATATGCAGTATTATTAGTATATTATATTACAGTATATTTATGTATACATTTATAGTTATTATATACAGTATTATTAGTGTATTATATACAGTATATTTATGTATACATTTATAGTTGTTATATACAGTATTATTAGTATATTATATTACAGTATATTTATGTATACATTTATAGTTATTATATGCAGTATTATTAGTATATTATATTACAGTATATTTATGTATACATTTATAGTTATTATACCTAGTAATAAACTCTTCATCTCTCCCTCCATCCTCCCCATTCATCTCACCTCCTCCTCCGAATTATTCCTCAACATTCAATCCTGGATCTCCAAACACAGACAGCCACCTCATGCTCTCTCTTGCTCCCACCTGCTAACACTTTCTCTGCTCCTCCTCACTGCTGGAGATATCTCTCCAAATCCTGGTCCTCCTTGCCATATCCCCACAGTTACTTCTTCCTCCTATCCGCGACCTTCCACAAACTGTCGCAACCCTTCTAACCTCATACCCATCCAACTAATCCCCACTCCCTTAGTTGCTCTAACAGGAGCTCTATGGAACGCTCGCTCTGTCTACAACAAACTTTCCTTCATCCACGATCTTTTCATTACAAACAAACTTTCCTTCCTCGCCATCACTGAAACCTGGCTCACCCCCTCTGACACAGCCTCCCCAGCTGCACTTTCATATGGCGGATTCCACCTTTCCCACACCCCCCGCCCCAACGGCAAACATGGCGGAGGCGGAGGTTTTCTCCTATCAGAACACTGCGCTTTCACCCAAATCCCACTGCCACCCTCCGTTACACTCCCCTCTTTTGAGGTGCACTGTGTGCGCATCTATTCCCCCTCCAACCTCCAACTGGCCGTCGTTTACCGACCCCCAGGGCTAGCCACCACTTTCTTAGACCACTTCACCACCTGGCTACTGCACTTCCTCTCCACTGACATCCCCACTATCATAATGGGTGACTTCAACATCCCTATTAACACTTCCCACTCGTCTGTCTCTAAGTTCCTATCTCTCACTTCCTCCTTCGGACTCACTCAATGGTCTTCCACACCCACCCACAAAGATGGCCACACACTGGACCTCATCTTCACCCGCCTCTGCTCCCTATCTAACCTCTCTAACTCACCACTCCCTCTCTCTGACCATAACCTCCTCACCTTCTCTACTCTCTCCTCTCCAGGTGCACAATCCCCACTCCACAAACTTACACATCCTCGCAGAAATCTCAAACACCTTCACCTACTCTCACTCTCTGAATCCCTCCTCCCTCTTACAGACATAAATTCCTTACACGATGCAGACGTTGCTGCTGCTTCATATAACACCACAATAGCTGCAGTTCTAGACTCGATCGCCCCTCTCACACACACCACATCTCGCACATTCAACAGGCAACCCTGGCACACTAAACTTACTAAAGGACTGCGCCGGGCCTCCAGGGTTGCGGAGCGGAGATGGAAAAAGTCTCACTCCATCGAGCACTTTATTACATTCAAGCAATCCCTCACTAATTTCAAGTCCGCACTCACTACAGCAAAACAAACCTACTTCTCATCTCTCATATCCTCCCTATCTCACAACCCTAAACAGCTATTTAACACTTTCAACTCTCTCCTTCGTCCCCCAGCACCTCCTCCCTCTTCTCTCATCACAGCCGACGACTTTGCCTCATTCTTCAAACAGAAGATTGACACCATCAGATAAAACTTTTGCCTAAAGTCCACACAACCCCTCCTCATATCTACTCAACCCTCCTCCTCCAAACCCCACTTCTCCACCATTACAGAAGGTCAAGTCTCCTCTTTACTCTCCAAATCACACCTCACCACCTGCGAACTTGACCCAATCCGATCCCACCTCATCACTAACCTTACCACAGTCTTCATCCCAACCCTAACCCACCTCTTTAATCTGTCACTAACAACCGGTGTCTTCCCCTAATGTTTCAAACATGCCGCAATCACACCCATCCTCAAAAATCCCTCCCTTGACCCTTCCTCTCTGACTAGCTACCGCCCCATATCACTCCTCCCCTTTGCCTCAAAACTACTAGAACAACATGTCCACCTTGAACTGTCCTCCCACCTCTCCTCCTGCTCCCTCTTCGACCGCCTGCAATCTGGCTTCCGACCGCATCACTCAACTGAAACTGCCCTGACCAAAGTCACCAACGACCTACTAAATGCCAAATCCAAGCGACACTACTCCATCTTCCTCCTTCTGGACCTGTCATCTGACACAGTGGACCATTCCCTCTTACTCCAGATTCTCTCATCTCTTGGCATCACGGACTTGGCTCTATCTTGGATCTCCTCATACTTAACAGACAGGACATTCAGCGTCTCCCACTCACGCACCACCTCCTCATCTCGCCCCCTATCTGTCGGTGTCCCCCAAGGTTCAGTTCTAGGACCTCTGCTCTTCTCCATCTACACCTTTGGCCTGGGACAGCTCATAGAGTCTCACGGTTTTCAGTATCACCTCTATGCTGACGACACACAGATCTACCTCTCTGGACCCGATATCTCCTCCCTACTAACCAAAATCCCACAATGTCTGACCGCCATCTCATCCTTCTTCTCTGACAGATTTCTAAAACTCAACATGGATAAAACAGAGTTCATCATCTTTCCACCCTCTCATTCACATCCCCCATCTGACCTAGCCATTAACGTCAATGGCTATTCACTCTCCCCAGTCCCGCAAGCTCGCTGCCTTGGAGTAACCCTGGACTCTGATCTCTCCTTCAAGCCACATATCCAAGCCCTCTCCACTTCCTGCCGACTCCAACTCAAAAACATCTCCCGGATTCGTGCATTCCTCAGCAAAGAGTCTGCAAAAACACTAGTGCATGCCCTCATCATATCCCGCCTCGACTACTGCAACCTCCTGCTCCGTGGCCTCCCTTCCAACACTCTTGCGCCTCTCCAATCTATCCTAAACTCTGCTGCTCGACTAATCCACCTGTCCCCCCGCTGTTCCCCGGCCTCTCCTCTCTGTCAATCTCTTCACTGGCTCCCCATTGCCCAGAGAATTCAGTTCAAAACTCTAACCATGGCATACAAAGCCATCCACAACCTGTCTCCCCCATACATCTGTGACCTAGTCTCCCGGTACTTACCTGCACGCAACCTCCGATCCTCACAAGATCTCCTTCTCTACTCCCCTCTTATCTCCTCCTCCCACAATCGTATACAAGATTTCTCCCATGCATCCCCCCTACTCTGGAACTCTCTACCCCAACACATCAGACTCTCGCCGACCGTGGAAACCTTCAAAAGAAACCTGAAGACCTATCTCTTCCGACAAGCCTACAACCTGCAGTAACCACCGCTGCACGACCAGCTCTACCCTCACCTAATGTATCCTCACCCATCCCTTCTAGAATGTGAGCCCTCGCGAGCAGGGTCCTCGCTCCTTCTGTACCAGTCGCTGACTCGTTTTGTTAAGATTATGTAAATGCTTTTGTTATGTACAGTACAGACCAAAAGTTTGGACACACCTCATTTAAAGATTTTTCTGTATTTTCATGACTATGAAAATTGTACATTCACACTGAAGGCATCAAAACTATGAATTAACACATGTGGAATTATATACTTAACAAAAAAGTGTGAAACAACTGAAAATATGTCTTATATTCTAGGTTCTTCAAAGTAGCCACCTTTTGCTTTGATGACTGCTTTGCACACTCTTGGCATTCTCTTGATGAGCTTCAAGAGGTAGTCACCGGAAATGGTCTTCCAACAATCTTGAAGGAGTTCCCAGAGATGATTAGCACTTGTTGGCCCTTTTGCCTTCATTCTGCGGTCCAGCTCACCCCAAACCATCTCGATTGGGTTCAGGTCTGGTGACTGTGGCGGCCAGGTCATCTGGCGTAGCACTCCATCACTCTCCCTCTTGGTCAAATAGCCCTTACAAAACCTGGAGGTGTGTTTGGGGTCATTGTCCTGTTGAAAAATAAATGATGGTCCAACTAAACGTAAACCAGATGGAATAGCATGCCGCTGCAAGATGCTGTGGTAGCCATGCTGGTTCAGTATGCCTTCAATTTTGAATAAATCCCCAACAGTGTCACCAGCAAAGCACCCCCACACCATCACACCTCCTCCTCCATGCTTCACTGTGGGAACCAGGCATGTAGAGTCCATCCGTTCACCTTTTCTGCGTTGCACAAAGACACGGTGGTTGGAACCAAAGATCTCAAATTTGGACTCATCAGACCAAAGCACAGATTTCCACTGGTCTAATGTCCATTCCTTGTGTTCTTTAGCCCAAACAAGTCTCTTCTGCTTGTTGCCTGTCCTTAGCAGTGGTTTCCTAGCAGCTATTTTACCATGAAGGCCTTCTGCACAAAGTCTCCTCTTAACAGTTGTTGAAGAGATGTGTCTGCTGCTAGAACTCTGTGTGGCATTGACCTGATTTCTAATCTGAGCTGCTGTTAACCTGCGATTTCTGAGGCTGATGACTCGGATAAACTTATCCTCAGAAGCAGAGGTGACTCTTGGTCTTCCTTTCCTGGGGCGGTCCTCATGTGAGCCAGTTTCTTTGTAGTGCTTGATGGTTTTTGCAACTGCATTTGGGGACACTTTCAAAGTTTTCCCAATTTTTCGGACTGACTGACCTTCATTTCTTAAAGTAATGATGGCCACTCGTTTTTCTTTACTTAGCTGCTTTTTTCTTGCCATAATACAAATTCTAACAGTCTATTCAGTAGGACTATCAGCTGTGTATCCAACAGACTTCTGCACAACACAACTGATGGTACCAACCCCAGTTATAAGGCAACAAATCCCACTTATTAAACCTGACAGGGCACACCTGTGAAGTGAAGACCATTTCCCGTGACTACCTCTTGAAGCTCATCAAGAGAATGCCAAGAGTGTGCAAAGCAGTCATCAAAGCAAAAGGTGGCTACTTTGAAGAACTTAGAATATAAGACATATTTTCAGTTGTTTCACACTTTTTTGTTAAGTATATAATTCCACATGTGGTAATTCATAGTTTTGATGCCTTCAGTGTGAATATACAATTTTCATAGTCATGAAAATACAGAAAAAATCTTTAAATTAGATGGTGTGTCCAAACTTTTGGTCTGTACTGTATATCCCTATCACATGTAAAGCGCCATGGAATAAATGGCGCTATAATAATAAATAATAATAATAATAATATACAGTATTATTAGTGTATTATATTACAGTATATTTATGTATACATTTATAGTTATTATATACAGTATTATTAGTATATTATATTACAGTATATTTATGTATACATTTATAGTTATTATACACTGTGTTCCAAATTATTATGCAAATAATATTTTCTCAGATCTTCCCAAATTACCTATATGAATTGCAGTCATTGTAATTTTCCAGTCAAATAACTATTAGAGTACAATTGAAAGGTTTTTGCACAAACTGCCTATGATAACAGGATATTTTTTAAAAAATAAAACACTCAAACTGCACTCAAAATGCATGTTCCAAATTATTATGCACAGCAGAGTTTTCAACCTTTTCATTTTAATAAAGAACAAAAAAATGGTCATTTGTGAAATTATAAGCATTAGCAGGTTATTACACACTGAAATCAAACAGTTTTCAACTCAAAACTTTATTCTAGGTGATGTTACATTTGCACATAGGACCCCTTGTTCGAAAGGAGCTTCTGAACTCTCTCGTCCATTGAATTTGTCAGGTTTTGGATGGTTTCTGCTTTAATTGTTTTGCATGAGGACAGAATACCCTCCCAGAGCTGTTGCTTAGATGTGAACTGCCTCCCGCCATCATAGACACTCCTTTTGATGATGCTCCAGAGGTTCTCAATGGGGTTGAGATCAGGGGAGCATGGGGGTCACACCATAAGTTTGTCCCCTTTTATGCCCACAGCAGCCAGAGATGCAGATGTGTTATGTGCAGCATGAGACGGTGCATTATCATGATCACATGACACAATCTACAGTGTCATGTAAAAGTTTGGGCACCCCTGGTCAAAATTACTGTTATTGTGACCAGTTAAGCAAGTTGAAGATGAAATGATCTCTAAAAGACTTAAAGTTAAAGATGACACATTTCCTTTGTATTACCCTTGGACATTTGTGTGCTCAAATAACTTTGACCAATGATTCAGACCTTACTTAGCCTGTTAGGGTTAGGGCTCGATCACTATCATCGTTAGAAAAGGCCCAACTTTATAAAAACCCAGCCTACTCTAACAATGTGCCAAAATAACCGCAGCCATGGCTTCTTCTAAACCAGTGTTTCTCAACTCTGGTCCTCAAGACCCAGCAACAGGTCATGTTTTCAGGATTTCCTTAGTATTGCTCAGGTGATGGGATTATTGCCTGTGCAATACTAAGGAAATCCTGAAAACATGACCTGTTGGTGGGTCTTGAAGACTGGAGTTGAGAAACACTGTTCTAAGCAGTTGTCTAGCACTCTGAAAATGGTGGAGGCCCACAAAGCAGGAGAAGGCTATGAGCAAAGCGTTTTCAAGTTGCCCTTTCCTTGGTTCAAAATGTAATAATGAAATGGCAGTTAACAGAAACAGTGGAGGGCAAGATAAGGTCTGGGAGACCAAGCAAATTTTCAATAGGATTGCTGTAGAGGCAAATCTCTGCTTGACTGCAAAAGACCTTCAGAAACATTTAGCAGACTCCAGAGTTGTGGTACATTGTTGTACTCTTCAGAGACACCTGCACAAATATGGCCTTCATGGAAGAGTCAACAGAAGAAAACCTCTCCTGCGACCTCACCATGAAATTCAGTGTCAGAACTGCAAAAGTACATCTAAGAAGGTCTGATGCATTTTGGAAACAAGTCCTGTGGACCGATGAGATTAAAATAGAGCAATGATCAAAGTTGTGTGGAGAAAAAAGGGCACAGAATTTCAGGAAAAGAACATCTCGCCAACCATTAAGCATTGTAGTGGATCAATCATGCTTTGGGGTTGTGTTGCAGCCAATGGCACAGGGATCGGGTAGAGGGAAGAATGGATTCCATGAAATTTCAGCAAATTCTTGATGCAAACAGAACTCCATGTGCAAAAAAGCTGAAGGTGAAAAGAGGATGGCAAATGGATAATGATACTAAACACACGTCACAATCCACAATAGACGACCTCAAAAGGCGGAAGCTGAAGGTTTTACAATGGCCCTCATAGTCCACTGATCTGAACATCATTGAAAATCTGTGGCTAGACCTCAAAATAGCAGACGATGCAAGACGACCCAAGAATATCACAGAACTGGAAGAATTCTCCAAGGAAGAATGGATGAAAATCCTCAAACAAGAATAGAAAGACTATTGTCTGGCTACAAAAAGCATTTACTAAAAACCAAGCAATGTGAACTGAGGTCTAAGATGGTACACATGCAAGAAATAGGAGCATGTTCACACTAGCAAAAAGAAGCAAAACCTACAAAAGACAAAAAATATATCTCATACCCTACCATCATTATATATAAATGTAAAGCAAAGTTGCATATTAAATATAGGGTACTTAATGAACTATTTTTGATCAAAAAAAGGGTACAAGCCGTCCCACCAGCGACAAGGTGACCCTAAATTGGGACGGTACCTACACTGTCTATGTCTTTTATATGCATTACTTCAACTTTGATATACAGTAAGGTTTTTAATATAGACAGTGTAGGTATCGTCCCAATTTAGGGTCACCTTGTCGCTGGTGGGACGGCTTGTACCCTTTTTTTGATCAAAAATAGTTCACAAAGTACCCTATATTTAATATGCAACTTTGCTTTACATTTATATATAATGATGGTAGGGTATGAGATATATTTTTGTCTTTTGTAGGTTTTAAAAAGCATTTACAAGCTGTGATACTTTCAAAAGGGGTCGCTACTAGGTACTAACCTTGCCGGGTGTCAAAACTTTTGCATTTGACCATTTTTCCTTTTTGAATTTATTTTAAAATGTAAAAGATGAAAATATATATAATTTATTGTTTTGCCTAAAATACAAAGGAAATGTAATCTTTAACTTTAGGCCATTTAGAGATTATTTCATCTTCAACTTAACTGTTCACAATAACAGTAATTCTGACCATTGGTGCCCAAACTTTTACATGTCATTGTATTCTGTCACTATGTGTTTCCTACAGATGGACTCATGGAAAGAAATCCACCAGAGAGATGTCCCCGTCCTCTGTATCCCCAGGACTGTCCAGAGGAGAATCACAACATCCCGGAGAGTCATCAGGTAGATGGTGCTGAGCCCTGTACCGGATCTGTATATGGGGGACATTTCTGATCGAGGTCATGGATGTCACAGATTTTGGTGGTTTCTTGTATTGTGCTGATTGTTACATCTGATATATCAGGAGGAAGATCCGACTAAGAATAAAGTGAAGGATGAGACAGAAGAAGAAGCGATGACGAGGAGGGTTCAGCCGTGTGTGAGTGACGGGAAGGAGGAGATTCCTGTAGATGTTTCCACAGGTGTGTAATAATGACCGGCGTGTGATGATGATGACTGGCGTATGACGATGAGACGATGACCGGTGTGTGATATCGTATGAAGTCTCCGGTGCAGTGAAGCTTTATACGCTGTCCACATCACAGCAGAAGCGTCCGCTGATGGCGCGGCTGCTCCTGTAGTGTCCGGTTGAGCACCGATGAATAACTGGGCCGCCTTCACACCTCTTAATGATTTAATAAGCACATTTTTAATTTTCCTAATTGTGTTTTGTAACCCCTTTAAAGCCCATGACGTACTAATACACGTCAGTGTCCTGGGCTTTAAGAGCCTGACCCGTATTAGTACGTCATGGCGATCGCGCGCGCTCACAGGCAGTGCGGGCGCGATCGCCGCCGGGTGTCAGCTGACACCCGGTACTATGTGCAGGGAGCAGTCCCGCACCGCTCCCGGCATATTAACCCTCGCAATGCTGCGATTGAAGTCGATCGCAGCATTGCGGTGGCTAAGGGGAGGTGATCGCAATACTCACCTCCTCTTCCGGCCTCCAGCGCTGTCTGCCGCGGCTACCCGGGTGTTGCCATGACGACCCGATGTCGTCATGACAACATCCGGGTCACCAGACAGCAGGAAGATTTTTTTAGTCATGCGCAGTGCATGACCAAAGTAATGTCTCCCCTGTGTGCAGCGCTGACTGCCTGCTTGGCACAGGGATGGTGCTCCATTACTGTGCTATGCAGGCGATCAGATTAAAAATGTGAAAGTCCCAGAGTGGGACAAAGTAAAAAAGTGTAAAAACTTCCAGAAAGTGAAAAAAAAATTGTAAAAATATTTAAAAAAAAATCGACCAAAAATAAAAATATAATGTACCCATCAATAAATATTATTATGGAAAAAAAAAAAACAACAAACAATAAAAGTACACATATTTGGTATCGCCGCGTCCGGAACGACCTGACCTATAAAATTGTCCCACGAGTTAACCCCTTCAGTGAACACGGTAAAAAAAAAAAGCTAAAAACAATGCTTTATCATCATACCGCCAAACAAAAAATTTAATAAGACGCGATCAAAAAGACGAATATAAATAAAAATGGTACCGCTGAAAACGTCATCTTGTCCTCCAAAAAACAAGCCGCCACACAGTTCCATCATCCGAAAAATCAAAAAGTTATAGCTCTCAGAATAAAGAAATGCAAAAAAATATTTGTTTCTATAAAATAGTTTTATTGTGTAAAAGCGCCAAAACATAGAAAAGCGATATAAATGTGGTATCGCTGTAAACGTACTGACCCAAAGAATAAAGCTGCCTTATCAATTTTACCACACGCGGAGCAGAATAAAAATTAAAAAAAAAAAAACACTTCCGGAATTGCTGGTTTTTGTTTATTCTGCCTCCCAAAAGCTGGAATAGAAAGTGATCAAAAAATGTCACGTGCCTGAAAATGGCACCAATAACAACGTCAACTCATCCCGCAAAAAACAAGCCATCACATGACTCTGTCAGCCAAAATATGGAAAAGTTATAGCTCTCAAAATATGGCGATGCAAACACTAGATTTTACAAAAAATGCGTCTTTTAGTGTGTGAGAGCTGTCAATCATAAAAACCTGAAATGATTCTGGTATCTCTGTAGTCGCACCGACCCGAAGAATAAGGTCGTCTAATCACTTATACCACACAAGGAACGGCGTAAAAAATAAACGCTAGGGCTGGGGTTGGAGTTAGGGTTATGCTAATGTTAGGATTGTTTTTTTTTCAAAAGTAAAGAAAAAAAAAAAAGATGACGATATGGCGACTAGTGTTGAGTGCAAGTGCTCGCTACTTGAGTTTGCATCGGGTGCTCGGGTATGCACTGAGTATCGCGGGTGCTCGAGTCTCTGCCCCATATGCTTCACGGCCAAAAAAACCTCACGGGGATTGCCTGCCATGCAAGAGCGATCCCCGCATGTTTTTTTTGGGGTGTCTAATAACCGTGAAACATGCGGGCGGGTACTCGAGCATGTCACTCGAGCACCCGTGATACATGGTGCATACCTGAGTACCCGATGCAAACTCAAGTAGTGAGCACTTGCGCTCAAGACTAATGACAACTTATTCAACATGATGACCTAATGTTATCAAATTCTGTTTCGTACCTCTGTGTTAAAAATGTTCACTATACCCCTTGATAAAATCTTTGAGGGGTGTGGTTTCCAAAATGGGGTCACTTGTGGGGGGGTTTCCACTATTTAGGCACATCAGGGGCTCTCCAAACGCGACATGGCGTCTGCTCTCGATTCCAGCCGATTTTGCGTTCGAAAAGTCACACAGGCTCCTTCCCTTCTGAACTCTGCCGTGCGCCCAAACACTGTATTTTCCCCACATATGGGGTATTGACGTACTCAGGAGAAATTGCACAAAAGTTTTTGGGGCCATTTTCTCCTCTTACCCTTGTGAAAATAAAAAAATTGGGGCTAAAACATAATTTTTCTGGAAAAAGTTTGATTTTTTTATTTTCACGGCTCCATGTTATAAACTTCTGTAAAGGACTTGGGGGTTCAAGGTGCTCACCACACATCTAGATAAGTTCCCTGAGGGGTCTAGTTTCCAAAATGGTGTTACTTATGGGGGGTTTCCACTGTTTAGGCACATCCGCTAATTATTCAAGCAAATTTTACAATCAAAAAGTCAAATGGCGCTCCTTCCCTTCCGAACCCTGCCGTGCGCCCAAACAGTTTTTTTCCCCCACATATGGGGTATCTGCTTACTCAGGAGAAATTGCAAAACAAACTGCATGGTGCAATTTCTCCTGTTACCCTTATGAAAATGCAAAAGTGGGGGCTGAAAAACATTTTTGTTGGAAAATGTGAAAATTTTATTTTTACGGCTCAATGTTATAAACTTCTGTGAAGCACCTGGGGGTTCAAGGTGCTCTCCACATATCTAGGTAAGTTCCCTGAGGGGTCTAGTTTCCAAAATGGTGTCACTTGTGGGGGGTTTCCACTGTTTAAGCACATCAGGGGCTCCCCAAATGCAACATGGCGTCCGCTAATTATTCAAGCAAATTTTACATTCAAAAAGTCAAATGGCGCTCCTTCCATTCTGAACCCTACCGTGCACCCAAACAGTGTTTTTTCCCCACATATGGGGTATCTGCGTGCCCAGGGGAAATTGCACAACAAATTTTGGGGTCCATTTTTTCCTGTTACCCCTGTGAAAATAAAAAAAATTGGGTCTAAAGTAACATTTTTGTGAAAAAAGTTAAATGTTCATTTTTTTCTTCCACATTCCAAAAATTCCTGTGAAGCACCTGAAGGGTTAATAAAGTTCTTGAATGTGGTTTTGAGCACCTTGAGGGGTGCAGTTTTTAGAATGGTGTCACTTTTACGTATTTTCTGTCATAAAGATCCCTCAAAGTGACTTTAAATATGATGTGGTCCCTAAAAAAATGGTTTTGTAAATTTTGTTGGAAAAATGAGAAATCGCTGGTCAACTTTTAACCCTTATAGCTCCCTAATAAAAAAAAAATTTTGGTTCCAAAATTGTGCTGATGTAAAGTAGACATGTGGGAAATGTTATGTATTAATTATTTTGTGTGACATATCTCTCTGATTTAAGGGCATAAAAATTCAAATTTTGAAAATTGCAAACTTTTCAAAATTTTCGCCAAATTTCCTTTTTTTTCACAAATAAACGCAAGTGATATCGAAGAAATTTTACCACTATCATGAAGTACAATATTTCACGAAAAAACAGTCTCAGAATCAGGGGGATCCGTTGAAGCTTTCGAGAGGTATTACATCATAAAGTGACAGTGGTCAGAATTGTAAAAATTGGCCTGGTCATTAACGTGTAAACCACATTGGGTTGTAAAGGGGTTAATATTACTTCCATCTTTTATTTTCATATTATTCTTACACAAGTCTCATGCTGCCATATAAATGACTGAGCTTGCGATTCGGACAGAACCCCGGGGGAAGATTCCGTATAATGAGGCGCTGTGGACGCCGTCTGGCCTATGATCCAGTGATGTCCATCTTTTTCAGCGTGCATAAAAGCGCAGTCGACCAGAGGCTAGACGGAGTCCGGTGTAACTCTGCTGCCTCATTATTCTGAATGGATCCCTCGGGGGTGTCATCTGAATCATGTATTTTGTAGATTTAGATGGAAACCCCGATGTACAGTGGATACGGAAAGTATTCAGACCCCTTTACATTTTTCACTCTTTGTTTCATTGCAGCTATTCATTAAATTCTAAAAAGTTTATTTTTTTCTCATTAGAGTCCACTCTGCACCCCATCTGGACTGAAAAAAAACAGAAATATAGACATTTTTGCAAATTTATTAAAAAAGAAAAACTGAAATATCACATGGTGATAAGTATTCAGACCCTTTGCTCATTATTGAGTAGAAGCCCCTTTTGTGCTACTACAGCCATGAGTCTTCTTGGGAATGATGCAACAAGTTTTTCACACCTGGATTTGGGGATCCTCTGTCATTCTTCGTTGCAGATCCTCTCCAGTTCCGTCAGGTTGGATGGTGAACGTTGGTGGACAGACATTTTCAGCTCTCTCCAGAGATGCTCAATTGGGTTTAGGTCTGGGCTGTGGCTGGGCCACTCAAGAATGGTCACAGAGTTGTCCTGAAGCCACTTCTTTGTTATTTTAGCTGTGTGCTTAGGGTCATTGTCTTGTTGGAAGGTGAACCTTCGGCCAAGTCTGAGGTCCAGAGCACTCTGGAAGAGGTTTTCATCCAGGATATCTCTGCACTTGGCTGCATTCATGTTTCCTTCAATTGCAACCAGTCATCCTGTTCCTGCAGCTGAAAAATACCCCCATAGCATGATGCTGCCACCACCATGTTTCACTGTTGGGATTGTATTGGGCAAGTGATGAGCAGTGCCTGGGTTTCTCCACACATACCGCTTAGAATTATCACCAAAAAGTTCTATCTTCGTCTCATCACACCACAGAATCTTATTTCTCAAAGTCTGGGAGTCCTTCATGTGTTTTTGAGCAAACTCTATGCAGGCTTTCATATGTCTTGCACTGAGGAGAGTTTTCCGTTGAGCCAGTCTGCCATAAAGGCCCGACTGGTGGAGGGCTGCAGTGATAGTTAACTTTGTGGAACTTTCTCCCATCTCCCTACTTCATCTCTAATATGCAAATTGCCTCTTCAGAGAAAAAGAGGACTTGTACTCTACAGCGCCACCTATTGGAAGCAGCAATCCTAGAAGTCACAATCAACCCTTTAACGAGTCGTGCAATATGACTTAGGATAAACGCCAAATCAGAATCTCAATCTGCAGACACAGTGTTTCGCGCTGTTGGCTCTCGTCAGTGCAGAGTATGAGAACTGATTTGGCTAGGTGAGAGGCTCTGGACTGAGGTCTAAGGGGTAACGTTTCTCCTTATGGAGAGTGACACACCAGCTCTGGCAGATCAAGGTAAGGAGGCTTATTCGCCATGCAATGCTCCTCTGGGAAATTTAATATGCTAATTGCCTCTTCAGAGAAAAAGAGGACTTGTACTCTACAGCGCCACTTATTGGAAGCAGCAATCCTAGAATTCACAATCAACCTTTTAACGAGTCGTGCAATAAGACTTAGGATAAACGCCAAATCAGAATCTCAATCTGCAGACACGGTGTTTCGGGCTGTTGGCCCTCGTCAGTGCAAAGTATGACAACTGATTTGGCTAGGTGAGAGGCTCTGGACTGAGGTCTAAGGGGTAACGTTTCTCCTTATGGAGAGTGACACACCAGCTCTGGAACTCAACCACAGTGATCTTGGGCTTGGGGTTCTTCTTTACCTCTCTCACCAAGGCTCTTCTCCCACGATTGCTCAGTTTGGCTGGACGGCCAGGTCTAGGAAGACTTCTGGTTGTCCCAAACTTCTTCCATTTAAGGATTATGGAGGCCACTGTGCTCTTAGGAACCTTGAGTAATTCAGAAATACTTTTGTAACCTTGGCCAGATCTGTGCCTTGCCACAATTCTGTCTCTGAGCTCCTTGGGCAGTTCCTTTTGAGCTCATGATTCTCATTTGGTCTGACATGCACTGTGAGCCGTGAGGTCTTATATAGACAGGTGTGTGCCTTTCCAAATCAAGTCCTATCAGTTTAATTAAACACAGCTGGACTCCAATGAAGGAGTCGAACCATCTCAAAGAGAATCACAAGGGAATGGACAGCATGTGACTTAAATATGAGTGTCTGAACAAAGGGTCGGAATACTTATGACCATGTGATATTTCAGTTTTTCTTTTTTAATACATTTGCAAAAATTTCTACATTTCTGTTTTTTTTTCAGTCAAGATGGGGTGCAGAGTGTACTTTAATGAGAAAAATAATGAACTTTTTAGAATTTACCAAATGGCTGCAATGAAACAAAGAGTGAAAAATTTAAAGGGGTCTGAATACTTTCCGTACCCACTGTAAGTGTTCAGCGTACAGCACAGGATAAATATGATCCAACATGTTCTGTACCCTAAAATGCCACCATTAAGAGCCTCTACTCAACCCACAAAAAACAAGTCCCCACTCAGGTTCATCATCTGTAAACAGTAATATAGGGGGTGTCCATATTACTGGTAGCACAAGGCTCTGGAAAAGTGACGTGGCTCCCCTTTAAAGAAATCCTGCGACATCTGCGCTCCCAAATCCAAATGCCCCCTCCTCCTGGGCCCCACAGTGTGCAGTTACCATCCACATGTTTGGCATTACTGTAGCGAGGAGAGCCAATTTATTTCTCCAGAAAGCACTAGCTGGGAATCATGTACTGGGCACTACAACGTAAGGGCACTACAATGTACCGGGCACTACAATGTACTGGCCACTATAAGGGAATATTTGCATTTCCACTTAGCAACATCCATTACTGCTCGTTTCTGGAAAGCACCCATGGAGTCAAATTCATCACTACACCTGTAGATACATTTCCATAGGGGTGTAATTTCTAAAATGGGGTCACTTGAGGGGGGATTCTGCTCTTCTGACACTTAGGGGCTCTGTATATGGAGTTTGCAAACTTTAGTAGAACATCGTGTTCTCCAAGAGTCAAATAGCGCTCAGTCCCTCCTGAATCTGGTCTTGTGGCTAAGCAGTACAGTACAGACACATTATGTGATCATTTTTACCCATTTTCCCTTGTGAAAATGTAAAATCTGGGGCTAAAATAACATTATAGTGGTAAAAATGTAATTGTATTTCTCCCCCTTTCAATTGTATAACATTTTGTGAATCACAATTACCTTGTATTCTTTGGGAAAGTGCGCGGTGGATGCTGGGTGTGACGCGCGGGGAAACCCCACCCACAGTCCGGCATCCACCGTGGGGATTGCATCACCTAGTCACGCCTCACTTGACGTGACATCAGGGGAAGCAAGAGCCGGCTGCAGCCGGGGGTCGCGTGATGCCGGTGAGTGGCCAGCGATAGCGCCGCTCACAGGCAATAAAGACAAAGCAAGGTAATTAGAAAAATCTCTCAACGGGTTAATTACATTGGGGGCAGTTTTAATAGTAGTGGACAACTTCTTTAATTACGTGGACCCTTTTCTATACTAAGGCCAAGATACGAAGCTTGAGAGAGTGAAATGGCACTGGAGGTACATTAAGGGAACCTGCCATCAGTAATTACCACTTAAAGAACTATTTGCTGTCTAATCTCTGCCACCCCTGACTTGTGATAATGTCACCAGTTTGTAAGTGTCATTCACTTTACCCGTCATTGTGTTAATGTTATGGCATGTAGTTTTCCCCCTTATTACTGGTACTTTCACTGACGAGGGTCTTCATTGTGACATCCAGAAAATACATTCAGAAATCTCTTTTGTGTTAAAGAAAAAAATCTCATCTAATTTATCTTTCATCCTGATAGGAAATCCTTGTGAGAATAACGGTTCATCACTAAATTGTAAAAAAGAAGATATCATGAAGCACTCTAATGGAGGAAACCTCATCACCCTTCCTGCACCTCCTGGACTTCACAGCACTTCACTTTCTTATAATCCTCCTAATCATGAGGAATCATCTCCTGAGCAATCTCGCATTATTACCAAAAGTTCAGGTGGCAAAGTGGATACAAGATTTCAGTGTGACAAGCAACTTACAAAAAGCTCAGATTTTTCAACACACAGAAAACACAAAGGAAAAAAGCCATACTCCTGTTCAGAATGTGGGAAATGCTTTACATATAAATCACAATTTGTTATACATGAGAGAATTCACACAGGAGAAAAGCCATTTTCATGTTCAGAATGTGAGAAGTCCTTCACACATAAAGGGAGTCTTATTACACATCAGAGAATTCATACAGGAGAGAAGCCATATTCATGTTTGGAATGTGGGAAATATTTTGGAAATAAATCAGACCTTGTTAAACATCAAAGAATTCACACCGGGGAAAAACCTTTTCCATGTTTACAGTGTGGAAAATGCTTTACAGATGAATCACAACTTGATAGACATGAGAGAATTCACACAGGAGAAAAGCCGTTTTCATGTTCAGAATGTGGAAAGTCGTTCACGGATAAAGGGAGTCTTGTTACACATCAGAAAATTCACACAGGAGAGAAGCCGTATTCATGTTCAGAATGTGGGAAATGGCTTGGAAGTAAATCAAACCTTGTTAAACATCAACGAATTCACACAGGGGAAAAACCTTTTTCATGTTTACAATGTAGAAGGTGCTTTGTAGATAAATCACAACTTGTTAGACATCAGAGAATTCACACAGGAGAAAAGCTGTATTCATGTTCAGAATGTGGAAAGTCGTTCACGAGTAACTGGAGTCTTATTAACCATCAGAGAATTCATACAGGAGAGAAGCCGTATTCATGTTCAGAACGTGGGAAATGCTTCACATTTAAAGGGAGTCTTATTAGACATCAGAAAATTCACACAGGAGAGAAGCCATATTCGTGTTCAGAATGTGGGAAGTCCTTTACAGATAAAAGGAGTCTTATTCCACATCAGAGAATTCACACAGGAGAAAAAACATTTTCATGTTCACTATGTGGGAAGTCCTTCACAGGTAAAGGGCATCTTGGTAGACATCAGAGCATTCATACTGGAAAGTCACCATATTCATGTTCAGAATGTGGGAAATGCTTTAGAGATATATCAAATCTTGTTAAACATCACAGAATTCACACAGGAGAAAAGCCGTATTCATGTTCAGAATGTGAGAAATGCTTTACAGAGAAATCAAACCTTGTGACACATGAGAAAATTCACACAGGAGAGCAGCCGTATTCATGTCCAGAATGTGGGAAATCTTTTATGCGTAAATCAAATCTTTTTGCTCATAAGAGAATTCATACAGGAGAGAAAACATTTTCTTGTTCAGAATGTGCGAAATGTTGTAGAAGTAAATCAGAGCTTGTTATACATCAAAGAATTCACACAGGAGAAACCGTATTCATGTTTAGCATGTGGAAGATGCTTTCCAGATAAATCAGATCTTGTTAAACATCAGAGAATTCACACAGGAGAGAAGCCGTATTCATGTTCAGAATGTGGGAAATCTTTTATACATAAATCATACCTTGTAAAACATGAGAGAAGTCATATGTGAAAGAAAGTGTAATTATGTTCACTGTGTTTTATAAAGTTTAATAAACATTGTTCAGCATAAATGAGTACACCCCCTTTGATGAGTAAGATTTTGTTTAATAGCTCACTGAACACAAGATCAATTTCTAAAATTTTGCCAACACTAAGTTTCATAGAACATTTTTTTGTAATCAAAACATGAAAGTAAGGGTAATAATATTACAAAACCTTCAGTTTTACTCAAATTAGTTGAGGCACAAACAAGTTAGTGACAATACTATATCTATCTTTTATCTCTTTTTCAAGAACGAGCTCTTAGAGCCTGGATGCTGGATGGAGTGATGACAACTTGTCTCTTCAGAATTCCCCATAGGTGTTTGGTTGGGTTCAGATCAGGAGAAAGCCTAAAACGCTTTGGAAGAATGTTCTCTGGTCAGATGAGACAAAAGTAGAGCTTTTTGGGAAAAAGCATCAACATAGAGTGTACAGGGAAAAAAAAGAGGCATTCAAAGAAAAGAACACGGTCCCTACAGTCAAACATGGCGGAGGTTCCCTGATGTTTTGGGGTTGCTTTGCTGCCTCTGGCACTGGACTGCTTGACCGTGTACATGGCATTATGAAGTCTGAAGACTACCAACAAATTTTGCAGCATAATGTAGGGCCCAGTGTGAGAAAGCTGGGTCTCCCTCAGAGGTCATGGGTCTTCCAGCAGGACAATGACCCAAAACACACTTCTAAAAGCACTATAAAATGGTTTGAGAGAAAGCACTGGAGACTTCTAAGGTGGCCAGCAATGAGTCCAGACCTGAATCCCATAGAACACCTGTGGAGAGATCTCAAAATGGCAGTTTGGAGAAGGCACCCTTCAAATATCAGGGACCTGGAGCAGTTTGCCAAAGAAGAATGGTCTATAATTCCAGCAGACCATTGTAAGAAACTCATTGATGGTTACCGGAAGCGGTTGTTCGCAGTTATTTTGGCTAAAGGTTGTGCAACCAAGTATTAGGCTGAGGGTGCCAATACTTTTGTCTGGCCCATTTTTGGAGTTTTGTGTGAAATGATCAATGATTTGATTTTTGCTTCATTCTCTTTTGTGTTTTTTCCTTGCAAGAAAATTAAATGAAGATAATAACACCAAAGAATTTGTGATTCCAATCATTTTCAGGAAGAAACTGAGGATTATCTGACAGAATTGCAGGGGTGCCAATACTTTTGGCCACCACTGTATATATATATATATACAGGGGCCGGAGAACTGCTGGAGCCTCCATGTCAGGCTCTGGTGGGTGATCGGCTCCACCACGCTCCATCTTTATGTCAGGACAGCGACTCATGTTTCGAGGTCTGAGGGACGTTGAGGAAGGAGGAGCCAGAAGCCCGACCACGACTGATGACGACATTGAGCCTGCACCGATTCTGAGGGACGGACGAGCGACAGCAGATTAGGGGGAAAATCATCAGTAAATTAACCCTGACTCTGCTGAGTAACAATCCACGACAGACTCAGGTACCGAAAGATCTCACAGGAGAGAACGGACAGAAGCGCTGAGACATCTGCAGACAAAATGTGACCGATGCTCTAAGGAAGGTGAAAGATTCTGAAAGAAGCCGCCGAGGACGAAGACTCAAGACTAATGAAGACGACAGCGGAGAAACCGCGACTCACAGATCAGAAGAGAAGAATCAGGGAATGAAAGCTGTGAGAAAATGTAGAGAAAACCAGAGCAAGACTGGAGAAAAATCATCTATTATAGGACGAGGCCGAGAGACGTCATCACATCCACCGGAGCCAACAAGAGTCTCCTCTCACCTGGTGATGTCAGAGGCAGGAACTCCTCCATCATCACCTCCTGGTACCGATCCTGATGTCCTTCTAGATACTCCCACTCCTCCATGGAGAGATAGACAGCGACGTCCTGACACCTTATAGGAACCTGACAACAACGACACCGTCATCACCCAGAATCCTCCAGTGCTGTCCTGTATAATGTCCCAGCAGTCACCTCTCCAGTCATCACCCAGAATCCTCCAGTGCTGTCCTGTATAATGTCCCAGCAGTCACCTCTCCAGTCATCACCCAGAATCCTCCAGTGCTGTCCTGTGTAATGTCCCAGCAGTCACCTCTCCAGTCATCACCCAGAATCCTCCAGTGCTGTCCTGTATAATGTCCCAGCAGTCACCTCTCCAGTCATCACCCAGAATCCTCCAGTGCTGTCCTGTGTAATGTCCCAGCAGTCACCTCTCCAGTCTTCACCCAGAATCCTCCACTGCTGTCCTGTATAATGTCCCAGCAGTCACCTCTCCGCTCATCACCCAGAATCCTCCAGTGCCGTCCTGTATAATGTCCCAGCAATCACCTCTCCGCTCATCCCCCAGAATCCTCCAGTGCTGTCCTGTATAATGTCCCAGCAGTCACCTCTCCAGTCATCACCCAGAATGCTCCAGTGCTGTCCTGTATAATGTCCCAGCAGTCACCTCTCCACTCATCACCCAAAATCCTCCAGTGCTGTCCTGTATAATGTCCCAGCAGTCACCTCTCCGCTCATCACCCAGAATCCTCCAGTGCCATCCTGTATAATGTCCCAGCAGTCACCTCTCCGGTCATCACCCAGAATCATCCAGTGCTGTCCAGTATAATGTCCCAGCAGTCACCTCTCCCGTCATCACCCAGAATCCTCCAGTGCTGTCCTGTATAATGTCCCAGCAGTCACCGCTCCGCTCAGCAGCTCAATCATCTTGTTGCTGAGCTCTAGGATCTTCTTCTTCCTCTCATGTATCGGGGGTGGGGGGGAGGGTCTGTGATGGGGTCCGGGTTCCGCCCTCCTGACTCCTGGAGATGGATGATGAGAGTCACACCCTCCCCCGGTGTCTTCCTCACTATTGTGTAATCCTGTGTATGGAGAGAGACACTTAGGGAGAAGAATTCCTTCCCGACTCCAGATCTGACAATCAGTAGAAATCCCGGGATCAATAACCGTCTCCAGTAATCTGGGGCCATAACCTGGAATATTATTACACTCAGGACAGACATCCAGGCCCCTCTACAGCTCTTATAGGGAATCCCCATGACAACTCCTCCTGGCAGAGAGCTGCACACAATCACTGCTCTTACAGTAAAGAATCCTTCTCTTCCTCTTCTGGATTTCCTCTTCCCGATGTCGGACTTGTTACATAACACAATAAAGCTGATAGAAATGTAGAGGAGTTACCTCTCTGCTCAGCAGGGAGATGATCTCCAGGGTGAAGTGTAATAATCTTCTGGTGGTCTCGTCCTCGTCCATCCTCGGGGTCATACAGGAGAAGGAGGGATGAACACTGGATCAGCTGGAGGGATCTCGTCCTGCTGGCGTCTTCATGATAAAGGAGAAGATGGAGATCACAGGGGACGATATAACGACAATCACTGAATTCTGCCCCAAATATCCGACATTTATTTATTTATTTGACCGCCTTAAAGGCGCGAAGATCTTCACCAAGCTAAATCTTCGTGGGGCGTACAATTTGGTTCGTATTCGCCAGGGAGACAAGTGGAAGACGGCATTCAACACCCAGGACGGTCACTACGAATACCGCGTGATGCCCTTTGGTCTCTGTAATGCTCCAGCCATCTTCCAGGAGCTGGTGAACAACATCTTCCGTGATCTCCTGTATTCTTGCGTGGTGGTGTACCTGAACGATATATTGGTTTTCTCTCCGGATCTGCTCTCACACTGGAGGGATGTTCGTCAGGTTCTGCTGAGGCTCCGGAAGAATCGCCTGTACGCTAAATTCGAGAAATGCCTCTTTGAGCAGACCTCTCTGCCGTTCCTGGGTTATATTATCTCCGAGACTGGTCTGCGGATGGATCCCGAGAAGGTGTCTGCCGTCGTAAAGTGGCCCCGACCGGAGGGGTTGAAGGCGGTTCAACGATTCCTGGGCTTCGCAAACTATTACCACCTCTTCATTCCTCATTTCTCCTCCCGGACTGCTCCCATCTCTGCGCTCACCCGTAAAGGAGCAAATCCCAGGGAATGGACTTCCGATGCAGAGAAGGCCTTCGTCTCCCTTAAACAAGCCTTCTCCTCCGCTCCTGTGCTACACCGTCCGGATTGCAACAAGCAGTTCTTCCTGGAGGTTGATGCCTCCTCCTCTGGGGCCGGAGCAGTGCTCACCCAGAAATCCTTGTCCGGGCGAATGGTGACCTGCGGATTCTTCTCCAAGCTATTCTCCTCATCCGAACGCAACTACTCTATAGGAGATCGAGAACTGCTGGCCATCAAGTTAGCGCTGGAGGAGTGGCGCTATTTTCTTGAGGGGGCTCTGAACCCGGTGGTCATCTACACTGACCATAAGAACCTCGCTTATTTCCAGAACGCCCAAAGACTAAATCCAAGTCAGGCTAGGTGGTCTCTATTCTTTGCCCCATTCTGCTTCACTCTGCACTACTGCCTGGCGGACAAGAACATTAAAGCTGACGCTCTATCCCGCTCATTCCTGTCTTCCAACCAAGAGGAAGAGCCTCTACGTATCATTGACCCCTCCAAAGTAATGACTGTTTCTCCATTTGACCTATCTCATCTTCCACTCGGTAAGACCTTTGTAGCGGTTCTGGATCGGAAGAAGGTTCTACTCTGGGGCCATTCATCCAAACTAGCCTGTCATGCTGGCCAGAGGAAGACCTTTCTGCTCGTTGCCTGACATTACTGGTGGCCTTCCCTGCGCAAGGATGTTGTGGACTTTGTCGCGGCTTGTTCCTCTTGTGCCCGTAACAAGGTTCCCAGGCACCTTCAAGCCGGCCATCTCCTTCCTCTTCCCTTGCCTTCCGCTCCGTGGCAACACATTGCAATGGACTTCATCACGGATCTCCCTGTTTCTGCCGGTTGTACTGTCATTTGGGTGGTCGCCGACTCCTTTTCTAAGATGGCCCACTTCATCCTGGTCGTCCATCTGCATCTGTGCTGGCCAGGAACTTCATCCATCACATCTTTCGTCTCCACGGCCTACCCCTCCACATTGTGTCTGATCACGGGGTCCAGTTCACTTTGCGCTTCTGGACAGCTACGTGCAAGCTGCTGGATGTCTCTTTGGATTTCTCTTCTGCTTATCATCCTCAGTCCAATGGTCAAGTGGAACGTATCAATCAGATCCTTACTAGCTTTCTTCAGCACTTTGTCAACGCTCACCATAGTGATTGGGTTGAGCTCCTGCCCTGGGCCAAGTTCTCCTATAACAACCATGAGAGCGAGTCTTCTACTAAATCCCCGTTTTTTGTGGTCTATGGTCGACACCCCCGGATTCCGTTTCCCGTCTCCTCTTCAGTGGACAATCCTGCTGCGGAGTCTCTCGTCAGCGAATTTTCGGCTATTTGGGAAGACACTAGATCTGCGCTTCTTCTGTCCTCTGAGCGGATGAAGAAACATGCTGATAAGAGACGTCTGAATCCGCCTCTATTCCGTCCGGCAGACAAGGTCTGGCTTTCCTCCAAATATGTCCGTCTCAAGATACCTTCTTATAAGTTGGGATCCAGCGACAAACATCCAAATAGGAATCTGAATGTGTGTTAGCAATTAGTCATGTAAATGAGACAATTATGCTATTATGCTAATTGTCTCATTTACATGACTAATTGCTCACCTTGTTCCTTTTCCTCCTCTTTTTTATTTAACTTTGCTTTTGTAATGATCACAAGACATGGTTATGACTAAGAACATTTTTGTTCGAAACGCATAATCCCCTGGATCTATAATTTTAACAGCATGATTTTAAAGGAATTCTAATAAATATGATGTTTTAACACACATTCAGATTCCTATTTGGATGTTTGTCGCTGGATCCTTGCTTTTTGTTGATTACCACAGCCGCCTTATCCGAGCACCATCCTGGAGTCCACACCCAAAGCCATAGGAATTCATCTAATGGTGAGCTGAAAAAACTCTTTTTTCTCATCTCTTCTTATAAGTTGGGTCCGCGGTTCATCTGTCCATTCGAGGTTCTGAACCAAATTAATCCCGTGGCTTACAAGCTGAAACTCCCGGTCACCTTACAGATTCCCAACTCCTTTCATGTATCTCTCCTCAAACCAGTTGTTCTTAATTCTTTCTCTGACGATCCAGGTACCACCCCAGCTCCAGTCTCCGCTGAGGACGTCTTTGAGGTAGAGAACATTTTGACCACCAAGAGGGTAAGAGGAAAGACCTTCTCTCTTGTGAATTAGAAGGGGTTTGGCCCGGAGGAGAGGTCTTGGGAACCCAGGGAGAACATTCATGCCCCTCATCTTCTTAAAAAATTTCTCGCTGGCCTAAAGAAGAGGGGGCGTAAAGGGGGGGGGGGTACTGTAGCAGGAGGCAGAGACGCCGTTCCCCTCACCCCTGCGGTCCCGGTCCGCACGCGCCGTCCTAAAGAATCCCCGGCCATTGGCCAGAGGACTTCCCCTTTAAAAGGCACCTCCCCCAAAATGGAGGTGCCTATGCAAGGTTGTCGTTTTGTGTGTTAACACTTTCTTCAGCCCTCAGGTCCCGCTGCCTGTCAGCCTTGCCCGCCAGTCTGTCTAACAGTCCTGCCCGTCAGTCTTTCTAACAGTCCTGCCCGCCAGTCTGTCTATCAGCAGCCTACAATACGGGAGGATGTATGGGAGGGAAATGAGGAGGTCGAGTCCTTATGGGTGGAGATACATGGGGCAAAAAACAATAATAAAATTATCATAGGAGTCTGTTATAAACCACCAAATATAGCAGAAGCCACGGAAAGTCTATTAATGAGACAAATAGACGAAGTAGCAAAAAATAACGAGGTGGTTATTATGGGGGACTTCAACTACCCCGATATAGACTGGGAAACCGAAAGCTGTAGATCTCAGAAAGGAAACAGGTTTCTGTCAATTATCAAAGACAATTATTTGTCACAACTTGTGCAGGAACCAACTAGAGGGACGGCCCTTTTAGACTTAATATTAACTAACAGGCCAGACAGAATAACTGAGGTGCAGGTCGGGGGGCACCTGGGAAATAGTGACCACAACATTATACAATTCCACATGTGCTTCAGTAGGGAGCCCAGCAAGGGAGGCACAAAAACACTGAACTTCAGGAGGGCAAAGTTTGATCAGCTAAGAGATGCCCTTCACCTTATAGACTGGGATAGTATCTTCAGTAATAGGAGCACGGATAGAAAATGGGAAATTTTCAAAACAGTCCTACATAGTCACTGTAGAAGGTACATACCTTATGGGAATAAAAGGGCTAGGAATAGGAGGAAGCCAATGTGGCTAAATAAGGAAGTCAAGAGGGCAATGAAAAACAAAAAAAGGGCTTTCGGTAAACTTAAACAAGAAGGCAGCTGTAACATACCTGGCGGCGTCCTTGCATAGTGGTCCATCTCCCACTGTGCAAGAGCGCGCACTTGATCTCCTGTCCAGAATGTCTCTCTGGCTTCCCTCCATGCTGTCTGTTTGTGTCTGTTTCTGCTGCTTAAGGGCGGCGCCCGATCACTTCCTGCTTTTTGTACCTGCTGTGGGTCACACCTCTTGTGCGTCCTCAGCCTATTGCTGTCTGTCACCTGGTATATAGCTCAGCTGCGCCATCTATCCCTGCCTGAGCATAGTGTTTCTTTCAGTGTGTGCTTGCACTCTGAAGGTGCCAGGTCCCGTTCTGTGTTCTCTTGTCTGCCTATCCTGGAGGCTGTATTTCCAGGCCTGTCTGAACACGCTCCTAGCCTGTTCCTCCTGCCTTCTAGGGGCCGATTACCTAGACCTGTTCCTGTATCTTGTCTGACCTGTCTGAACACGCTCCTAGCCTGTTCCTCTCGCCTTCTAGGGGCTGATTTCCTAGACCCGCTTCTGTATCTTGTCTGTCCTGTCTGAACACGCTCCTTGCCTGTTCGTCCTGCCTCTCTGGGGGCCGTACTCCCAGACCCGCTCCTGTATCCCGCTGCAGTGTCGGTCTCCTCCGTACACTCAGTTCCAGTCTGAACTCTCTCCTATCCTTTACCTGTTTTGCCTCTATGTCCGTTCCCTTCCTTTTTCTGCAGAGTCTGAACTCGTACCTAACTCCTGCTTGTTGTCTCTGTACTCCCGTTTGTGAGTTTGTGGTCCACTCGCTACTTCACTGCAAGTACCCTGTGGGTGTCTGGCTCTGCCTTTCCCTTCCTGTCTGTTCTGTGTGAACAGAGCCCTGTCCCCCCTACTCAGTCTAGTCTGCTCTGACTCCTTTGCTTACCGCTCCGGCGGTTCTAGCCTGCTCTGACTCCTTGCTCACTGCTCCGGCAGTCCTGTCCTGCCCTGCTTCTGCCCGCTGCTCCGGCAGTCCTGTCCTGCCCTGCTTCTGCCCGCTGCTCCGGCAGTCCTGTCCTGCCCTGCTTCTGCCCGCTGCTCCGGCAGTCCTGTCCTGCCCTGCTTCTGCCTGCTGCTCTGGCAGTCCTGTCCTGCCCTGCTTCTGCCTGCTGCTCTGGCAGTCCTGTCCTGCTTCTGCCCGCTGCTCCGGCAGTCCTGTCCTGCCCTGCTTCTGCCCGCTGCTCCGGCAGTCCTGTCCTGCCCTGCTTCTGCCCGCTGCTCCGGCAGTCCTGTCCTGCCCTGCTTCTGCCCGCTGCTCCGGCAGTCCTGTCCTGCCCTGCTTGTGCTCGCTGCTCCTGCAGCCCTGTCCTGCTCTGTTCTTGCCCACCGCTTCGGGCGTTCCCTCTCTGCTGTGGTTGTCTACCGCATCTGCGGTTCTGTGACCCAGTCTGTACTGGGTCTTAACCCTTCTGTGCTCCAGCCCGTCCTTTCGGCCAGTACCTCCCTGCCTGCATACTCGCCTGTATCCACCCATCTGCATACCTGCTGTGTTTGCTTATATCCACCAGTCTGTGCCAGCCTAACCTGCCTGTTCCTGAGTCCCAGTGTGTACTGGGTCCTATCCCGCCTGTGTTCCTACCTGCTAGTGCCTCCCTGTCTGCACTCTAGCTGTGCTTGCCTGTACCCCTCTACCTGTATTGTTCCTGAGTCCCAGTGTGTACTGGGTCCTATCCCGCCTGTGTTCCTACCTGCTAGTGCCTCCCTGTCTGCACTCTAGCTGCGCTTGCCTTTACCCGCCTGCCTGCATACCAGTCGTGCCTGCCTATACCCTCCAGTCTGTGCGCCAGCCTAACCAGCCTGATCCAGTAATCCCTGTGTGGGTCAACCCCCGTGTCCGGAGTTTGACCTGGAGTAGCACCTGGTCCCTCTGCCCGGTTTCTCCCTGGTGCACTGGCGTCGTATGCCGTCGTGCCATCTTGGTCGGATCGGCCAGATACTTAGTCACGCCCCTCCAGGCACTCTCCGGTTCATGGTCCAGTGGAATCACTACAATCACACGCACACGCCGCTCAGCCCGGGCGTGTGCATAACAGCAGCGAGGAAGCGCTAATAACTTATAGGGAAAAAAACAAAATCTGTAAGAAACAAATAAGAATAGCAAAAGAGGAGACAGAGAGACTAATTGCCAAAGAAAGTAAAACGAATCCCAAACTGTTCTTTAACTATATAAACAGTAAAAGGATTAAAACTGATGGAGTTGGCCCATTGAAAAATAACCTGGGTAAAATCATAGAGGGCGATGAGGGTAAAGCAAACCTACTCAATAGCTTCTTCTCCACTGTTTTCACAAAAGAAAACAATTTATCGGAGGAAATGCAAAGTGATAAAGTAAACCCTCCGCTAAATATCACCCACCTAACCCAGGAGGAAGTTCAGAAACGCCTAAATAATATCAAAATAGACAAGTCACCAGGCCCAGATGGCATACACCCCCGGGTACTAAAAGAATTAAGTAATGTGATAGACAGACCGCTGTATCTTATATTCAAGCACTCTTTATGGACAGGGACTGCCCCACTAGACTGGCGCCAAGCAAATGTGGTACCAAAATTCAAAAAGGGGTCTAAAAGTGACCCTGGGAACTATAGACCAGTCTGCTTAACGTCTGTTGTGGGTAAATTGTTTGAAGGATTTCTTAGAGATGCTATTGTAGAATATCTTAATGATAATAACTGTCTAACTCCATATCAACATGGATTCATGAGAGATCGCTCCTGCCAAACAAACCTGATCGCCTTCTACGAGGAGGTGAGCTCACAGCTGGACCGGGGAGTGTCAGTGGATGTTGTATACCTTGACTTCTCCAAAGCATTTGATACCGTGCCACACAAAAGGTTGGTATATAAAATGAGAATGCTTGGTCTGGGGGATAATGTGTGCAAGTGGGTAAATAGCTGGCTGAGTGATAGAAAGCAGAGGGTGGTTATCAGTGGAGTAAGCTCAGGGTGTGTCAGGGTTACTAGCGGGGTGCCTCAAGGGTCTGTCTTGGGCCCTATATTATTTAATATATTTATTAATGATCTAGTGGAAGGGTTGCATAGTAAAATAGCAATATTTGCAGATGATACTAAACTTTGTAAAGTAGTTAACACAGATGAGGATAGGGCACAGCTACAGGAGGATTTAGATAAATTGGGGAGTTGGGCCAAAAAATGGCAAATGGGGTTCAATGCCGATAAATGTAAGGTCATGCACATGGGAAAGAAAAACAGCAGTCACCCATACATATTAAATGGGAAAACGTTGGGGAAATCTGACATGGAGAAGGACCTGGGCGTCTTGGTTAATAGCAAATTAAATTGGAGTGCCCAGTGTCAGGCAGCAGCTGCGAAGGCAAATAGAGTCATGGCATGCATCAGAAGAGGAATAGGGGCATATGATGAGAACATTGTTCTTCCTCTGTATAAAGCGCTGGTAAGGCCGCACTTAGAATATTGTGCACAGTTCTGGGCTCCGGTGCTCAGGAAAGACATATTGGAGCTAGAGAGGGTACAAAGGAGGGCGACTAAGGTAATAAAGGGAATGGAGGGACTAGAATACCCAGAGAGGTTGTCAAAATTAGGCCTATTTACATTGGAAAAGAGAAGGCTTAGGGGAGACCTCATAAACATGTATAAATACATCAGGGGGCAGTACAGAGATCTCTCCCATGACCTGTTTATACCAAGGATGGTGACAAAGACGAGGGGGCACACTATGCGTCTGGAGGAAAGTAGGTTCCTGCACCAGCATAGAAGGGGATTCTTTACGGTCAGAGCCGTGAGACTCTGGAACTCTCTGGGAGAGGAAGTGGTGATGTCCAACTCACTTAATGAGTTCAAGAGAGGCCTGGACGCCTTTCTTGAGAACAATAAAATTACATCTTATGCTTAGTGATAGTTAATTAATCCAGATTGGTGTCGGGAAGTGAATTTTTTCCTCAATGATGTCAATTGGCCTATACCGCATGTTTTTTTTTTTTTTGTTTTGTTTTTTTTGTTGCCTTCCCCTGGATCAACGCTGTGGAATAGCTGCAGTGCACAAGAAATAGGCTGAACTGGATGGACGCTTGTCTTTTTTCGGCCTTATAAACTATGTAAACTATGTAAACTATGTATGTAAGCAGTGCCTGCCAGCCTGCCTACCCGGAGCACCTGCCAGTTACCTGCCGTGCCTGCCAGCATGCCTACCTGGAGCACCTGTCTGGCTATCTGCCGTGGTCAACAGCTTGCCTACCCGGAGCACCTGCCAGTTACCTGCCGTGCCCGCCAGCCTGCCTACCTGGAGCACCTGCCAGTTACCTGCCGTGCCTGCCAGCATGCCTACCTGGAGCACCTGTCTGGCTATCTGCCGTGGTCAACAGCTTGCCTACCCGGAGCACCTGTCTGGCTATCAGCCGTACCTGCCTGCTTATCTACCCGGATCACCTGCCAGCCTTCCTGCCGTGCTCATCCGCTGTACAGGTCAGCTCCTGTCATCTGACCCGTGGGAGTCACCTGCTCTCACACAACGTCGGTCCCAGAGTGGCACCTGGTTCACCTGCCCGGTCCCTCCCTGGTTCACGGAGTCGATTAAGCCGCCGTATGACCTGGGTTGGTCCGAGTAGGCACTTAGTTACACCCCTCTGGTCCCTGCTTGCATCGAAGCTCAGATGTTCCACCATCCGGACCCGTAACAGACGTCATGGCCATGCGCACTTGCGTTAAGGAAGCCATCATCTGTTCCTACTCAGCAAGGCTGTGAGGAGCATTCTTCAACCGGCGGCCATTTTTTTATTCTAGGATAAAATACATAAAAGCTCCGGGGCAGAAGACCTATAGGGGGAGATGAAAGATCAAATTAATAGACCTAGTTAAAGGGTTGGTGTTATTAAAACGAGATGGGTGTAGGCATATACTCGTTCCGGTCGCCAGCAAGCCTTCTTCTCTACTTCGTGAGCACCCTTGGATGTCTCCAGCAGCATCTGCTCACCACCAGGTACACGACAAGCCGATCACCTACCTAACCCATCCATTGGTTAGCCCATATCATCCACAGGCACTATCTACCTACACCGTGATAAATATTTACAGATGTATAATATGCAGTGGCATGTAAAAGTTTGGGCACCCCTGGTCAAAGTTAGTGTTATTGTGAACAGTTAAGCAAGTTGAAGATGAAATGATCTCTAAAAGGCCTGAAGTTAAAGATAACAGATTTCCTTTGTATTTTAGGCAAAATATATATATATTTTAATCTTTTTACATTTTAAAAATGACGAAAAAGGAAAATGGACCAATGCAAAAGTTTTGGCATCCTGCATGGTTAGTACCTAGTAGCACCCCCTTTTGAAAGTATCACAGCTTGTAAAAGCTTTTTGTAGCAAGGCAAAAGTCTTTCAATTCTTGTTTGAGGGATTTTCATCCATTCTTTCTTGGAAAATCCTTCCAGTTCTGTGAGATTCCTTGGTCATCTTGCATGCACTGCTATTTTGAGGTCTAGCCACAGATTTTCATTGATGTTCAGAAGAGGGGACTGTGAGGGCCATTGTAAAACCTTCAGCTTGCACCTTTTGAGGTTGTCTATTGTGGATTTTGACATGTATTTAGGATCATTAACCATTTGTAGAAGCCATCCTCTTTTCAACTTCAGCTTTTTTACAGATGGTGTTATGTTTGCATCAACAATTTGTTGAAATTTCATTGAATCCATTGTTCCCTCTACCCGTGAAATGTCCCCTGTACCATCGGCTGCAACACAACCCCAAAGCATGACTGATCCACCCCCATGCTTAATAGTTGGCGAGATGTTATTTTCCTGAAATTTGGTGGCCTTTTTTCTCCACACATACCTTTGATCATTGTGGCCAAAGACTTATATTTTAACCTTTTCGGTCGACAGAACTTGTTTCCAAAATGTATCAGGCTTGTTTAGATGTTCTTTTGCATACTTCTGATGCTGTATTTTATGGTGAGGCTGCAGGAGAGGTTTTCTTCTGATGACTCTTCCATGAAGGTCATATTTGTGCAGGTGTCTCTGAACAGTAGAACAATGAACCACAAAGCTAGAGTCTGCTAAATCTTTCTGTAGGTCTTTTGAGGTCAAGCGGGGGTTCTGATTTGCCTCTCTAGCAATCGTACGAACAGCTCTCACTGAAATTTTGCTTGGTCTTCTGGACCTTATCTTGACCTTCACTGTTCCTGTTAACTGCCATTTCTTAATTACATTTCAAACTGAGGAAAGGGCAACTTGAAAACACTTTGCTATCTTCTTATAGCCTTCTCCTGCTTTATGGGCCTCCACCATTTTCATTTTCAGAGTGCTAGGCAGCTGCTTAGAAGAACCCATGGCTGCTGATTTTTTGGTATAAAGTTAGAGGAGGCTTGGTTTTTACAAAGCTGGGAAATTTTCATCACCTGGCATTTCCTAATGATGGTAGTGAACAAGCCATAACCCTAACAGGCTAATTAAGGTCTGAAACCTTGGTCAAAATTATCAAAGCACACAAATCTCCAAGGGTGTCCAAACTTTTGCATAGGCCCATTTCCCTTATTCTAATTTTTTAAAATGAAAAAAAAAGACAATATATATATTTATTTGCCTAAAATACAACTGAAATATGTCATCTTTAACAATATGCCTTTTAGAGATCATTTCATCTTCAACTTGCTTAACTGTTCACAATAACAGTGATTTTGACCAGGGGTGCCCAAACTTTTACATGCCACTGTAGGTATGCTATATAGGTATACAGTACAGACCAAAAGTTTGGACACACCTTCTCATTTAAAGATTTTTCTGTATTTTCATGACTATGAAAATTGTACATTCACACTGAAGGCATCAAAACTATGAATTACCACATGTGGAATTATATACTTAACAAAAAAGTGTGAAACAACTGAAAATATGTCTTATATTTTAGGTTCTTCAAAGTAGCCACCTTTTGCTTTGATGACTGCTTTGCACACTCTTGGCATTCTCTTAATGAGCTTCATGAGGTAGTCACCGGAAATGGTTTTCACTTCACAGGTGTGCCCTGTCAGGTTTAATAAGTGGGATTTCTTGCCTTATAAATGGGGTTGGGACCATCAGTTGTGTTGTGCAGAAGTCTGGTGGATACACAGCTGATAGTCCTACTGAATAGACTGTTAGAATTTGTATTATGGCAAGAAAAAAGCAGCTAAGTAAAGAAAAACGAGTGGCCATCATTACTTTAAGAAATGAAGGTCAGTCAGTGCGAAAAATTGGGAAAACTTTGATAGTGTCCCCAAGTGCAGTTGCAAAAACCATCAAGCGCTACAAAGAAACTGGCTCACATGAGGACTGCCCCAGGAAACGAAGACCAAGAGTCACCTCTGCTTCTGATGATAAGTTTATCCGAGTCACCAGCCTCAGAAATCGCAGGTTAACAGCAGCTCAGATTAGAGACCAGGTCAATGCCACACGGAGTTCTAGCAGCAGACACATCTCTACAACAACTGTTAAGAGGAGACTTTGTGCAGCAGGCCTTCATGGTAAAATAGCTGCTAGGAAACCACTGCTAAGGACAGGCAACAAGCAGAAGAGACTTGTTTGGGCTAAAGAACACAAGGAATGGACATTAGACCAGTGGAAATCTGTGCTTTGGTCTGATGAGTCCAAATTTGAGATCTTTGGTTCCAACCACCGTGCCTTTGTGCGACGCAGAAAAGGTGAACAGATGGACTCTACATGCCTGGTTCCCACCGTGAAGCATGGAGGAGGAGGTGTGATGGTGTGGGGGTGCTTAGCTGGTGACACTGTTGGGGATTTATTCAAAATTGAAGGCATACTGAACCAGCATGGCTACCACAGCATCTTGCAGCGGCACGCTATTCCATCCAGTTTGCGTTTAGTTGGACCATCATTTATTTTTCAACAGGACAATGACCCCAAACACACCTCCAGGCTGTGCAAGGGCTATTTGACCAAGAAGGAGAGTGATGGGGTGCTACGCCAGATGACCTGGCCTCCACAGTCACCAGACCTGAACCCAATCGAGATGGTTTGGGGTGAGCTGGACAGCAGAGTGAAGGCAAAAGGGCCAACAAGTGCTAAGCATCTCTGGGAACTCCTTCAAGATTGTTGGAAGACCATTTCCGGTGACTACCTCTTGAAGCTCATCAAGAGAATGCCAAGAGTGTGCAAAGCAGTCATCAAAGCAAAAGGTGGCTACTTTGAAGAACCTAGAATATAAGACATATTTTCAGTTGTTTCACACTTCTTTGATAAGTATATAATTCCACATGTGGTAATTCATAGTTTTGATGCCTTCAGTGTGAATGTACAATTTTCATAGTCATGAAAATACAGAAAAATCTTTAAATGAGGTGTGTCCAAACTTGTGGTCTGTACTGTATATACTCCCCCAGCTAATCCAGTTAGTACACAGCTTTATTAACTATTGTTCCCTCCCTATACCTAGCATAACCTTCTCATCAGCCCTAAAAGGACACATCAAGGACCTCCTCACCCTTTCCTAGATCCAGTGAGAACTCCATTACAGAAAAGCTGACCATCTCCTCTAAATCCATTCCCCTGTTAGCCCGTCTAATATAAAAGCATGTCCTTGTATACCCTGATCAACTGCACACAGGTATCTACTATATCCTTTAGCCACCCTAGACAGTGCACTGCATATATTAATTCTTGCATCCTATCTATATCCAGCTCACTCATCACATCAATCCCAAAAGGATTCATCAAAGAGCTCTCCATCCTCGCTTAATCCGGTGAGAAACCCTTCTGTACCTGCCATCGTACCTATCACTGAACCAGGTATATACCCATACACCCATCTCGTTTTAATAACACCAACCCTTTAACTAGGTCTATTAATTTGATCTTTCATCTCCCCCTATAGGTCTTCTGCCCCAGAGCTTGCTGGTTTAACTGAGCCACGCTAGGAATTCGCAAGCTACAAGTGACCATCCTTTTATTCAGTGATTATTTTAACTTATATTAAAATAAAATTTATTACTTTTTAACTTGTCCATCTGGAGTTTTATCCACTATACCAGCGCAAATTATTATTCTTTTATTGGTTATTTACCCCTACCCTCTGATAACCAGCGCCTACCAGCGCCACTTTTACTATTGTAGATATCTATTCATATTCTACTTTGTACTACCATATGCTATCCTCGTTTCTCCTATAAAGAATATTTATACCATCAAAATGTATGGCCATTGTTATGGTAAATATTTATACTTTGCTTTATTATTTAGACAGTTCACATATCTTTGATAATTTTGTATTTTAATATTAGCTTTATAAGTGTTATTCATAAATAACAGGGTGTTGTCTCTGATATATAGATGTATATTTGTTCTGAAAGTGGAGTAAAACTAGTTATAACCAGCCTCCTAGGGAATGCAGCAGAAGACATCATTGACGACCTTGTTTTTCCCAAGTTAAATATTCCGTTTTAGGTAATGAAATGTAAACCACTCCCACTACTTATCTCTTGTGCTTAGTAATGAAAACGTGTGACCTGGCATCTGAGAGCAGACAAGTCTGGGACACAGACAGATTTGGTCGTGTTTCTCTTGTATCTGATCGATCGACTCCCTGATTTGGTCAAAACTGGCAAACGTGTGAAACCCTTTGCATTTCTCCTAAAACTCTGCACATAGGTTTCCACATCACCATCATAGGACCATCATAAGGTAACATTAGTCCGCCATATTCCAGTGGACACAAGGAAAACAAGATGGCCTATAACAGACGGGATCACAGAAAGTCCCTCCACACAACGCCACGGTGAACCGGAATATTCTCCTCCACTGAGGCCGGCCAGGGATCACCACATGGGAAACTACTTTACATGTGTCCTAGGTCACATCAAGAGTCGCAGGAAGATCCGTCACACAATGTCTGGTGAAAAGAGAAACAGAAGACGGCGTGTAATCATAGCAAGGGAGCAGAGCTCAGGGGACAATCCACCCGATGCGACAGCGGAGGCGCTCAGGGCCTCTGACCTCTAGTAATTCGGGGTTACAGCCATGATCGGTACAGAAAGGTTTGGATAAAGTTTTCAAATCAAAGAATCAAAGCTTTTCTGTACTATAACAAGCACATTAATAACACGTACAGGGCTGATAACAGAGAACAACAGCTAGCTACAACAAGGAGGAAGTGTCAGCTGCACTGAGGGGGAGGAGCTGTGGTGACATCATCATTATCACAGGTCCTTCACTTCTCCTGAGCTCCGCCCCTGATCACATGACAGTGACGTCCCCACAGGTCCTTCACCACTTCCCACCTTAGCTCCGCCCCTGATCACATGATAATGACGTCACCACAGGTCCTTCACAACTTCTCTCCTTAGCTCCGCCCCCTGATCACATGGTGGTGACGTCACCACAGGTCCTTCACCACTTCTCTCCAGAGCTCCGCCCCCTGATCACATGGTGGTGACGTCACCACAGGTCCTTCACCACTTCTCTACAGAGCTCCGCCCCCTGATCACATGGCGGTGACGTCACCACAGGTCCTCCCGCTCTCAGTGCAACAGCTCCGTCCTGGTTGTGCGCAGCTCTTGCTCTCTGGTATCAGCCAGCAGCAGGTTTCCGCTTCCCGCCATTCCGGTGAGATTACAGGGAGGGTTTGTGGTGAATCTGTGAGAGGAGAGTGTGGGGTGAGATCAGAGCTGTTCCTGTGGAGGCTCCTGCTCCATGTGACTGCGGCTCCTCAGTGTTGTATGGGGGATGTGCAGCGGCTCCTCCTCACCTCACCGCCCCCGCTGGAGGTGGAGTTACCACGGTGACCGCCCCCCGCTGGAGGTGGAGTTACCACGGTGACCGCCCCCGCTGGAGGTGGTTACCACGGTGACCGTCCCCCGCTGGAGGTGGAGTTACCACGGTGACCGTCCCCCCGCTGGAGGTGGAGTTACCACGGTGACCGCCCCCCGCTGGAGGTGTAGTTACCACGGTGACCGTCCTCTGCTGGAGGTGGAGTTACCACGGTGACCGTCCCCCCGCTGGAGGTGGAGTTACCACGGTGACCGTCCCCCGCTGGAGGTGGAGTTACCACGGTGACCGCCCCCCGCTGGAGGTGGAGTTACCACGGTGACCGTCCCCCCGCTGGAGGTGGAGTTACCACGGTGACCGCCCCCCGCTGGAGGTGTAGTTACCACGGTGACCGTCCTCTGCTGGAGGTGGAGTTACCACGGTGACCGTCCCCCCGCTGGAGGTGGAGTTACCACGGTGACCGTCCCCCGCTGGAGGTGGAGTTACCACGGTGACCGCCCCCCGCTGGAGGTGGAGTTACCACGGTGACCGTCCTCTGCTGGAGGTGGAGTTACCACGGTGACCGTCCCCCGCTGGAGGTGGAGTTACCACGGTGACCGCCCCCCGCTGGAGGTGGAGTTACCATGGTGACCGTCCTCTGCTGGAGGTGGAGTTACCACGGTGACCGTCCCCCGCTGGAGGTGGAGTTACCACGGTGACCGTCCCCCGCTGGAGGTGGAGTTATCACGGTGACCGTCCCCCGCTGGAGGTGCAGTTACCACGGTGACCGTCCCCCGCTGGAGGTGGAGTTACCACGGTGACCGTCCCCATCTGGAGGTGTAGTTATCACGGTGACCGTCCTCTGCTGGAGGTGGAGTTACCACGGTGACCGTCCCCCGCTGGAGGTGGAGTTACCACGGTGACCGTCCTCCTACGAGGCTGATAATGAGCCGTCAGATCGGCGGAGGAGGCCGCGGTGGAGTTTGTGGCTTTTCCTCCAGATTCTTCCTGATAAATGTCGGATATTTGGGGCAGAATTCAGTGATTGTCGTTATATCGTCCCCTGTGATCTCCATCTTCTCCTTTATCATGAAGACGCCGGCAGGACGAGATCCCTCCAGCTGATCCAGTGTTCATCCCTCCTTCTCCTGAATGACCCCGAGGATGGACGAGGACGAGACCACCAGAAGATTATTACACTTCACCCTGGAGATCATCTCCCTGCTGAGCGGAGAGGTAACTCCTCTACATTTCTATCAGCTTTATTGTGTTATGTAACAAGTCCGACATCGGGAAGAGGAAATCCAGAAGAGGAAGAGAAGGATTCTTTACTGTAAGAGCAGTGATTGTGTGCAGCTCTCTGCCAGGAGGAGTTGTCATGGGGATTCCCTATAAGAGCTGTAGAGGGGCCTGGATGTCTGTCCTGAGTGTAATAATATTCCAGGTTATGGCCCCAGATTACTGGAGACGGTTATTGATCCCGGGATTTCTACTGATTGTCAGATCTGGAGTCGGGAAGGAATTCTTCTCCCTAAGTGTCTCTCTCCATACACAGGATTACACAATAGTGAGGAAGACACCGGGGGAGGGGGTGACTCCCATCATCCATCTCCAGGAGTCAGGAGGGCGGAGCCCGGACCCCATCACAGAGCCTCCCCCGCACCCCCCGATACATGAGAGGAAGAGGAAGAAGATCCTAGAGCTCAGCAACAAGATGATTGAGCTGCTGAGTGGAGAGGTGACTGCTGGGACATTATACAGGACAGCACTGGAGGATTCTGGGTGATGACCGGAGAGGTGACTGCTGGGACATTATACAGGACAGCACTGGAGGATTCTGGGTGATGACCGGAGAGGTGACTGCTGGGACATTATACAGGACAGCACTGGAGGATTCTGGGTAATGAGCGGAGAGGTGACTGCTGGGACATTATACAGGACAGCACTGGAGGATTCTGGGTCATGAGCGGAGAGGTGACTGCTGGGACATTATACAGGACAGCACTGGAAGATTCTGGGTGATGAGCGGAGAGGTGACTGCTGGGACATTATACAGGACAGCACTGGAGGATTCTGGGTGACGACCGGAGAGGTGACTGCTGGGACATTATACAGGACAGCACTGGAGGATTCTGGGTGATGACCGGGGAGGTGACTGCTGGGACATTATACAGGACAGCACTGGAGGATTCTGGGTGATGACCGGGGAGGTGACTGCTGGGACATTATACAGGACAGCACTGGAGGATTCTGGGTGACGACCGGAGAGGTGACTGCTGGGACATTATACAGGACAGCACTGGAGGATTCTGGGTGATGACCGGGGAGGTGACTGCTGGGACATTATACAGGACAGCACTGGAGGATTCTGGGTGATGACCGGGGAGGTGACTTCTGGGACATTATACAGGACAGCACTGGAGCATTCTGGGTGATGACTGGAGAGGTGACTGCTGGGACATTATACAGGACAGCACTGGAGGATTCTGGGGGATGAGCGGAGAGGTGATTGCTGGGACATTATACAGGACGGCACTGGAGGATTCTGGGTGATGAGCGGAGAGGTGACTGCTGGGACATTATACAGGACAGCACTGGAGGATTCTGGGTGATGAGCGAAGAGGTGACTGCTGGGACATTATACAGGACAGCACTGGAGGATTCTGGGTGATGAGCGGAGAGGTGACTGCTGGGACATTATACAGGACAGCACTGGAGGATTCTGGGTGATGACCGGAGAGGTGACTGCTGGGACATTATACAGGACAGCACTGGAGGATTCTGGGTGATGACTGGAGAGGTGACTGCTGGGACATTATACAGGACTGCACTTGAGGATTCTGGGTGATGAGTGGAGAGGTGACTGCTGGGACATTATACAGGACAGCACTGGAGGATTCTGAGTGATGAGCGGAGAGGTGACTGCTGGGACATTATACAGGACAGCACTGGAGGATTCTGGGTGATGAGCGGAGAGGTGACTGCTGGGACATTATACAGGACAGCACTGGAGGATTCTGGGTGATGACCGGAGAGGTGACTGCTGGGACATTATACAGGACAGCACTGGAGGATTCTGGGTGATGACCGGAGAGGTGACTGCTGGGACATTATACAGGACAGCACTGGAGGATTCTGGGTGATGAGCGGAGAGGTGACTGCTGGGACATTATACAGGACAGCACTGGAGGATTCTGGGTGATGAGCGGAGAGGTGACTGCTGGGCCATTATACAGGACAGCACTGGAGGATTCTGGGTGATGAGCGGAGAGGTGACTGCTGGGACATTATACAGGACAGCACTGGAGGATTCTGGGTGATGATCGGAGAGGTGACTGCTGGGACATTATAGAGGACAGCACTGGAGGATTCTGGGTGATGAGCGGAGAGGTGACTGCTGGGCCATTATACAGGACAGCACTGGAGGATTCTGGGTGATGAGCGGAGAGGTGACTGCTGGGCCATTATACAGGACAGCACTGGAGGATTCTGGGTGATGAGCGGAGAGGTGACTGCTGGGACATTATACAGGACAGCACTGGAGGATTCTGGGTGATGAGCGGAGAGGTGACTGCTGGGACATTATACAGGACAGCACTGGAGGATTCTGGGTGATGACCGGAGAGGTGACTGCTGGGACATTATACAGTACAGCACTGGAGGATTCTGAGTGATGAGCGGAGAGGTGACTGCTGGGACATTATACAGGACAGCACTGGAGGATTCTGGGTGATGAGCGGAGAGGTGACTGCTGGGACATTATACAGGACAGCACTGGAGGATTCTGGGTGATGAGCGGAGAGGTGACTGCTGGGACATTATACAGGACAGCACTGGAGGATTCTGGGTGATGACCGGAGAGGTGACTGCTGGGACATTATACAGGACAGCACTGGAGGATTCTGGGTGATGACCGGAGAGGTGACTGCTGGGACATTATACAGGGCTGCACTGGAGGATTCTGGGTGATGACGGTGTTGTTGTTGTCAGGTTCCTATAAGGTGTCAGGACGTCGCTGTCTATCTCTCCATGGAGGAGTGGGAGTATCTAGAAGGACACCAGGATCGGTACCAGGAGGTGATGATGGAGGAGCTCCGGCCTCTGACATCACCAGGTGAGAGGAGACTCTTGTTGACTCCGGGGGATGTGATGACGTCTCTCGGCCTCGTCCTATAATAGATGATTTTTCTCCAGACTTGCTCTGGTTTTCTCTACATTTTCTCACAGCTTTCATTCCCTGATTCTTCTCTTCTGATCTGTGAGTCGCGGTTTCTCCGCTGTCGTCTTCATCAGTCTTGAGTCTTCGTCCTCGGCGGCTTCTTTCAGAATCTTTCACCTTCCTTAGAGCATCGGTCACATTTTGTGTGCAGATGTCCCAGCGCTTCTGTCCGTTCTCTCCTGTGAGATCTTTCGGTTCCTGAGTCTGTTGTGGATCGTTACTCAGCAGATTCGGGGTTAATTTACTGATGATTTTCCCCATAATCCGCTGTCGCTCGTCCGTCCCTCAGAATCGGTGCAGGCTCAATGTCGTCATCAGTCGTGGTCGGGCGTCCGGCTCCTCCTTCTGGACCGTCCCTCAGACCCCGAAACACGAGTCCTGACATAAGGATGGAGCGTGGTGGAGCCGATCACCCACCAGAGCCGGACATGGAGGCTCCAGCAGTTCTCCGGCCCCCGCGTCTATTCACCACTCGCTCTGCAGGCGGAGAAGCACAGAACTTTCCGTACTGGAGGAGAAGGTCGAATCACCGCGCACTCCTCTCTATAGGGAGATCTCGCTGAGGAGGGCGGCAGTTCTGAGTATGGAGAGTTATAGACCATGCAATGCCCCATGGGAAATAGGATATTTTCTCTTCCCAGATGCAGAAAACAGGGTCTCCAGCACCACCTATAGGACACAGCAATCCTAAGAGTCAATATCAATGTTTCAGCCTCATTCTAATGGAGCAAATTTCCATTTTTGCATTTTTTTCCTCCCCTTCTTTAATAAGCCAGAACATTTTTATTTTCCCATTCACAGATGTTTGAGATCTGGTGTTTTTTTGCAGAATGAATTCTGTATTTTACCATATAATGTGCTGAAAAACAGGAAAAAAAACAGATAAAGTTAAACTGTTAATAAAAAAAAACAAAACACAATTCCACGTTTATTTTTTGGGTTTTGATTCTCCGCAGTTATTGGGCGGTAAGAGCGACCTCACTGTGATTTTCCAGGTCAGTTATGGCGACACCAATCTTGTGTGTTTTTTTTTTTACAAAATAGTTCACTGGTTAAATATTCAGAACTTTCCCTGAGACCCATCACTTTATCTTCTGTTATCGGCGCTGTGTGAGGGCTTCTCTTCTTGTGACCTTGTTATTGGTACTGATGTGCAAACCTGTATGTAAAGTTTTAGAAGAAACTCAAAAGGGTTCACACGTTTGCCATTGTTAATGAAATCAAGGAGTCGATCGATCGGAGACAAGAGAACACAACCAGTTCTGTCTGTGTCCCAGGCTTGTGTGAGTCTCAGAAGCCGTCACGTATCTTTATTACAACAGCAGAGATATGAGAAGGGGAATGTCTTTACAGGCTTTACATTACCTAACGCTGCAGATATTTTAATTGGGGAAAGAAAGCATTTTAATTGGAAATAACTAAATCGTAAATTATGGAAACATCTGCAGATGTCCTTGAAACTAAAGCTAGCTGTGTCCAATTAACTGTACTTTTAAAAACAAGAGAGAGCTGAACACAGACACCTCTATATAATGCCTTGTGATATAGCTTTATGAATAATACTTATAAAGCTAATATTAAAATACAAAATTATCAAAGATATATGAATTGTCTAAATAACAATCAAAGCAAAGTATAAATATTTACCATCAGGGCTGTGGAGTCGGTGTTCATTTTGGTGGAGTCGGTATAAAAAGGGACTCCAACTCCTAAAATACATAATAAATTGGGTGCAGTCGTTCAATGCAGGTTTTGTGGATTATTTTTTTTCATAAGAATTTGGGAAAGTTATGAAAAGTCCTATAAATGTCTCTCCTATTCCTGATCTAAGGGTCTGGACTTTTAGCTGAGATGAATCTGTACTGCAGTAAATTTATCACTTACACACGAGCCATGTATGAGGGAGTCGTGGAGTCGGAGTTGGAGTCGGTGTCATGGAAATTGAGGACTTGGAGTTAGAGCTGGTTACCATCACAATTCCTCCATTTTTACACACGTGGTCAAAATTGTTGGTACACCTCGTTTAATGAAAGAAAAACCCACAATGGTCACAGAAATAACTTGAATCTGACAAAAGTAATAATAAATTAAAAATCTATGAAAATGAACAAATGAAGGTCAGACATTGCTTTTCTGCTTCCACAGAATTTTTAAAAAAATTAAACTCATGAAATCGGCCTGGAATACAGGTCATGTATTCAGTCTCTGTGTCTCCACAGATGGATCCAGGAGGAGAAATCCACCAGAGAGATGTCCCCGTCCTCTGTATCCCCAGGACTGTCCAGAGGAGAATCACAACATCCCGGAGGATCATCAGGTAGATGACACTGAAGTCCCCACAACATCTGACCATGAAGTGATGGGACCTGAGCTCATCTCACATTGTTCTTTTTAGGGTGAAGATCTGATTGATATTAAGGTTGAGGTTATACATGGAGCACAAGAGGCGACCGCAATATGGGCCGATCAGCAGTGTGAGGAGGGAGACTATCATGTCTATTCTGTGGTCACCTACTACTACTCCCATCATCTTATCATCACATGACACAATCTATTCACTGTGTGTTTCCTACAGATGGATCCAGGAGGAGAAATCCACCAGAGAGATGTCCCCGTCCTCTGTATCCCCAGGACTGTCCAGAGGAGAATCACAGCATCCCGGAGGATCATCAGGTAGACGGTGCTGAGCCCTGTACCGGATCTGTATATGGGGGGACATTTCTGATCGAGGTCATAGATGTCACAGATTTTGGTGGCTTCTTGTATTGTGCTGATTGTTACATCTGATATATCAGGAGGAAGATCCGACTAAGAATAAAGAGGAGGATGAGACAGAAGAAGAAGCGATGACGAGGGAGGATCAGCCGTGTGTGAGTGACGGGAAGGAGGAGATTCCTGTAGATATTTCCACAGGTGTGTAATAATGAGCGGCGTGTGATGATGATGATGACTGGCGTGTGTGGTGACGATGATGATGATGATGATGACTGGTGTGTATCGTGTGCAGTCTCCGGTGCAGTGAAGCTTTATCCGCCGTCCACATCACAGCAGAAGCGTCCGGTGATGGCGCGGCTGCTCCTGTAGAGTCCGGCTGTGCTCTGATGAATACCGGGGCCGCCTTTACACCTCTTCTTAATGATTTAGGAAGCACATAGTTAGTTTTCCTTCACCTTCTATAATATTCCTTCCATCCTTTACGTTCATATGTTTCTTACACAAGTCCCTGCTGCCATATAAATGACTGAGCTTGTGTTCCAGGTGATGAATCTCCCCATCCTATGGATCTCGGGGATGTAGCAGCCTCTGCCTGGTGCTGATGAGTGACGACACATGTCACATGTAGAGTCGTCCTACCTGTCGCCTCTGTTTGCCTCCCACTGCCTCCTACACTGAGGCCGGCGTTCTGGTCCCTCCTCATCCAGGCCAGCCGCCCAGTGGCATGAAGACCCCTATGGTAAGTCAGTAAGTGCCATGCTATGGAGGTGTGGGTCAGACATACGGCTGTCGTCCCTCTGCCACTATGGAGGCCATCTTGGATGTAGGAGGACCAGAACACAGGTCTCAGTCGGAGACAAGCGGAGGACACCAGGTAGGTGACAGTACATGACAAATGTTTAGTCCTCTGTGCCGGGTGGAGAATTGCTTCATCATAAAAGGGATTACGAGCTTGTATCTACAAACAGCTGCAACAATCATGTTGGTTTATGAGGCCTAGTTCAATCAACGTATTGTGACAAAGTCACTGGTAAGGTGCTGGAGGGGAGATATGTTTCCCTGAGGCTATTAACCTCAGTGAATTAAAACCATTAAGTTTCCTCCAGCATGTTATGTGCAAAGAGGGATTAAGTCGTGTGTGTTTTTATGAGAACAACCATAGAGCGGATGGGAGGCTGTCCTCCATATCTCCCCTCCAGGGTGTGGTCTGTGGTTTAAATACATGGCCTGCTGAGGCATTGAGTGTTCAGTGTCTGGAGAAGCTAGCTCCAGAGAGGAGCTTGTGTGTTCTGTGCCAATCTGAAACCTGTGTTTGCTGGACTCTGAGCGGGTGGATCCCCGCTACCACAAGGACTGTGTTTGGTATCACCACTTTGTTTTGTTTTCCGGTTTTTGCCCAAAGGGCCGTGTTTGTTTTACTTCCCATGGTTTATGCTGCCTAATAAATCTGGGAAGAATTTAAAGAGACAGTGTTCCTGTATACCTCTATGTACAATCAAGTGAGCCGATGTACCACAGGTGGCGGTAGAAGTGCGGGCAAGATCCCCAGGAGGCATGTGTAACCTCTGAGGACAAACCGCATGTCCTGGGTAAAGGCGGCCATTAGCCAGGAAACAAAGACAGACAGTATGGAGGACCTGGTCAAGCGTCTTGTGTTAGCCCAGCAGGACACAAGTAAGCTAATATTGCAATAGATCCAACAACAGCAGCAGCACCAACAAGACCAGCTCAGACAGCAGCAACAGCAGATGGAGTTGCTCTCAGAGGCGGTTCATGGGAGGCCGGCAGCCCCTCCCCCCAACTCCAGGTGATGATTCGTACGTCCGAAAAGCATTAAGATGAACCATACAAAAAATGACCCCGGGGGTTGATGTGGAAGCATTTTTGACTGTTTTCGAGCCGGTGGTAGAGCAGTGGGCAGAGGTGCTGGAACCCTATCTGACTAGCAAGCCCCAAAAGGTTTATTATAATCTAGCCTTACTGGATGTCCGCGAATATTTGAAACTGAAAACTGAGATACTGGCACATGCTGGAGTGACTATGTCAGTCAGAGCTCAAAGGGTTCACCTCTTGGCATATTGTTCCAAATTGGCATTCCTTCCCTAGGCCCGTGCAGACCTGGATTGTGCAGGGAGACCTCTGGAATGCGGACTACCTGATTGGCCTCGTAGAAAGGTGGCCGAGAGGTCCCTAAGGAAGCCGGAAGGTTCTGCCTTCCCATACTGGGGAACCCAGAGGAAGCCCGAATCCCAAAAGAGGGGTATAGCCACCACTCGGGTAGTTCGAGGTCCCAAGGGGTTGCTGAGGGTCTGCTAAAAGCCACCAGGAAAGTCTTGATCTGCTGGAGGTGTCACAATCCTGGACACATAGCCGCTTGTTGTCCTATGTCCTCTGAGCCGATGGACTGCAGCGTAGGTTCATACTATGCCTACCCCGCCTGCAGTGTGGCTTATCAGCCCTATGAGGGGCCACAGTCATGTCCCGTGACCATAAATGGAGTGTTAGTGTCGGGACTTCTGGACTCAGAAAGTTTGGTGACCCTGGTAAAGGCCACACTCCCCCACCAGTTGATCCCAGGGAAGTATGTGGGAATCCGCTGTATCCATGGGGATGCCAAGGACTACCCCGTCACCCAATGATAATAAAAACAAATTGTGGGGCTGAGTCCCATAAGGTCGGGACGGTTGAGGGCCTGCTACACCTGGTAATAATAGGGCGGGACTTTAGCCTTTTCTGGAACTTATGGCAGAAAGCAGGCGTACCATGTGACGCAGACAGGAGACGGTTCCACCATGTTGAATCCTCATCGCAGTCGAAGGCAAATGAATTCCCCTTGTGTGTCCTTGACGGGGACAAGGTGGTGACCCAAGAGGCTGAGATTCCTGAGATGGGAGTTTCGGGGGGAATTTTGGGACTGCTCAAATAGAGGACCTTACGTTAAAAGGGGCATGGGACAATGCTTTGTGACTGTGAGAAATGGGGTTGCCCAAGAGCCGGGTGCTGACACCAGGTTTCCTTATTTTTCAGTTAATGAGAATCTGCTATATTGGGTCACTAAACAGAGAGGGGAGGTGTTAGAACAGCTGTTGGTACCAGGACCCTATAGACGTAGGGTACTAGACCTAGCCCATTCTCATGTCTTGGGTGGGGTCCTTCAAAGATTTTACTGGCTTGGATGTCAATGGGAGGTGGTCAGCTATTGTCGGTGCTGTCCTACGTGTCCGTTAACTGCTCCTGTATCCCACTTCTGTAGTCCCTTGGTCCCGTTACCCATTATAGAGGTCCCGTTTGACTGAATTGCTATGGACCTTGTAGGGCCCTTTGTTAAGTCCGCCAGGGGAAACCAGTACATCCTTGTGGTGCTGGACTATGCAACATGGTACCGGAGGTGGTACCACTGAGAAACTCCTCTGCCCTGAGTATAGTCCATATCTTCTCCTGGACGGGCCTGCCAAAGGAGATCGTGACAGACCAGGGAATTCATGTCAAAAGTGATGAGGGAGTTGTGTAAGGCTCTCCAGATTACACAACTCAGGACGTCAGTGTACCATCAGCAGACGGACGGCCAGGTGGAGAGGTTCGACAAGACCCTAAAATCCATACTTACAAAGGTCGAGGAGAAGGATGGCCGAGACTGAGATTGCCTACTCCCCTACCTGCTATGCTCCATTAGGGAAGGTCCCCAAGGACTCTCACTCTTCGAGTATGCTATACAGGAAGCACCAGGGCCGGCGTCAGCACCCGGCGTACCCGGGCAAGTGCCGGGGCCTTGGAAAATCAGAGGGGCCCACCGCCCACTCACTGTCGGGGCCCTGGCCGCTTCCTCGGCACCTGTTCAGGGACGCAGGCGCTGCTTGATTGCCGGCACTCCCCCAAGACATGGCCGCGCGCTGTCTGGCTGTGTCTGCTAGTAATGACACGCAGGGGCGACACTGCACCTTTAATTGTGCTTGTGTGTCGCCCCTGCCGCGTCATTACTAGCAGACACAGCCGGACAGCGCGCGGCCATGTCTGGGGGAGTGCCGGCAATCAAACACCGTCGGAGCGGAGGTCCTGCACAGATGGGCGGGAGGGGCCTGGACCCGACCGCAAGTGGGCCCCTCTGATGTTCCAGGGCCATGATGTCTGTGACACGCCGGGGGCCCTGCACTGCCCCATACCTGAGGAGCTGCTGGACAGGACACTGGACCGGGGACAGGTGAGTGAGGCTTCCCCAATCCCCATATTAAAAATATTTGGAATGGGTCTGTGTGAGTGCATGTATGTGAATGTCAGTGTATATGACTGTGTATATATATTTGTCTGTTTTATATATGTCTTTAAGAATTTGTGTAAAAATGTGTATGTCTGTATGTGTACATGTCTGCCTACCGTGTGTGCGTGCATATGTCTGCGTACCGTGTGTGCGTGCATATGTCTGCGTACCGTGTGTGCGTGCATGTGTCTGGGTACCGTGTGTGCGTGCATGTGTCTGCGTACCGTGTGTGCGTGCATGTGTCTGGGTACAGTGTGTGCGTGCATGTGTCTGGGTACCGTGTGTGCGTGCATGTGTCTGGGTACCGTGTGTGCGTGCATGTGTCTGGGTACCGTGTGTGCGTGCATGTGTCTGGGTACCGTGTGTGCGTGCATGTGTCTGGGTACCGTGTGTGCGTGCATGTGTCTGCGTACCGTGTGTGCGTGCATGTGTCTGCGTACCGTGTGTGCGTGCATGTGTCTGCGTACCGTTTGTGTGTGCATGTGTCTGCGTACCGTGTGTGCGCGCATGTCTGCATATGTGAAGGATGAGGTGGCAGGCTGGGCCCTGTGTACTATATATATATATTTCTCCGCCGTATCTGTGCATCATGAATCGTGTATGTGTTAAAAGGGCCTACTGAGACTCTTTCGCCCTGGGCCCACAAAAACCTGGAGCCGGCCCTGGGCAGCACCCTCGGGGACTATTGGGCATTGCGAAAGAGACCTGGGAAGCCGAGGTAACACCCCACCGGAGCGTCATCGAGCATGTGGCCCAAATGCAAGACAGTATTGCAGGGATGATGCCAATTGTAAGGGAAAGCCTCATACAAACATAAGTGGCCCAGGCAAGTGTCTACAATCGGTCGTCGAGACTGAGTGTAACGGGTACGGGAGGCGGAACCTCTGAGCTACTATACAAGGGGGCGGCCCTTGTAAGGGAGCGGGTGGCAGTCTCTGGATGAACGGACAGGGAGATACGGCAAGTGATCAGGGCAGTCTCTGGGTAAGGGGTAGGTACGACCTGTGATGGCAGAGCCTCCGGGTAGGCTAGCAGGCAGATGGTAGATTGGTGCTCCCAGGTGAGCAAGCGAGAGTCTCTGGAATAGCAGGTGGTCACGGCACGTGACGGCGGAGCCTCCGGGCTGGCAGGCAGGCAGGTAACGGAGAAGCGCTCCCAGGTGAGCGGGCAAGAGTCTCAGGAATAGCTGGTGGTCACCGCACGTGACAACGGGACCTCCGGGCTGGCAAGCAGGCAGGTAACGGAGATGCGCTCCCAGGTGAGCGGGCAAGAGTCTCTGAGATAGCTGGTGGTCACAGCACGTGACAACGGAGCCTCCGGGCTGGCAAGCAGGCAGGTAACGGAGAAGCGCTCCCAGGTGAGCGGGCAAGCTGGTCCATAGACAGACTGACCGGAGTAGTAAGGCAGACCGTCGGACCTCAGGCAAGCAGGCAGGTAGCTGATATGCGCTCCCAGGTGAGCGGGCAGGCTGGTCCTTAGACAGACTGACAGGAGTAGTAAGGCAGACCGTCGGACCTCAGACTGGCAGACAGGTAACAAGTATTCAGGCAGGAATCAGGCAGGTAACTGGCAGGAATCAGGCAGGTAACTGGCAGGTAACTGGCAACGGGACCTGAGGGCTGAAGCACAGGTGAGACACAGGTGCAAACAACATTGCTCGGGCACCTCCATTTTGGAGGAGGTGCCTTATATATGATGAAGTCCTCCGGCCATTGGCCGGGGACTCCTTAGGGCGGCGCGCGCGGCCCCTTTAAGAGGAGGGGAGCGCGCGCGCGCGCGCCCTAAGCACAGGGGCCGGGAAGGGGCGCGCGCTGAGAGCAGAGCGGGAGGAGGACGCCGGGAAGGAGCGCGCGCTGACAGCAGAGCGGGGAGAGGACGCCGGGCACGGAGCAGAGCGGTGAGGGGAGCAGCGTCCCTGCCTAGCAGAGGGCAGGGACGCCAGCACTACAGTACCCCCCCCTTTAGGCCCCCCTTTTTTTAGGCCAGACAGAAATTTAGCTAGGATGAGAGGGGCATGGATGTTCTCCCGGGGCTCCCACGTTCTCTCCTCAGGACCAAACCCCTTCCAATCTACCAGAAAAAAGGTCTTTCCTCTTACCCTTTTGGTGGCAAGAATGTTCTCTACCTCAAACTCGTCCTCAGCAGAAACCGGAGCAGGAGGCGTACCTGTAGACTTGGAAAAAGAGTTAAGTACCACAGGTTTGAGGAGAGATACATGGAAGGAGTTAGGGATCCGTAAGTTGGCCGGGAGTTTCAATTTATAGGCCACCGGGTTGATCTGACTGATGACCTCCAGTGGGCCGATGAACCGAGGCCCTAACTTATAGGAAGGGATCTTGAGCCGGACATATTTGGACGAGAGCCAGACTTTATCCCCAGGGCGGAATTGAGGAGGGTCCAGACGTTTTTTGTCAGCGTGTCTTTTCATACGCTCGGATGACAGAAGGCGTGCGGACCGGGTACTCTCCCATATGGAGGAAAATTTGTTAACAAGAGATTCCGCAGCCGGATTGTCCGCCGAGGTGGAGACGGGAAACGGGATCCGAGGATGCTGACCGTAGACTACAAAAAACGGGGATTTGGAGGAAGACTCGCTCTCGTGATTGTTGTACGAGAATTCGGCCCATGGCAGGAGATCCACCCAGTCAGAATGGTGGGCATTAACGAAGTGCCGAAGGTAACTGGTCAGGTTCTGATTGATCCGCTCCACTTGACCATTAGACTGTGGGTGGTAAGCGGAGGAGAAGTCCAGGGTGACGTCCAGCAATTTACAAGTGGCTCTCCAGAAACGGGAAGTGAACTGTACCCCACGATCCGACACGATGTGACGGGGCAGGCCATGAAGACGGAAGATGTGGCGGATAAAGTCTTTAGCCAGCTCGGGTGCAGACGGAAGACCTGGCAGTGGAATGAAGTGAGCCATCTTGGAGAAGCGGTCAGCGACCACCCAAATGACTGTACAACCGGCAGAGACGGGCAGATCAGTAATGAAGTCCATCGCTATATGCTGCCAGGGGGCAGCAGGTACTGGCAGAGGTAGGAGGCGGCCGGCCGGCAGGCGTCTCGGAACTTTGTTGCGGGCGCAGGACACACAGGCAGAAACAAAGTCTATTACATCCTTGTGCAGGTTAGGCCACCAGTAGTGCCGGGTAATAAGCTGGAGGGTCTTTTTCTGACCGGCGTGGCCAGCTAGTTTAGACGAATGACCCCAGTGTAGGATCTTCTCCCGATCAGGTACTGGTACGAACGTCTTACCAGGAGGAAGACGATTTAGACTCACGGGAGCCACCTGCATTACTCTGGCGGGATCGATGATATGTTTCGGATCCTCCTCGAGATCAGACACCAGAAAGGATCGAGACAAGGCGTCCGCCTTGACGTTTTTGTCAGCCGGGCGAAAATGAAGGACAAAATCAAAACGAGCAAAAAACAAGGACCACCGGGCTTGGCGCGGGTTAAGTCTCTGGGCATGCTGGAGGTAAGCCAAGTTCTTGTGGTCAGTGTAAATTATTACCGGGTGAAGAGCCCCCTCGAGCAGGTAACGCCACTCCTCCAATGCCAGTTTGATGGCCAATAACTCTCGGTCTCCTATGGAATAGTTGCGCTCAGAGGAGGAGAAGAGTTTAGAGAAGAAGCCACAAGTTACCATCCTCCCGGAAGATGATTTTTGAGTAAGTACCGCTCCGGCTCCAGAGGAGGAGGCGTCAACTTCCAGGAAGAACTGCTTGTTGCCATCTGGGCGATGCAGCACCGGGGCGGAAGAGAAGGCCTGTTTAAGGGAAAGAAAGGCCTCCTCTGCTTCGGGTGGCCACTCTTTGGGATTAGTACCTTTACGGGTGAGCGCAGAAATTGGGGCCGTCCGGGAAGAGAAGTGTGGTATGAAGAGGCGGTAGTAGTTGGCGAAGCCCAGGAATCGCTGAATGGCCTTCAACCCCTCCGGTCGGGGCCATTTCTCGATGGCAGACAGTTTCTCAGGATCCATTTGTAGGCCGGTCTGAGAGATAATGTAGCCCAGAAACGGAAGCGAGGTCTGCTCAAAGAGGCACTTCTCAAATTTAGCGTAGAGATGGTTCTGCCTTAGCCTGAGCAGGACCTGACGAACGTCCCTCCGGTGAGTCTGGAGATCCGGAGAGAAGACCAAGATGTCGTCCAGGTACACCACTACGCAGGAGTAGAGAAGGTCCCGGAAGATGTCATTGACCAACTCTTGAAAGACGGCAGGAGCGTTACAGAGACCAAAGGGCATTACCAGGTATTCATAGTGGCCGTCCCGGGTGTTGAATGCCGTCTTCCATTCATCCCCCTGACGAATACGAACCAGGTTGTACGCCCCACGAAGGTCCAGTTTGGTGAAGATCCTAGCCCCCCTCAGACGATCAAATAATTCTGGAATGAGCGGAAGGGGGTACTTATTCTTCACCGTGATCAGGTTTAGGCCTCTATAGTCTATACAGGGACGGAGAGAGCCGTCCTTCTTTTTGACGAAAAAGAAGCCTGCTCCCGCCGGGGAGGTAGATTTCCGGATGAATCCTCTGGCCAGATTCTCCTCAATATATTCGGACATTGACCGGGTCTCAGCAGCGGATAAAGGATAGATACGCCCACGGGGAGGAGTAGTACCGGGTAGCAGATCGATGGGACAGTCGTATGGTCTATGTGGTGGTAATGTCTCTGCCTCCTTTTTATTAAAGACATCTGCATAAGACCAATAAGGAATCGGAAGTCCAGGTAGATTAGCTGGGGTAGGAGAGGGACGGACGGGATGGACGGGAACCAGGCAGGTTTTATGACAGTCTTGTCCCCAGCGAAGGACCTCTCCGGTTTGCCAGTCTAGCACGGGTGCATGTCTCTGGAGCCAGGGCAGACCTAGCAAGAGGGCGTGAGAGAGTCCAGGTAGAACATGAAAGGAGATACTTTCAGAATGCAGCATTCCCACCTGCAGGGTGATGGATTCGGTGATGAGTTGAATGGGGCGAGGTAAGAGGCCCCCATCCACGGCAGCGACAGACAAGGGTACAGCCAGAGGTTTGGTGGGGATGCGGTATTTCTCAACCAGGGACTGTGAAATAAGGTTCCCGGCTGCTCCAGAGTCAAGTTGGGCTAGTTCGAAATAACGGTTCTCCCCGTAGATGATCGAAACTGACAACAGCAGGGATGGAGAGGATTTATTCTTGTCTAGGTGGACCTCTCTGAGCGAACCTAGACACAGGCGTTTCCCGACCTCTCCGGACAGGCACGGATCCGGTGCTCCTTACTGCCACAGTAGAAGCAGCTTCCCTCGGCACGGCGTGAGTCCTGACGGGTTTTGACCATCTTGGTCTGGTCGACCTGCATAGGCTCAGGAGAGTGTACCTGGGGAGAAATGGAGGGAATGACGGGTTTCTGGAAAGTAGGAGCTAAACGTGGAATCCTTCTCTCACGGGTGACCTCTTTGGCACGCTCCTGGAACCGTAGGTCAATCCGGGTGGCAAGAGTTATTAAGTCATCGAGAGTGGTAGGAATGTCCCGACCGGCAAGTTCATCTTTAATACGGCCGGACAGACCCTCCCAGAAGACGGAAACCAGAGCGTCGTTATCCCAGGCCAGCTCCGAGGCAAGGGTACGGAACCGTATGGCATATTGGCCCACGGTGAGACTCCCCTGACGGAGGCGTAGCAACGATGATGCAGATGAGGTCTTCCGTCCGGGTTCGTCGAAGACTTTCCGGAAAGCCGTGAGAAAAGCAGGCAAGTTGGACACCAGGGGGTCTCCTCTCTCCCATAGAGGATTCAGCCAGGCCAGGGCCTCCCCGGTGAGATGGGACATGATGAAGGCAATTTTGGCCCGGTCGGAGTTAAACTGGTAGGACAAAAGTTCAAAATGCAGGGTGCACTGATTTAAGAAGCCCCGAGCCTGGACGGGGTCGCCTCCGAAGCGAGGAGGTGCAGAAAGCCGGGGTCCGGGGTAGGATACCATAGTATTAGTGGGCAGCGGAGCTGCCGGATTGCAAGATATGGCACTGGCGGAGGTTGTTGGTGGATCAGACAGAGTGTTCAGGCGAGTATTAACATTCCGCAGGTGACCCAGGATGGCCTCCTGTTGGGACCTCTGACGGGACAGTTCTAGACAGAGGTCCGAGAGCGAGGGAGCTTGGGTGCCACCGGGTTCCATGGCCCGAGCAAACTGTAACGGGTACGGGAGGCGGAACCTCTGAGCTACTATACAAGGGGGCAGCCCTTGTAAGGGAGCGGGTGGCAGTCTCTGGATGAACGGACAGGGAGATACGGCAAGTGATCAGGGCAGTCTCTGGGTAAGGGGTAGGTACGACCTGTGATGGCAGAGCCTCCGGGTAGGCTAGCAGGCAGATGGTAGATTGGTGCTCCCAGGTGAGCAAGCGAGAGTCTCTGGAATAGCAGGTGGTCACGGCACGTGACGGCGGAGCCTCCGGGCTGGCAGGCAGGCAGGTAACGGAGAAGCGCTCCCAGGTGAGCGGGCAAGAGTCTCAGGAATAGCTGGTGGTCACCGCACGTGACAACGGGACCTCCGGGCTGGCAAGCAGGCAGGTAACGGAGATGCGCTCCCAGGTGAGCGGGCAAGAGTCTCTGAGATAGCTGGTGGTCACAGCACGTGACAACGGAGCCTCCGGGCTGGCAAGCAGGCAGGTAACGGAGAAGCGCTCCCAGGTGAGCGGGCAAGCTGGTCCATAGACAGACTGACCGGAGTAGTAAGGCAGACCGTCGGACCTCAGGCAAGCAGGCAGGTAGCTGATATGCGCTCCCAGGTGAGCGGGCAGGCTGGTCCTTAGACAGACTGACAGGAGTAGTAAGGCAGACCGTCGGACCTCAGACTGGCAGACAGGTAACAAGTATTCAGGCAGGAATCAGGCAGGTAACTGGCAGGAATCAGGCAGGTAACTGGCAGGTAACTGGCAACGGGACCTGAGGGCTGAAGCACAGGTGAGACACAGGTGCAAACAACATTGCTCGGGCACCTCCATTTTGGAGGAGGTGCCTTATATATGATGAAGTCCTCCGGCCATTGGCCGGGGACTCCTTAGGGCGGCGCGCGCGGCCCCTTTAAGAGGAGGGGAGCGCGCGCGCGCGCGCCCTAAGCACAGGGGCCGGGAAGGGGCGCGCGCTGAGAGCAGAGCGGGAGGAGGACGCCGGGAAGGAGCGCGCGCTGACAGCAGAGCGGGGAGAGGACGCCGGGCACGGAGCAGAGCGGTGAGGGGAGCAGCGTCCCTGCCTAGCAGAGGGCAGGGACGCCAGCGCTACACTGAGACAGTTCAGCCCTGGAGACCGGGTGTTAACCTGCTCAAACCTTGGCGAGACAGGAAGCCGGTGGAAGCTACGTGCCTGGGGGCCCATCCTGAAGCCCGAGTCGAGGATGTTACAGTGGCAGAGACACTATCACTGGCCCAAAAGCAACAGTGGCGAGAGTTGCTTCAGCAGAACCGGGACTTGTTTTCAGAGCTGCCAGGTTGTACATAGGTGGTCGAGCATGAAAACTTGAAGGAGCCGCATGTGAGGGTGAATCAAAGGACATATCAGATTTCTGAAGCCCACTGCGAGGTGATCTCCAAAGAGGTGAGGAGAACGTTGAGCCTGGGCATGATCGAGTAGTCAAAGAGCGGCTAGTCCAGCCCCATTGTCCTGGTGCCGAAGCCGAATGGAGAATGGCGGTTCTGTAATAGCTACAGGAAGCTGAATGAGGTGTCAAAGTTCAACACATATCCGATGCCCCTCATGAGCTTATTGAGAGGCTAGGGTCAGCCAGATATATTACCACCCTGGACCTAACGAAAGGGTACTGGCAGATTCTCTTGTCTCCAAGTGCCAAGGAGAAGACGGCCTTCTCTACTCCTGACGGGTGCTTTCAATACACCGGGATGCCATTCAGTCTGCAGGGAGCCCCAGCTAACTTCCAGAGGGCCATGGATCGGATCCTAGTATCTCACGAGAAGTACGCCTCAGCTTACCTGGTTGACATCATAATATTCAGCCCAGATTGAGGAAATAATTTACAGAAGGTCCAGGCGGTACTGGATGCTATAAGGAAGTCAGGGTTTACGATAAACCCAAAGAAGTGCGCCATGGGGAAAGAAGAGGCAAAATACTTGGGCTACATCTCGGAAGGGGCGAAAAAAAACAAGTGGAGGTGGAGGCTATCTGAAATTCAAGAAGCAAGTTCGGGTGTTTCTAGGAATGGTGGGGTATTATCGGCGATTTATCCCGAATTTCACCAGGATAGCTGCCCCCTGACTGATCTTCTTAACCGGTTCAGGGCCGCCCACTGTACATAAACGTCGGCGCTGCCCGGGCTCTGTGCAGCGCCGACGTTTAAAAACGGTGGGTGGTCCCGCAGCGCTCAGGACCCCCAGGGTCCTGCTAGCGCTGCGGTACCGGTTCAGAGCGATAGCTCTGACATGTGGCATCATGGGGACCTGAATGGATCAGGTCCCCATGATGTTAACCTGTTCCTATCTTCTTGATGCCGCGATCCATAAAAGATAGTGACAGCTGGTGGTCGGTGATCGGGACCCCCCACATACCTCAGGAGCGGCGGGGATCCCGTGCTCTGACCTCTGACATCATCGAGACCTGATTGGCTCAGGTCTCGATGATGTCAGCGTCACACCAGCCAATCAGAGAGATCACCAGGGAAGTTTGTTTTAGCAACAAACTTTCCCGGGCGATCTGCCTGATAAATACACTGTTTCTCCTCCGATCTCAGTGAGAGAGCAGAGGAGAAACAGTGTGACAAGAGCTGTGTCAGCCTTGCCACAGTTAAAGTGAAAAAAATAAAATAAAAAAGAAAGTAAGAGTTAGGGTTAGTCAGTCCTGTCAGATCAGTCAGTCAGTCAGTCCTGTCAGATCAGTCAGTCAGTCAGTCCTGTCAGATCTATCAGTCAGTCAGTCCTGTCAGATCTATCAGTCAGTCCTGTCAGATCTGTCAGTCAGTCCTGTCAGATCTATCAGTCAGTCAGTCCTGTCAGATCAGTCAGTCAGTCAGTCCTGTCAGATCAGTCAGTCAGTCCTGTCAGATCAGTCAGTCCTGTCAGGTCAGTCAGTCCTGTCAGATCAGTCCGGTCAGTCCAGTCCGGTCAGTCCAGTCCAGTCCGGTCCGGTCCGTTCAGTCCAGTCAAAAAATATAAAAATAAAATGGCCCGTCAGACTTATACCGCAGAGGAGGTGTATGCCCTGCTGTGTTCTGACACTGATGACAGCGCAATCTCAGATGGAGATATGGATTTTGAGGGCTTTAGTAGCGGCGACACTGAGAGCCCAGAAATGAGCAGTGATTCTGTTCCATCCTCAAGCCCAAGGACCAGTACAGCAATAGGGGCAAATAGTGCTACTGGAGAAACGTCTCCAAATCAGGGAACACTGCCCAGTACAAGCGCTGTCCCTGCTACTAGTGAATTGGCGCACGCCAGTGTACAAGGGGCGTTGCCACATGATCTAGCATTTCCCAGATGGGAGGCTTCGGATTCGGCTGCTCCATTCAGCCCTGATTTCAACGCCACTCCTGGTATAAATGTGGAGGTGGAAGATTTTGGACCAATTCATTTTTTTAATTTGTTTTTTACAGACAGCTTGCTAGAGCTTATTGTCGTGCAAACAAATTTATACGCGTCCCAATTCATAAGCCAGAATCCCCGATCTTACTATGCTAGGGCAAATTTATGGACACCAACTAATGTCCCGGAAATAAAAAAATTTTTAGGACTTACATTTGCCATGGGGCTTGTTAAAAAACCGAGCATTCGATCCTACTGGTCCAACCACCCTGTTCAAGCCACCCCTATGTTTTCAGTCGTTCTGCCTAGGACCCGTTATGAAATGCTCATGCGGTTTTGGCATTTTAACGACAATAGTCAATGCCTGCTCAGAAATGCCCCAGAACATGACAGGTTATATAAAATTAGACCCATCATTGAAAATTTGTCAGAAAAATTCTTAAGCCTCTACACCCCAACACAAAATATTTCTATAGACGAGTCCCTTGTAAAATCCAAAGGAAGACTGCACCTCAAGCAATTTATCCCATCTAAAAGGGCAAGGTTTGGAATAAAGCTCTATAAAATGTGCGAAAGTTCAACCGGATACACATCCACTTTCCGCATATATGAGGGGAAAGACAGCCAGCTAAACCCACCAGGATGCCCTACTTATCTGGGGACATCTGCAAAAATTGTTTGGGAGCTGATAAGTCCATTTTTTCAAAAAGGCTACAATCTATATGTGGACAATTATTACACCAGCATACCCCTATTTAAAAGTCTGGTTGAACACAACATCGGGGCTTGTGGGACCATCCGTAAAAACCGTCAGGGGTTTCCACAACCATTGGTCAACCAAAAGTTTCAAAAGGGGCAGTCAGGGGCTGTACGCAACGGAGAGCTGCTTGCCCTGAAATATAGGGATAAGAGGGATATTTTTGTCCTCAGCTCGATCCACACAGATGCCACAAGGGCCACTGTAGAACTAGGATCCACCACTCCGAAGCAAAAACCTGTGTCAGTCATTGACTACAACAAACACATGGGGGGTGTGGACCTTGCAGACCAGGTTCTACAGCCATACCAGGTATCAAGAAAGTCCTATACCTGGTATAAAAAGTTGGTTATTTATTTGTTTCAGGTGGCCACATACAATTCTTTTGTGTTGTACAAAAAAGCAGGAAATTCAGATCCTTTTCTTGATTATCAAGAAAAGGTAATTGAAAATCTTGTCTTTCAAAGTGTTAGCCCCGCTCATCCATTAGAATCTGAGGATGTGAAAAGACTCACTGAGCGACATTTTATTGCACTTATTCCAGCAACGGAAACAAGAAGGAACCCCCAGAAAAGATGTCGTGTATGTACTAAGAGAGGAATGAGGCGTGATACCCGCTACTATTGCCCACAATGCCCATCATTGCCAGCCTTATGCGTCACTGACTGCTTTAAAATCTACCGCACAGAACCACGTTTTTAAACTGTAAAAATGTATCCCAATTTGTCATTCAAACATTTGGTTCATTTAGTGAATGACACATTCGAGTAGAGCTCACTTAATTTCCAGGGGGGGTTCTCCAGAATCTAAACCTTCCATTGCGTGCTTGTTTCTGGAAATCATCCATCGAGTTAAAATGGTCACTAAACCCATAGATGAATTCCCAGAGGGGTGTCATTTCCAAAATGGGGTCACTTCAGGGGGAATTCTTTAGCTCTGGTACTCTGAAAAGTGCCAGAACAGCATGAAGTGACCCCATTATGGAAATGACACCTCTGTGGGAATTCATCTATGGGTTTAGTGACCATTTACCTATCTACTTATTTTCCCACCACTAGATTAATTTATACAGAGGAGTAGATTGTAAAATTCGGTCACTTGTTGTGGGTTTCCTCTGTTTAGGCACCTCAGGGGCTCTCCAAATGCAACATGGCGTCCGCTATCCATTCCAGTCAAATTTCCATTCCAAAAGTCAAATGGCGCTCCTTACCTTCCGAGCCATGCCGTGCGCCCAAACAGTGGCTTTGCACCACATATGGGGTATCAGCGTGCTCAGGAGAAATTGCACAACATATTTTGGGGTCCATTTTTTCTGGCTGCCCTTGTGAAAATTAAAAATTTGAGGCTAAAGTAGCAGTTTTGTGTTAAAAATGTGTTTTTTTATTTTCACACTTCAACATTATAAAATTCTGTGAAGCCCCTGGGGGTTCAAGGTGCTCACCACACATCTAGATAAGTTCCTTGAGGGGTCTAGTTTCCAAAATGGGGTGACTTGTTGGGGGTTTCCTCTGTTTAGGCACCTCAGGGACTCTCCAAATGCAACATGGCGTCCGCTATCGATTCCAGTCAAATTTCCATTCCAAAAGTCAAATGGCGCTCCTTACCTTCCGAGCCATGCCGTGCGCCCAAACAGTGGCTTTGCACCACATATGGGGTATCAGCGTGCTCAGGAGAAATTGCACAACACATTTTGGGGTCCATTTTTTCTGGCTGCCCTTGTGAAAATTAAAAATTTGAGGCTAAAGTAGCAGTTTTGTGAAAAAAAGTTAAATGTTCATTGTTTTCTTCCACATTCCAAAAATTCCTGTGAAGCACCTGAAGGGTTAATAAACTTCTTGAATGTGGTTTTGAGCACCTTGAGGGGTGCAGTTTTTAGAATGGTGTCACTTTTGGGTATTTTCTGTCATAAAGGCCCCTCAAAGTCACTTCAAATAAGATGTGTCCCTAAAAAAATGTTTTTGTAAATTTTGTTGTAAAAATGAGAAATCGCTGGTCAACTTTTAACCCTTATAACTTCCTAACAGAAAAAAATTTTGGTTCCAAAATTGTGCTGATGTAAAGTAGACATGTGGGAAATGTTATTTATTAATTCTTTTGTGTGACATATCTCTCTGATTTAAGGGCATGAAAATTCAAAGTTTGAAAATTGCAAAATTTTCAAAATTTTCGCCAAATTTCTGATTTTTTCACAAATAAACGCAAGTGATATCGAAGAAATTTTACCACAATCATGAAGTACAATATGTCACGAAAAACAATCTCAGAATCAGGGGAATACGATGAAGCGTTCCAGAGTAATTACCTCATAAAGTGACAGTGGTCAGAATTGAAAAAATTGGCCTGGTCACGAAGGCAAAAACAGGCTCTGGCGCGAAGTGGTTAAGGGCTCGAAGACGTCCATGGCCAAGTGGTCCCCTGACTCAATTTTTTTTCAGCAAGTGACAAGGGGGCCTGTCGGGGGCAGACATACTGCCAGTGCTGCTGCACAGGGTCCCGAGTCTTGTCTATCCTAGAGCCAGCAGCAGCATCAACATAATGAGGAGGGAAAGGGGCCGTACAGACTGAGGCCTCTGTGAAAGACACTGGATGGGGCCCCCTCCTCTCCTCTCAGTGTTGATGCTGACTCTATAATTCAGGAAACACGGGTCATCGTAGGAAAGAAACTGCTCACGCTCAGCCTGACAGTCAAGTGATTCCCTCTCTGCTTCTTCTGCATGGCCTTCAGGAGGAAGGGGAGGAGGGTGTCCTGTGTGCCATGGAGGGAGGAGGGTGTCCTATGTGCCATGGAGGGAGGGGAGGAGGGTTTCCTGTGTGCCATGGAGGGAGGGGAGGAGGGTTTCCTGTGTGCCATGGAGGGAGGGGAGGAGGGTGTCCTGTGTGCCATGGAGGGAGGAGGGTGTCCTATGTGCCATGGAGGGAGGGGAGGAGGGTTTCCTGTGTGCCATGGAGGGAGGGGAGGAGGGTGTCCTGTGTGCCGTGGAGGGAGGGGAGGAGGGTGTCCTGTGTGCCATGGAGGGAGGGGAGGAGGGTGTCCTGTGTGCCATGGAGGGAGGGGAGGAAGGTGTCCTCTGTGCCATGGAGGGAGGAGGGTGTCCTGTGTGCCGTGGAGGGAGGAGGGTGTCCTGTGTGCCATGGAGGGAGGGGAGGAGGGTGTCCTGTGTGCCGGTGAGGAGGGTGTCCTATGTGCCATGGAGGGAGGGGAGGAGGGTGTCCTGTGTGCCGTGGAGGGAGGGGAGGAGGGTGTCCTGTGTGCCGGTGAGGAGGGTGTCCTATGTGCCATGGAGGAAGGGGAGGAGGTTGTCCTGTGTGCCATGGAGGGAGGGGAGGAGGGTGTCCTGTGTGCCATGGAGGGAGGAGGGTGTCCTGTGTGCCATGGAGGGAGGGGAGGAGGGTGTCCTGTGTGCCATGGAGGGAGGGGAGGAGGGTGTCCTGTGTGCCATGGAGGGAGGGGAGGAGGGTGTCCTATGTGCCATGGAGGGAGGGGAGGAGGGTGTCCTGTGTGCCATGGAGGGAGGGGAGGAAGGTGTCCTGTGTGCCATGGAGGGAGGGGAGGAGGGTGTCCTGTGTGCCGGTGAGGAGGGTGTCCTATGTGCCATGGAGGAAGGGGAGGAGGGTGTCCTGTGTGCCATGGAGGGAGGGGAGGAGGGTGTCCTGTGTGCCATGGAGGGAGGAGGGTGCCCTGTGTGCCATGGAGGGAGGGGAGGAGGGTGTCCTGTGTGCCATGGAGGGAGGGGAGGAGGGTGTCCTGTGTGCCATGGAAGGAGGGGAGGAGGGTGTCCTGTGTGCCATGGAGGGAGGGGAGGAGGGTGTCCTGTGTGCCATGGAGGGAGGGGAGGAGGGTGTCCTGTGTGCCATGGAGGGAGGGGAGGAGTGTGTCCTGTGTGCCATGGAGGGAGGGGAGGAGGGTGTCCTGTGTGCCATGGGGGGAGGGGAGGAGGGTGTCCTGTGTGCCGTGGAGGGAGGGGAGGACGGTGTCCTGTGTGCCATGGAGGGAGGAGGGTTTCCTGTGTGCCATGGAGGGAGGGGAGGAGGGTGTCCTGGGTGCCGTGGAGGGAGGGGAGGAGGGTGTCCTGTGTGCCATGAAGGGAGAAGGGTGTCCTGTGTGCCATGGAGGGAGGGGAGGAGGGTTTCCTGTGTGCCGTGGAGGGAGGGGAGGAGGGTGCCCTGTGTGCCATGGAGGGAGGGGAGGAGGGTGTCCTGTGTGCCGTGGAGGGAGGGGAGGAGGGTGTCCTGTGTGCCGTGGAGGGAGGGGAGGAGGGTGTCCTGTGTGCCGTGGAGGGAGGGGAGGAGGGTGCCCTGTGTGCCATGGAGGGAGGGGAGGAGGGTGTCCTGTGTGCCATGGAGGGAGGGGAGGAGGGTGTGCCGTGGAGGGAGGGGAGGAGGGTGTCCTGTGTGCAGTGGAGGGAGGGGAGGAGGGTGTCCTGTGTGCCGTGGAGGGAGGGGAGGAGGGTGTCCTGTGTGCCGTGGAGGGAGGGGAGGAGGGTGTCCTGTGTGCCGTGGAGGGAGGGGAGGAGGGTGTCCTGTGTGCCGTGGAGGGAGGGGAGGAGGGTGTCCTGTGTGCCGTGGAGGGAGGGGAGGAGGGTGTCCTGTGTGCCATGGAGGGAGGAGGGTGTCCTCTGTGCCATGGAGGGAGGAGAGAAGGGTGTCCTGTGTGCCGTGGAGGGAGGGGAGGAGGGTGTCCTGTGTGCCATGGAGGGAGGGGAGGAGGGTGTCCTCTGTGCCATGGAGGGAGGTGAGGAGGGTGTCCTCTGTGCCATGGAGGGAGGTGAGGAGGGTGTCCTGTGTGCCATGGAGGGAGGAGGTGTCCTGTGTGCCATGTAGGGGAGGAGGGTGTCCTGTGTGCCATGGAGGGAGGGGAGGAGGGTGTCCTGTGTGCCATGGAGGGAGGGGAGGAGGGTGTCCTGTGTGCCATGGAGGGAGGAGGGTGTCCTGTGTGCCATGGAGGGAGGAGGGTGTCCTGTGTGCCATGGAGGGAGGGGAGGAGGGTGTCCTGTGTGCCATGGAGGGAGGGGAGGAGGGTGTCCTGTGTGCCATGGAGGGAGGGGAGGAGGGTGTCCTGTGTGCCATGGAGGGAGGGGAGGAGGGTGTCCTGTGTGCCATGGAGGTAGGGGAGGAGGGTGTCCTGTGTGCCATGGAGGGAGGGGAGGAGGGTGTCCTGTGTGCCATGGAGGGAGGGGAGGAGGGTGTCCTGTGTGCCATGGAGGGAGGGGAGGAGGGTGTCCTGTGTGCCATGGAGGGAGGGGAGGAGGGTGTCCTCTGTGCCATGGAGGGAGGGGAGGAGGGTGTCCTGTGTGCCATGGAGGGAGGAGGGTGTCCTATGTGCCATGGAGGGAGGAGGGTGTCCTGTGTGCCATGGAGGGAGGAGGGTGTCCTGTGTGCCGTGGAGGGAGGGGAGGAGGGTGTCCTGTGTGCCATGGAGGGAGGGGAGGAGGGTGTCCTGTGTGCCACGGAGGGAGGAGGGTGTCCTGTGTGCCATGGAGGGAGGGGAGGAGGGTGTCCTGTGTGCCATGGAGGTAGGGGAGGAGGGTGTCCTGTGTGCCATGGAGGGAGGGGAGGAGGGTGTCCTGTGTGCCATGGAGGGAGGGGAGGAGGGTGTCCTGTGTGCCATGGAGGGAGGGGAGGAGGGTGTCCTCTGTGCCATGGAGGGAGGGGAGGGTGTCCTGTGTGCCATGGAGGGAGGAGGGTGTCCTGTGTGCCATGGAGGGAGGAGGGTGTCCTGTGTGCCATGGAGGGAGGAGGGTGTCCTGTGTGCCGTGGAGGGAGGGGAGGAGGGTGTCCTGTGTGCCATGGAGGGAGGGGAGGAGGGTGTCCTGTGTGCCACGGAGGGAGGAGGGTGTCCTGTGTGCCATGGAGGGAGGGGAGGAGGGTGTCCTGTGTGCAATGGGGGGAGGGGAGGAGGGTGTCCTGTATGCCATGGAGGGAGGGGAGGAGGGTGTCCTGTGTGCCATGGGGGAGGGTGTCCTTTGTGCCGTGGAGGGAGGGGAGGAGGGTGTCCTGTGTGCCGTGGAGGGAGGGGAGGAGGGTGTCCTGTGTGCCGTGGAGGGAGGGGAGGAGGGTGTCCTGTGTGCCATGGAGGGAGGGGAGGAGGGTGTCCTGTGTGCCATGGAGGGAGGGGAGGAAGGTGTCCTGTGTGCCATGGAGGGAGGGGAGGAGGGTGTCCTGTGTGCCGGTGAGGAGGGTGTCCTCTGTGCCATGGAGGGAGGGGAGGAGGGTTTCCTGTGTGCCATGTAGGGAGGGGAGGAGGGTGTCCTGTGTGCCGTGGAGGGAGGGGAGGAGGGTGTCCTGTGTGCCGGTGAGGAGGGTGTCCTATGTGCCATGGAGGGAGGGGAGGAGGGTGTCCTGTGTGCCATGGAGGGAGGGGAGGAGGGTGTCCTGTGTGCCATGGAGGGAGGAGGGTGTCCTGTGTGCCATGGAGGGAGGAGGGTGTCCTGTGTGCCATGGAGGGAGGAGGGTGTCCTGTGTGCCGTGGAGGGAGGGGAGGAGGGTGTCCTGTGTGCCATGGAGGGAGGGGAGGAGGGTGTCCTGTGTGCCACGGAGGGAGGAGGGTGTCCTGTGTGCCACGGAGGGAGGGGAGGAGGGTGTCCTGTGTGCCACGGAGGGAGGGGAGGAGGGTGTCCTGTGTGCCATGGAGGGAGGGGAGGAGGGTGTCCTGTGTGCCATGGAGGGAGGGGAGGAGGGTGTCCTGTGTGCCATGGAGGGAGGGGAGGAGGGTGTCCTGTGTGCCATGGAGGGAGGGGAGGAGGGTGTCCTGTGTGGCATGGAGGGAGGAGGGTGTCCTGTGTGCCGTGGAAGGAGGGGAGGAGGGTGTCCTATGCGCCATGGAGGAAGGGGAGGAGGGTGTCCTGTGTGCCATGGAGGGAGGGGAGGAGGGTGTCCTGTGTGCCATGGAGGGAGGGGAGGAGGGTGTCCTGTGTGCCATGGAGTGAGGGGAGGAGGGTGTCCTGTGTGCCATGGAGGGAGGAGGGTGTCCTGTGTGCCATGGAGGGAGGAGGGTGTCCTGTGTGCCATGGAGGGAGGAGGGTGTCCTGTGTGCCGTGGAGGGAGGGGAGGAGGGTGTCCTGTGTGCCATGGAGGGAGGGGAGGAGGGTGTCCTGTGTGCCACGGAGGGAGGAGGGTGTCCTGTGTGCCACGGAGGGAGGGGAGGAGGGTGTCCTGTGTGCCATGGAGGGAGGGGAGGAGGGTGTCCTCTGTGCCATGGAGGGAGGGGAGGAGGGTGTCCTGTGTGCCATGGAGGGAGGGGAGGAGGGTGTCCTGTGTGCCATGGAGGGAGGGGAGGAGGGTGTCCTGTGTGCCATGGAGGGAGGGGAGGAGGGTGTCCTGTGTGCCATGGATAGAGGGGAGGAGGGTGTCCTGTGTGCCATGGAGGGAGGGAGGAGGGTGTCCTGTGTGCCATGGAGGAAGGGGAGGAGGGTGTCCTGTGTGCCATGGAGGGAGGGGATTAGGGTGTCCTGTGTGCCATGGAGGGAGGGGAGGAGGGTGTCCTGTGTGCCATGGAGGGAGGGGAGGAGGGTGTCCTGTGTGCCATGGAGGGAGGGGAGGAGGGTGTCCTTGTGCCATGGAGGGAGGGGAGGAGGGTGTCCTGTGTGCCATGGAGGGAGGGGAGGAGGGTGTCCTGTGTGCTATGGAGGGAGGGGAGGAGGGTGTCCTGTGTACCATGGAGGGAGGGGAGGAGGGTGTCCTGTGTGCCATGGTGGGAGGGGAGTAGGGCGTCCTGTGTGCCATGGAGGGAGGGGAGGAGGGTGTCCTGTGTGCCATGGAGGGAGGGGAGGAGGGTGTCCTGTGTGCCATGGAGGGAGGGGAGGAGGGTGTCCTGTGTGCCATGGAGGGAGGGGAGGAGGGTGTCCTGTGTGCAATGGGGGGAGGGGAGGAGGGTGTCATGTATGCCATGGAGGGAGGGGAGGAGGGTGTCCTGTGTGCCATGGGGGAGGGTGTCCTTTGTGCCGTGGAGGGAGGGGAGGAGGGTGTCCTCTGTGCCGTGGAGGGAGGGGAGGAGGGTGTCCTGTGTGCCGTGGAGGGAGGGGAGGAGGGTGTCCTGTGTGCCATGGAGGGAGGGGAGGAGGGTGTCCTGTGTGCCATGGAGGGAGGGGAGGAAGGTGTCCTGTGTGCCATGGAGGGAGGGGAGGAGGGTGTCCTGTGTGCCGGTGAGGAGGGTGTCCTATGTGCCATGGAGGGAGGGGAGGAGGGTGTCCTGTGTGCCGTGGAGGGAGGGGAGGAGGGTGTCCTGTGTGCCATGGAGGGAGGGGAGTAGAGTGTCCTGTGTGCCATGGAGGGAGGGGAGGAGGGTGTCCTGTGTGCCATGGAGGGAGGGGAGGAGGGTGTCCTGTGTACCATGGAGGGAGGGGAGGAGGGTGTCCTGTGTGCCATGGTGGGAGGGGAGTAGGGTGTCCTGTGTGCCATGGAGGGAGGGGAGGAGGGTGTCCTGTGTGCCATGGAGGGAGGGGAGGAGGGTGTCCTGTGTGCCATGGAGGGAGGGGAGGAGAGTGTCCTGTGTGCCATGGAGGGAGGGGAGGAGGGTGTCCTGTGTGCAATGGGGGGAGGGGAGGAGGGTGTCATGTATGCCATGGAGGGAGGGGAGGAGGGTGTCCTGTGTGCCATGGGGGAGGGTGTCCTTTGTGCCGTGGAGGGAGGGGAGGAGGGTGTCCTCTGTGCCGTGGAGGGAGGGGAGGAGGGTGTCCTGTGTGCCGTGGAGGGAGGGGAGGAGGGTGTCCTGTGTGCCATGGAGGGAGGGGAGGAGGGTGTCCTGTGTGCCATGGAGGGAGGGGAGGAAGGTGTCCTGTGTGCCATGGAGGGAGGGGAGGAGGGTGTCCTGTGTGCCGGTGAGGAGGGTGTCCTATGTGCCATGGAGGGAGGGGAGGAGGGTGTCCTGTGTGCCGTGGAGGGAGGGGAGGAGGGTGTCCTGTGTGCCATGGAGGGAGGGGAGTAGGGTGTCCTGTGTGGCATGGAGGGAGGGGAGGAGGGTGTCCTGTGTGCCATGGAGGGAGGGGAGGAGGGTGTCCTGTGTGCAATGGGGGGAGGGGAGGAGGGTGTCCTGTATGCCATGGAGGGAGGGGAGGAGGGTGTCCTGTGTGCCATGGGGGAGGGTGTCCTTTGTGCCGTGGAGGGAGGGGAGGAGGGTGTCCTGTGTGCCGTGGAGGGAGGGTAGGAGGGTGTCCTGTGTGCCGTGGAGGGAGGGGAGGAGGGTGTCCTGTGTGCCATGGAGGGAGGGGAGGAAGGTGTCCTGTGTGCCATGGAGGGAGGGGAGGAGGGTGTCCTGTGTGCCGGTGAGGAGGGTGTCCTATGTGCCATGGAGGGAGGGGAGGAGGGTTTCCTGTGTGCCATGGAGGGAGGTGAGGAGGGTGTCCTGTGTGCCGTGGAGGGAGGGGAGGAGGGTGTCCTGTGTGCCGGTGAGGAGGGTGTCCTATGTGCCATGGAGGGAGGGGAGGAGGGTGTCCTGTGTGCCATGGAGGGAGGGGAGGAGGGTGTCCTGTGTGCCATGGAGGGAGGAGGGTGTCCTGTGTGCCATGGAGGGAGGAGGGTGTCCTGTGTGCCATGGAGGGAGGAGGGTGTCCTGTGTGCCGTGGAGGGAGGGGAGGAGGGTGTCCTGTGTGCCATGGAGGGAGGGGAGGAGGGTGTCCTGTGTGCCACGGAGGGAGGAGGGTGTCCTGTGTGCCACGGAGGGAGGGGAGGAGGGTGTCCTGTGTGCCATGGAGGGAGGGGAGGAGGGTGTCCTGTGTGCCATGGAGGGAGGGGAGGAGGGTGTCCTGTGTGCCATGGAGGGAGGGGAGGAGGGTGTCCTGTGTGCCATGGAGGGAGGGGAGGAGGGTGTCCTGTGTGCCATGGAGGGAGGGGAGGAGGGTGTCCTGTGTGCCATGGAGGGAGGGGAGGAGGGTGTCCTGTGTGCCATGGAGGGAGGAGGGTGTCCTGTGTGCCGTGGAAGGAGGGGAGGAGGGTGTCCTACGCGCCATGGAGGGAGGGGAGGAGGGTGTCCTGTGTGCCTTGGAGGGAGGGGAGGAGGGTGTCCTGTGTGCCATGGAGGGAGGGGAGGAGGGTGTCCTGTGTGCCATGGAGTGAGGGGAGGAAGGTGTCCTGTGTGCCATGGAGGGAGGAGGGTGTCCTGTGTGCCATGGAGGGAGGAGGGTGTCCTGTGTGCCATGGAGGGAGGAGGGTGTCCTGTGTGCCGTGGAGGGAGGGGAGGAGGGTGTCCTGTGTGCCATGGAGGGAGGGGAGGAGGGTGTCCTGTGTGCCACGGAGGGAGGAGGGTGTCCTGTGTGCCACGGAGGGAGGGGAGGAGGGTGTCCTGTGTGCCATGGAGGGAGGGAAGGAGGGTGTCCTGTGTGCCATGGAGGGAGGGGATTAGGGTGTCCTGTGTGCCATGGAGGGAGCGGAGGAGGGTGTCCTGTGTGCCATGGAGGGAGGGGAGGAGGGTGTCCTGTGTGCCATGGAGGGAGGGGAGGAGGGTGTCCTTGTGCCATGGAGGGAGGGGAGGAGGGTGTCCTGTGTGCCATGGAGGGAGGGGAGGAGGGTGTCCTGTGTGCTATGGAGGGAGGGGAGGAGGGTGTCCTGTGTACCATGGAGGGAGGGGAGGAGGGTGTCCTGTGTGCCATGGTGGGAGGGGAGTAGGGTGTCCTGTGTGCCATGGAGGGAGGGGAGTAGGGTGTCCTGTGTGCCATGGAGGGAGGGGAGGAGGGTGTCCTGTGTGCCATTTAGGGAGGGGAGGAGGGTGTCCTGTGTGCCATGGAGGGAGGGGAGGAGGGTGTCCTGTGTGCCATGGAGGGAGGGGAGGAGGGTGTCCTGTGTGCAATGGGGGGAGGGGAGGAGGGTGTCCTGTATGCCATGGAGGGAGGGGAGGAGGGTGTCCTGTGTGCCATGGGGGAGGGTGTCCTTTGTGCCGTGGAGGGAGGGGAGGAGGGTGTCCTGTGTGCCGTGGAGGGAGGGGAGGAGGGTGTCCTGTGTGCCGTGGAGGGAGGGGAGGAGGGTGTCCTGTGTGCCATGGAGGGAGGGGAGGAGGGTGTCCTGTGTGCCATGGAGGGAGGGGAGGAAGGTGTCCTGTGTGCCATGGAGGGAGGGGAGGAGGGTGTCCTGTGTGCCGGTGAGGAGGGTGTCCTATGTGCCATGGAGGGAGGGGAGGAGGGTTTCCTGTGTGCCATGGAGGGAGGGGAGGAGGGTGTCCTGTGTGCCGTGGAGGGAGGGGAGGAGGGTGTCCTGTGTGCCGTGGAGGGAGGGGAGGAGGGTGTCCTGTGTGCCATGGAGGGAGGGGAGGAGGGTTTCCTGTGTGCCATGGAGGGAGGGGAGGAGGGTTTCCTGTGTGCCGTGGATAGAAACCATTACACTCCTCTCAGCTCCATCCGCGGGAGGGAATTAACAACCCCACTCCCTCTCACTTCCCTCCCGTGGACTGAGCTGAGAGGAATGTGACGGCTTCTCCCCTCCTTCCATGGCACACAGGACACCTTCCTCCCCCCATGGCACACAGGACAGCCTTCTCCCCCCATGGCACACAGGACACCCTCCTCCCCCCATGGCACACAGGACACCCTCCTCCTCTCATGGCACAGAGGACACCCTCCTCCCCCCACGGCACACAGGACACCCTCCTCTCCTCGTGGCACACAGGACATCCTCCTCCCCCCTTGGCACACTGGACACCCACCTCCCCCACGGCACACAGGACACCCTCCTCCCCCCACGGCACACAGGACACCCTCCTCCCCCCATGGCACACAGGACACCCTCCTCCCCTCATGGCACAGAGGACACCCTTCTCCCCTCATGGCACACAGGACCCCCTCCTCTCCCCGTGGCACACAGGACACCCTCCTCTCCCCGTGGCACACAGGACACCCTCCTCCCCTCATGGCACACAGGACACCCTCCTCCCCTCATGGCACAGAGGACACCCTTCTCCCCTTATGGCACGCAGGACACCCTCCTCTCCCCGTGGCACACAGGACACCCTCCTCTCCTCGTGGCACACAGGACACCCTCCTCTCCCCGTTGCACACAGGACACCCTCCTCCCCCCATTGCACACAGGACACCCTCCTCCCTCCATGGCACACAGGACACCCTCCTCCCCTCATGGCACAGAGGACACCCTTCTCCCCTCATGGCACACAGGACACCCTCCTCTCCCCGTGGCACACAGGACACCCTCCCCCCCCCCATGGCACACAGGACACCCTCCCCCCCCCCATGGCACACAGGACACCCTCCTCCCCTCATGGCACAGAGGACACCCTTCTCCCCTTATGGCACGCAGGACACCCTCCTCTCCCCGTGGCACACAGGACACCCTCCTCTCCCTATGGCACACAGGACACCCTCCTCCCCCCATGGCACACAGGACATCCTCCTCCCCCCATGGCACACAGGACACCCTCCTCCCCCCATGGCACACAGGACACCCTCCTCCCCCCATGGCACACAGGACACCCTCCTCCCTCCATGGCACACAGGACACCCTCCTCCCCCCACGGCACACAGGACACCCTCCACGGCACACAGGACACCCTCCTCCCCCCATGGCACACAGGATACCCTCCTCCCCTCATGGCACACAGGACACCCTTCTCCCCTTATGGCACACAGGACACCCTCCTCTCCCCGTGGCACACAGGACACCCTCCTCTCCCCGTGGCACACAGGACATCCTCCTCTCCCCGTGGCACACAGGACAGCCTCCTCTCCCCGTGGCACACAGGACAGCCTCCTCCCCCCAATGGCACACAGGACACCCTCCTCCCCCCAATGGCACACAGGACACCCTCCTCCCCTCCCTCCATGGCACACAGGACACCCTCCTCCCCCCAGTGGCACACAGGACACCCTCCTCCCCCCAATGGCACACAGGACACCCTTCTCCCCCCAATGACACACAGGACACCCTTCTCCCCTCATGGCACACAGGACACCCTCCTCGCCTCCCTCCATGGCACACAGGACACCCTCCTCGCCTCCCTCCATGGCACACAGGACACCCTCCTCGCCTTCCCCCATGGCACACAGGACACCCTCCTCGCCTTCCCCCATGGCACACAGGACACCCTCCCCTCCCTTCTTCAGGAAGGGGCAGAGAGGGAGTTGTGCTTAGTGGCTCACGGTGCACATTACCCACAGCCACTGTAACGAGTCTGGAGAGGCCCCTTATACAGTAACATGCACTGCACACTCTGAGGTCTCATCCCCTGTTAGCCAATCACAGACTCCGCTTTATGAGCACATCTATGGGGGGCTGTCAGGGGATGAAGAACAAGTGTCTTCTGTGCCCTGGAGTCATATGTAGGAGCAGAAGACGACCATGGACGACTCTGATCAGAAGAGCCAGTCGTGTCCGCACATTGCAGATTTGGATGTGACCGGCTCTGTGTGCATAGGAGCGCAGTGGCAGCCGGCTAATGACATGCACGAACCTGGTCTATGAAACAGACCTGACTAGTACATGCTATGGTCGGGCTATATAGGAGAACCTAATTTTTGTCTATACATTGCAATATTATAGTATGACAGTGTATATGTTACGGGTCCGGGTGATGGAACCTCTGTGCCGCGGTGCAAGGAGGGACCCAGAGGGGCGTAACTAAGTATCAACCCTGACCGACCCTAGTCGGACGGCGGCAAACGACACCTTAATCAGGGAGGGACCGAGCAGAGGGACCAGGTGCTACTCTAGGGACGGCCTTGTAAGAGAGCAGGTTGCTACCACCGGTCAGACAGCAGGGACTGACCGGTATAGCGGATGGACACAACAGGCAGGCAGCAGTCTCTGGGTTAGCTGACGGGTGGTCACGGTACGTGACGGAAGAAGTCTCTTGGCAAGCAGGTAGGTGGTCACGGCAAGTGACAGCGGGAGCCTCCATGTAGGCTAGCAGGTGGTCACGGCAAGTGATGGCAAGCAGGCTGTAGTCTCTAGGTTGACAGGCAGGTGGTCACGGCAATTGACGGCAGAGCCTCCAGGAAGGCTAGCAGGTTACAGGCGGGTAGCAGACGTGCGCTCCCAGGTGAGCGGGTTTAGCAGGCACGACAGGTAGCAGGCAGGTAACTGGCAGGTACTTCCTGGAATGAAGGTGGACTTACCCATAGACAGACTGGCGGATGACCGGAGGCAGACTGTCGGGCAGGAGGGTAGAGAAGCTGGCAGACAGGACTGGTAGTCAGACTGGCAACGGGCCCTGAGGGCTGAAGCAGAGGTAAGTATTCTGTGCTACAACTTTGCTCGGGCACCTCCATTTTGGAGGAGGTGCCTTAAATATGGGAGGTCCTCCGGCAATTGGCCGGGGACTCCTTAGGACGGCGCGCGCGGTCCCTTTAAGAGAGGGGGAGCGCGCGCCCTAAGCAGAGTGCCGGGGAAGGAGCGCGCGCGGACAGCAGCGGGGAGAGGAGCGCTGGAGGACTCCGCGCCAGGAGCGGGAAGGTGAGAGGGACGGCGTCTCTGCCTAGCAGGGGGCAGAGACGCTGATGCTACAGTATAGAACAAGCGATCAGACAATCGCAAATTCAAGTCCCTTAAAGAGGGTGTCCTCTACTTTATGATTAATAACTAGTGTTGAGCGAGTATGTTCTGTCCGAGTATGCTCGGGCGAGCACCGAGTATTTACAGCTGCTCAGTGATATGGTTGAATCGCTCCCGTGTGCATGATTTGCAACTGTTTGACAGCTTTATTACATGTGAGGAATGTGAAAGAAATAGACATTCCTCACATGTAATAAAGCTGTCAAACAGTTGCAAATCATGCACAGGGGAGCGATTTAACCACATCACCGAGCAGCTGTAAATACTCGGAGCTCGGCCCGAGCATACTCGCCGAAAGGGTTAACAGAACATACTCGCTCAACACTATTAATGACCTATGGTTAGGATAGGTCATCATTGTCTGATCGGTTGGGGTTTGACAACCGGCACCCCCGCCGATCAGCAGTTCCCGGTGTCGGCCAGCTGGAGATGCTAAATCTCAGAGCTGCTCCGTCTTCTGATGGTGGCTGTGGCAGGTACTGCACTAGTGATTTCAATAGGAGGCGGATGTACGGTACCCAGCCACGGCCACAATCATAAGATGGAGAAACACTATATATACTGTATGTATGTATGTGTGTGTGGTTAAAAACTCCGTCGTCCCTCGTCTCCTCCACCTGCACACACCGGCTGTCAGTCACACTGCTGTGGCCGTGCTCCCACCGCGCAGTAGCATTGATTGACAGCAGTCCTGGACTGGTTTACTGACTGCAGGAAGGGACGATTAAACGTCATTTTTAGAGACTTATATTTAGCATTTTGTGCATGTTCAGACGTATCACATGTGCAGCAGGTTCAGCTGCATATAGGACAAGTAGTGTAGAGAGGCTCCAGGGGAGATAAAGAGGGTAGGGAGGCTCCAGGGGATGGTAGTGAGGCTCTGGGGGGTAGTGAGGCTCCGGGGGGTAGTGAGGCTCCGGGGGGTAGGGAGGCTCCGGGGGGTAGGGAGGCTCCAGGGGGGTAGGGAGGCTCCGGGGGGTAGGGAGGCTCCAGGGGGGTAGGGAGGCTCAGGGGGGTAGGGAGGCTCCGGGGGATAGTGAGGCTCCGGGGGGTAGGGAGGCTCCAGGGGGGTAGGGAGGCTCCGGGGGGTAGGGAGGCTCCGGGGGGTAGGGAGGCTCCGGGGGGTAGGGAGGCTTCAGGGGGGTAGGGAGGCTCCGGGGGGTAGGGAGGCTCCGGGTGGTAGGGAGGCTCCGGGGGGGTAGGGTGGCTCTGGGTGGTAGTGAGGCTCCGGGGGGTAGTGAGGCTCCGGGGGGTAGGGAGGCTCCGGGGGGTAGGGAGGCTCCGGGTGGTAGTGAGGCTTCGGGGGGTAGTGAGGCTCTCGGGGGGTAGTGAGGCTCCGGGGGGTAGTGAGGCTCTCGGGGGGTATGGAGGCCCATTTGCACTACAAGTTGCTCACATACTGGGATCGTTCCACTTTCTACCTCTGTAGATTTTCCTTCTCAGACATTGGGAGAAGGACTCCGCGGTGCCTCTCTGGTCAGTATATGGTTTAATATATAGTTAATTATTTTTTTAAGTGATGTCTGTTCTGATAGTAAAACGCACAGCTTGGTGAGGAGGGTGGTCCCAGATATAAGTTCTGCAGAGGGTCCCTTAACTGTCAGTGTCCGCACCTGGGGCCTGTAATTAGGATTAACCCCTTAATGTGCCTTCAGTGCTATTTCAGTCTTTTAAGATTTCCCATCATGCCCTTAGTCATACTGAGGACATGATGACGGTGGCCGGAGCTCGACTCCTCCTGGCCGCCTGTGTGACTCGTCAGTCTCATTTGCATGCGGTAATGAAAGATTAAAACTCCATTTTTAATTGTGTGGACACTTTTGTACACTGAGGGCGAGATAGGAAGCTTGAGAGAGTGAAATGTCACTGGTGGTACATTAAGGGGGTAAATGCTGGTGACAGGTTCCCTTTAAGAACTGTCTATTTGCTGTCTAATCTCTGCCACCCCTGACTTGTGCCAATGTCACCAGATTATAAGTGTTATTCACTTGTCATTGTGTTAATGTTATGGCATGTAGTTGTCCTCCTTATTTTAATCAAATAATTTTTATTGAAAAACTCCAAATAGAAATTTTCCATCTTTCAGATCACATAAATGACACAGTAATTCCATAGCGTCAACCATAAAGTATCTCAACTTCATTTCCCTAAACCCAAATCCCAACATCCCAGAGCACAGCCGTTCTAGAATAACGGAGTATAACATTCATAGAAGGGGGAAGAAGATAAAAAAGTAACTAACAAAGGGAAAGCAGCGTTAATATTCTATCTCTAATTAGAAGATCCGTGGGCCGCCCTGAAGTATCCAACCAAGGACTCCATGTCGTTTCGAATTTGCGAATAGAGATACGTTTATGATAGACTCCTATTTCCATCCAGATTATATTATTTATCCTTCGTTGTCGCTCTCCCATAGATGGAGGTTGTGCGTCTAACCAGTGAAACGCAAGAAGTTTACCTGTTTGAAATAAGATACGAGAGATATCTACGAATAGGGGCAAGTCGGGATCCACTCGACCCTCAAATATTCCCAATATACATATATGGGGATCTGTTAACAGTTTCACTCCCTTTCTATCAAGGATATGACCTCATTCCAAAATGGGCCTATCTGTCTACACTCTCACATCATATGCGCCAATCCCGCACCCAGGGCATTTTGCATCATGGCAATATCCTATCTGGTGTAAAAAGCTTGGAGCTTTGTATAGTCTGTGAATTAATTAAAGCTCAAAAAGCCTTTGTGCCTCACAGGGAGATAATTTGGGAACAATTTCTAGAATAACTCTCACCATTGCTCCATCGATATAGGGCCTACATCCCCCTCCCATTTAGCTTTACCTGTCAGAGGGTGATTATCTGGCCCATCAAGAGTCACTCTCATTTCATCAGTCCATAAAAGCTTTGAAAAATCAGTCTTAAGATATTTCTTGGCCCATTCTTGGCGTTTTATCTTATGTTTCTTGTTCATAGGTGGTGGTTTTTCAGCCTTCCTTACCTTGGCCATGTCCCTGAGTATCGCACACCTTGTGCTTTTTGATACTCCAGAAACGTTGCAGCTCTGAAATATGGCAAAACTGGTGGTGAATGGCATCTTGGCAGCTTCACGCTTGATTTTCCTCAATTCATGGGCAGTTATTTTGGGCCTTTTTTGGCCAACACGCTTCTTGCGACCCTGTTGGCTATTTGCCATGAAACGCTTGATTGTTCGGTGATCACGCTTCAAAAGTTTGGAAATTTCAAGATTGCTGCCTCCCTCTGCAAGACATCACACAATTGTGGACTTTTCAGAGCCCGTCAAATCTCTCTTCTGACCCATTTTGCCAAAGGAAAGGAAGTTGCCTAATAATTAAGCACACGTTATATAGGGTGTTGATGTCATTAGACAACACCCCTCCTCATTACAGAGATGCACATCACCAGATTTACTTAATTAGTAGTTGGCTCTGAAGCCTATGCAGCTTGGAGTAGGACAACATGTATAAAAAGTATCATGTGATCAAAATACTCATTTGCCTAATAATTCTGCACACAGTGTATGCTAAGATCCATAAGACCCTATTGAGCTGAAAGCATTTGACAGTGTGGATTGGAGTTATCTGTGGGCAGTTTTGAAAAAGATGGGCTTTGTCCCTTACTACATTGCTTTAGCCCGGCTGTTATACCACTGCCCAGTTGCTAAAATTTGAGTGAATGGTCAACTCTCTGAGACTTTTAAATCACTGAGGGCCACTAGACCGGGATGTCCATTGTCGCCCTTTCTCTTTGTGCCAGCCATTGAACCCTTGGCATGTCGCTTAAGAGAGTCAAGAGATTTTACTGGTTTTAAATGTGGAGAAATAGAGGAGTGAGTGAGTCTCTATGCAGATGATGTGCTGCTTTTTATAGATAACGTAACATCCTCAATTAGTCCAATAATGTCAATCATAAAGGACTTCGGGAGGTTGTCAGGTTCATCAATTAATTGGAATAAATCTGTCCTGATGCCAGTAGATCCTCTGCCCCATTCTCCAATAGTGGAACAATCTCAGTTACAAATTGTGGACAAGTTTAAATATTTGGGAAGAACTGTCAGTACCAAGACTAAAGAATATGGAACATTAAGCGTAGACCCTTTGTTAGATAACTTTAGAACTAAGGTGAATGCATGCTCCCAACTCCCCCTATCACTTGTAGGTAGAGAAAATCTTATTAGGATGATCCTTATGCCACAATTGTTATATGTGCTACATAACGCTCCCTGTTGGCTTCCTCTCCCCCCATATTTCGTAAAGTACAAACCATGTTCAGGGTATTAATATGGCGTGAACAGCATGCTCGAATAAAGCTACAAACTCTTCAATGTGATAAGGATGAGGGTGGACCGACCATTCCTGATCCATGGCTGTATTTTATTGCATCCCAGTTACAGCACTTCCATGGATGGGGAAGTAGAGATGACACGGGCAAGTCGGGTGATCTTCTTTTACAGAATATGAAATGGGCTTCACCTCTGTGTCTTCTGCAGTCTGTGATTTCTCCCGGAGGGAATCCTCTTACTCCCACACTGGCGTTAGTCTATAAAGTGTGACAGAGGAAGGAAACTTATGGGTATTAAGGGATTCGCCAAATACGCACCGCTAAGGCGTAACCCCAATTTGGGTGAAGTATCAAAGTTAAAGGACTTTTCTGATTGAAAGCAAAAAGGGATCCGGTCGATAGAACAATTATTTACGAACTCTGGCCTTAAAAGTTTTCAACAGCTCCACGAGGAATTCAATTTATCGCGTAACACTTTTTACCAATACCTACAAATCTGACATGCTCTTTGGCAGCGTCCAAGGACATAACCGCCCTTGTGCCATCTCCCTTTGAGCTTATTTGGAGGTTGAGGAATAGACGTCTCAGATTTATAGCGGTAGATGCATTTGACATAAATCCAGATTAAGGTTTTCAGAGAAGTAGTACATGAGGATCAATCTATTGGCTAAAATCTTAGCCAGTAGTTTAATATCCACTGTGAGTAGAGAGATTGGCCTATATGACTCAGGTTTTGACATATCTTTCCCGGGGTTTAGTATTGAAACTGTTATGGCTTCATTCTTAGAATCTGGTAGGGAGCCCCTTTCTAGTGCCTCCTTAAAGGGGTTTTTCCATGAACAAAAGTTAATTTTAATCAATAGATCTTGGAATAATAATAACTTCCACAATTGGATGTATTTAAATAAAATGTTCCTGTGCTGAGATAATCTTATAAATGTGCCCCTGCTGTGTACTGTGTAATGGCTGTGTCTGACCATGTACAGAACACGGTCAGATCATACCACATCTCCTGGGCAGGGGAGGAAACAAAAGAGTATACAGACATTACAGCAGGGGATCACAGCTGATTCTTTCTTTGAAGTAAAACATTGTTTAAAAACAGGTAAGAAATGTTTTATCTCACAAAAAGAATCAGCTGTGATCCCCTGATGTAATGTCTGTATACTCTTTTGTTTCCTCCCCTGCCCAGGAGATGTAGTATGATCAGATACAGCCATTACACAGTATACAGCAGGAGCACATTTATAAGGCTATGTGCCCACGATGCAGAAATGCTCCGGATTTTTCCTGAGCGTTTCTGCATCTCCCTGGCAGAAAAAATGCATGCGGATTGTACATGCGGATTGTACGTGCGGATTATACGTGCGGATTGTACGTGCGGATTGTGCATGCGGATTGTGCATGCGGATTGTACGTGCGGATTGTACGTGCGGATTGTACATGAGGATTGTACGTGCGGATTATACGTGCGGATTGTGCATGCGGATTGTACGTGCGGATTGTGCGTGCGGATTGTACGTGCGGATTGTACGTGCGGATTGTACATGTGGATTGTACATGCATTTTTCCTGCCAGGGACATGCGGATGTGAAGCGTTCTTCACATGCATTTCCGCATGCGGGTTATCAAGCACTTTCCGAGCTATTTTAGCATCACTTGGAAAGTGCTTGACAACTTGATCACACTATATAAATCCATGCAAACGGCATGGATTTATATAGTGTGACGTGACCCGAGAGAATGTAAAAAAATAAAAAATAAATCTATACTTACCTTCTGATGGTCCCCGGTGTCTTGCTTCGCTCCGTCTTGGCTGCCGTTAGATCGCGGCACACTGCACTGAAGGACCTGCCGTCACATGACTATGACGTCAGCGCAGGTCCTTCACTACACCGCGATTTGCCGGCAAGGGAGAACGAGCGCAGCGGGGGCCATCAGAAGGTAAGTATATATTTATTTTTTATTTTATTCTTTTTTTTTTTTTTACAGTTTCTCTGGTACCCGGGTCCGGAGGAAAGTCTCCTGTCCTCCACACCCGGGTGCCATCCGCACATTGGAACACGTAGAATGCGAATGTACAGATACAGTGATGCGGATTCCATGCGTTCCAATGCAAGTCAATGGCGGCGAAAACGCAGCGCTTCCGCAAAATAATTGGTAGCGCTTCTTTTTTTTCCACAATGATAATCCGCAGCGGAAATTTCCGCAGCATGTGCACAGCACACGCGGATTATCATTGGGGAACATGGCGGACCTTCTACCATGCGTTTTTGCAGCATTTTTGCCGCTGCAGAAACGCTTAAAAAACGCATCGTGGGCACACTGCCTAACATTATCTTAGCACAGGAACATTTTAGTTAAACACATCCAATTGTGGAAGTTATTATTTTTTCAAGATCTGTTGATTATAATGAACTTTCTTCATGGGAAAACGGCTTTAAAGACATATAAGAGCTTTGGCAACAGTACCTCTTTATTTAGTTTATAAAATCCCCCTGGGAGATCATCAGCACCAGGTGCTTTCTCATTTTGCAAGGTTTGTAATGCATCATTTATTTCCTCCGAGTCCAGGGGCTGATCCAACACCCCCCTTTTAGCTCTAGACAGGAAGAGCAATTCCATCTAAGTAAGAGACAATATCTCCTTCCAAAGCATTAGTCTTAGATGTGTACACATTCGTATAGTAAAAATGGAGAAGTTTAATAACCAAGTATTGGCACCCCTGCGATTCTGTCAGATAATACTCAGTTTCTTCCTGAAAATGATTGCAATCACAAATTCTTTGGTCTTATTCTCTTCATTTAATTTGCTTGCAAGGAAAAAAACACAAAAGAGAATGAAGCAAAAATCAAATCATTGATCATTTCACCCAAAACTCCAAAAATGGGCCAGACAAAAGTATTGGCACCCTCAGCCTAATACTTGGTTGCACAACCTTTAGCCAAAATAACTGCGAACAACCGCTTCCGGTAACCATCAATGAGTTTCTTACAATGCTCTGCTGGAATTGTAGACCATTCTTCTTTGGCAAACTGCTCCAGGTCCCTGATATTTGAAGGGTGCCTTCTCCAAACTGCCATTTTGAGATCTCTCCACAGGTGTTCTATGGGATTCAGGTCTGGACTCATTGCTGGCCACCTTAGAAGTCTCCAGTGCTTTCTCTCAAACCATTTTACAGTGCTTTTGGAAGTGTGTTTTGGGTCATTGTCCTGCTGGAAGACCCATGACCTCTGAGGGACACCCAGCTTTCTCATACTGGGCCCTACATTATGCTGCAAAATTTGTTGGTAGTCTTCAGACTTCATAATGCCATGCACACGGTCAAGCAGTCCAGTGCCAGAGGCAGCAAAGCAACCCCAAAACATCAGGAAACCTCCGCCATGTTTAACTGTAGGGACCGTGTTCTTTTCTTTGAATGCCTCTTTTTTTTTTTCCTGTACACTCTATGTTGATGCTTTTTCCCAAAAAGCTCTACTTTTGTCTCATCTGACCAGAGAACATTGTTCAAAAATGTTTTAGGCTTTCTCAGGTAAGTTTTGGCAAACTCCAGCCTGGTTTTTTTATGTCTCGGGGTAAGAAGTGGGGTCTTCCTGAGTATCCTACCATACAGTCCCTTTTCATTCAGACGCCGACGGATAGTACGGGTTGTCACTGTTGTACCCTCGGACTGCAGGGCGGCTTGAATATATATATATATATATATATATATATATATATATATATATATATATATATATATATATATATATATATAGAAATATAATATTATATAGGCTATTTCAGTCTGTGCTTTAACTATAGTTGCCAGTAGGTGGCCCGCAATCTCACCCTCTATAAAGTATATTTGCTTAACAGTTGTTTCTGAGAATCTAATGATAGCAAATGATCAGTCAATATTTTCTGTGCATTTTCCCATTCCATTTTACTTGTCACAGAGATATCTGCCACATAAAATGCTTCCTTTTCGCAAACATTCTGTTGCAATTTTTGGGTTAACTCCTTTGTTTTGGATTTTACCTTATTGATCTCCCCTATGCATATTCCCTGTACATATGATTTCATAGCATGCCATATAAAACTTGGAGATGACGACCCATCATTAAAACAAAAATATTCTAAGCTTCTAGAGCTAAGAGTAGGACCAATTAGTTGCAGCCAAAAAAAGATTGAGGCGCCATGTATATCCCCCCGGAGACCTCTCAACACCTATCTGCAGTTGTACCTGTATAGGCGAGTGGTCAGAGACACTCCTTGGCAGATACCTCACCGATTTAATATAGGGTATGATTGATTCAGAGCCAATAGCTAGGTCTATTCTTGACAAAGAATGATGGGAGGCGGAGTAACAGGAATATTGTCTGACATCGGGTGCCATATTCTCCATACGTCCACCATGCCTACCTCATCTAGCAGATACTGTAGAGCTGTATAGTTGTTTTCCTTATTACCGGCACTTTTGCTGACTAGCGTCTTCATTGTGAGCTTCATAAAATATATGTAGAAATCTCTTTTGTGTTGTAGATTAGCTGTGATTTTTTTCTATCTTTCATTTTCATAGGAAATCCTTGTGAGAATAACGGTTTATCACTAAATTGTAAAAAAGAAGATATCAGGAAGCACTCTAATGGAGAAAACCTCATCACCCTTCCTGCATCTCCTGGACTTCACAGCACTTCACCTTCTTATAATCCTCCTGATCATGAGGAATCATCTCCTGAGCAATCTCACATTGTTACCACAATTCCAGGTGAAAAAACGGATACAAGATTTCAGTGTGACAAGCAACTTACTAAAAGCTCAGCTCAGACACAAAGAAAACACAAAGGAGAGAAGCCATACTCCTGTTCAGAATGTGGGAAATGCTTTACAACTAAATCAAAATTCATTAGACATGAGAGAATTCACACAGGAGAAAAGCCATTTTCATGTTCGGAATGTGGGAAATTCTTTACAGATAAAGGGAGTCTTATTAGACATCAGAAAATTCACACAGGGGAGAAGCCATATTCATGTTCAGAATGTGGGAAATGTTTTCGAGATAAATGGAATCTTGCTACACATCAAACAATTCACACCGGGGAGAAACCGTTTTCATGTTTACAATGTGGGAAATGCTTTACACTGAAATCAAAACTTCGTAAACATCAGAGAACTCACACAGGAGAAAAGCTGTATTCATGTTCAGAATGTGAGAAATTCTTTACAGATAAATCAGGTCTTATTAAACACAAGAGAAGTCACACTGGGGAGAAGCCGTATTCATGTTCACTCTGTGAGAAATGCTTTACAGATGAATCAGGTCTTATTAAACACAAGAGAAGTCACACAGGAGAGAAGCCGTATTTATGTTCACTTTGTGAGAAATGCTTTACAGCTAAATCAAGTCTTCAGAAACACGAGAGAAGTCACACAGGAGAGAAGCCATATTCATGTTTAGAATGTGGGAAATGCTTTACAGGTAAATTTAGTCTTATTATACATCAGAGAATTCATACAGGTGAGAAGCCATATTCATGTTCAGAATGTGGGAAATGTTTTAGAGGTAAACCAAATCTTGTTACACATCAAAGAATTCACACCGGGGAGAAACCGTTTTAATGTTTACAGTGTGGAAAATGCTTTATAGAGAAATCACAACTTCATAAACATGGGATAATTCACACAGGAGAAAAGCCGTATTCATGTTCACGCTGTGAGAAATGCTTTACAGCTAAATCAAGTCTTGTGACACACGAGAGAAGTCATACAGGAGAGAAGCCGTATTCATGTTCACAATGTGGGAAATATTTTGTAAAGAAATCAAATCTTGTTAGACATGAGAGAAGTCATACAGAAAAGAATCTGTAATTACGTTCACTGTGTTTTATAAATGTTTTCAAAATTCTATTTTTATTGAAGGGTTATATAATTTTCAATTGCAAACATAAAAAAGAAACGAACAATAAACAGGACAATATCAGTATCATTATATCATAGAATACAAATATAACGTCCAATAAAACACCAAGTTATAGGAAGAAAAAGGAGGGGAGGGAACATTTTAAGCCATCAGTATTACAATTATGAAGTTACTAAAATCCAATGGAAACCATACATAGTTCAGCCAGGCGCGGACCAACGCGGAACACAATCCGTACTGAGCAAAAACGCACCGGAGTAAAGGGTGGATGACAGTCTGATGAAAGGCGGGCGGTAGGCTTCAGATTCCTGGGATTCAATCCAGTCTCTCCAAGTCTCACAGTATCTATTACAGTGAGTGGGGGATTGGGTAATCAAATGTTCCATCCTATTTAGAAGGGCTATTTCAGAGAACTACTCCTCCAGACTAGGCGAAGAAATACATTTCCAGTGACGAGGAATGATATTCTTAGCAGTCTGTATAAGGTAGCTTATTAAAGATCTTTGTATCTGGTGAAACTAGTTGGGATCCTAAAGAGCAAAAGAGATTCAGGAGAGTCGGGCACAGAGAGACCAGTCATTTTTTTAATAGACTGAATTACCTGAGTCTAGAAACCTTTTATTATGGGACAGCTCCACCAAATGTGTGTCATCGTCCCCTCTTCCACTCCACATCTCCAGCATCTATTGGATACTGCGGGAAACCACTTATGAAGTAATACCTGAACCTGGTACCATCTGGAGATGATCTTAAAAGAGGTCTCTTGAGCTTTAGTTGCAATTGAAGTTTTGTGAGCAAATTAAAAACATTTATCCCATTGTGAGTCCTCAAAAGATTTGCCCTGTTCTCTTTCCCATTCAGCGCAATAGGGTGGTCTAGTATGGCTATTAGGTGTTTATAGAGCAATGAGATGGAGTGCAAGGGTGGAGACGATGAGAGGCACAGTTTTTCAAAATGTGTAAGATCCCTATTGAGCCGTTTATCTTTTCTAACATGGGAATAGTCTATAGTCGTAGTCGGCTCTTGGAGGGATAGAGCAGTCCTGAAATATCTCGTTGATGCGTTAGATAGTACATGAACAAAGTGAAGAGGGTGATATTTACCCAGAAATCGATTGGCAGATAAAAAGGTGGGATGGTCTGAGATTGGGTATAATGGGTCCTGTGGGTCAATGAGAGAGATCTTATTATCTCGACGTAGAGATAGGCTTGTTGAGAGGGTTTAAGGACTGAGGGATGTGGGTTCCAGGGGAGTGTAGTTAATGCCCTTGGACATATACAGCTCTGGCCAAAATTAAGAGAACACTGCAAAATTTTCAGTTTCTCTGATTTTTCTCTTTATAGGTGTATTTTTGAGTAAAATGTACATTGTTGTTTTATTCTATAAGCTACTGACAACATGTCTCCGAAATTCAAAGCCAAAAATTTTGTATTTATTTGCAGCAAATGAGAAATCGACAAAATAATAAAAAAGAAACAGTGCTTTCAGTCCTCAAATAATGCAAAGAAAACAAGTTCCTATTCATTTAGAAACAACAATACTCATGTTTTAACTCAGGAAGAGTTCAAAAATCAATATTTGGTGGAATAACCATGATTTTTAATCACCGCTTTCATGCGTCTTGGCATGCTTTCCACCAGTCTTTCACACTGCTTTTGGATGACCTTATGCCACGCCTGGCACAAAAATTTTAGCAGTTCTTCTTTGTTTGATGGCTTGTGACTATCCATCTTCCTCTTGATTACATTCCAGAGGTTTTCAATGGGGTTTAGGTCTGGAGATTGGGCTGGCCATGACAGGGTCTTGATGTGGTGCTCCTTCATCCACACATTGATTGACCTAGCTGTGTGGCATGGGGCATTGTCCTGCTGGAAAAAATCAGTCCTCAGACTGGGGGAACATTGCCTGAGCAGAAGGAAGCAAGTCTTTTTCAAGGATAACCTTGTATGCGGCTTGATTCATACGTCCTTCGCAAATATTAACCTGCCCAATTCCAGCCTTGCTGAAGCATCCCCAGATCACCACTGATCCTCCACCAAATTTCACAGTGGGTGCAAGACACTGTGGCTTGTATGCCTGTCCATGTCTCCGACTAACCATTAGACAACCAGGTGTTGGACAAAGCTGAAAATTAGACTCATCAGAGAAGATTACCTTACTCCAGTCCTCTATGGTCCAATCCTTATGGTCTTTGGCAAACTTCAGCCTGGCTCTCCTTTGCTTCTCATTGATGAAAGGCTTTTTTCTAGCTTTACATGACTTGAGGCCTCTAGGAGCCTGTTACGAACTGTACTTGCCGTGTACTTCACCCCAGCTGCCATTTGCCATTCCTTTTGAAGGTCACTTGATGTCATCCTGCGGTTGCTGAGTGACATTCGAATAAGATGACTGTCATCGCAGTCAGTGGAGAGTCACTTTCGCCATCTACCGGTCTGTAGCTTTGTTGTCCCCAATGTCTGCTGCTTGACCTTGTTGTAATGGACTGCCGTCTTCGAAATTTTAAGGATGGAGGCAACATGACGCTCACTGTATCCCTCTGCTAGTAAAGCCAGAATTGAGCCCTTCTTTTTCTCACTCAAGACTTTTCAACTCTTTGGCATGGCTAAAAGTTATTTTTCATTCAAATTACTTTTGGGCTATTCCTAGTACTTGTTTTGCCATCCAGCTTGTCCTATTGCAAGAGGATTGTGAAGACCACGGAAGTGTTTTTTTATACTTTCCCTCGTTATATAAGACTTGGTTCAGGTGATCACCTAATCAGAAGCACATTAAGTAGAATGAGGTGGACGGTGGTTGGAATTTAACTGACACTGGAATGGAACGGCCGTCAGACATGTAGAGATGATGATTTTTAGAAAACTGTGCAGTGGTCTCAATTTTTGCCAGAGCTGTAGTTTGTGCTATATTAACCCAAAGCTTCCCATGTTGATGGTGAAAATAATCACGTATTCTGGCATGGACTGCCGCCATGTAGTATTTTCTACAATCCGGGAGACTGAGGCCTCCCATCTGTTTAGACCTGACAGATATATCACCACTAATACGTGGACGACCAGTCGGCCAGATGAACTTACAAAAGCTACTACTTAGATATTTTGAAAAATTTAAAGGATTCTGGTCGAGATAGTTTGAAAAAGGTAAAGCAGTCTAGGTAAAACATTCATTTTTAATATATTTACTCTGCCAAACCATGAGAAATCCTTCACATTCAATGAATTATGGTCCTTATGGATTTGACCAAGTAAGGTTTTGTAATTGAAGTCAAACAGTCGAGAAAGATCACTATGTATGAGTATCCCTAAGTATTTTATACACTGTGATGGCCAACAAAAAGGAAACTTTGATTGGATGATAGCCTGAGTGGTAGTTGGCAAGGAAACATTGAGAGCCTGAGGTTTTGAAGTGTTTATTTTGAAATTGGACCGTGTGTCACGATCCACTTCTGCCATGATAGATGGAATTGACGTATGTGGGCTTGTAATGTATAGAAGGACATCATCCGCAAAGGCGGAGCATTTATATTCCATTTGCCCTATAGTGATACCTTTAATATCAGTGTTATCGCGAATAGAGGATAGTAAATGTTCCATCACGAGGATGTACAGGAGAGGGGAGAGAAGGCTGTCTTGTTCCATTAGAGATTGTGAATGATGGGGACAGGGTTCCATTTATCTTTAATCTCGCTGAAGGGTTATAATACAATCGCTATAAAGAGTTCTCCTATATTGAGTTTTTTGAGGGAGTAATAGATGGCTGACCATGATATTCTGTCAAATGCTTTTTCAGCATCAAGTGACAGCATTAAAAGAAGTATGTTTCTTGTTTGAGTGTAGTGAATATGTACTCATAAATGAGTGCGCCCACATTGATAAGTAAGACTTTAATTAATATTTCACTGAACACGAGAACAATTTCTAAAATGTTCCTGTCCCCGATGACCAGCGCCACACGAGAGAGGGATTCCACCACACAAGGACATAAAACCTACTGAATAAAAGGGCAGCACCTCTCCCCCGCATCAGTTGGGTTCCTGTGCTTGATGGAACCTGAATATGAAGAATCAGGAGCCGAAAGTCAAGAAACGTAGCCAGGCCCAGTTACCTGGAAGAACGGCTACTTGCCTGTATCGCCAGTGTCGGGTCCTGGAAGCGCCTCCGCCCGTCCAGTGGGGGCTCGTGTAGATGCAAGCGCTGGAGACTGTTTGTATGTCTGCCGGCCGCTGCGTTGTTCAGGTCTGCATATGCGCTGGGATTGATGCGCCCTGATGATGAGCGTGCTGGAGATTTCTGACCCGGAAGTGTTGGATTGCACTTCTGGGGGATCCAGGGGAGGCATGCATGGGGGGAGGAGTTGTAACTGGTCCCTCAATTAAAATGAGGTCTGACTGCTGTAGGGGTTTTACTCGCTGGGGTGCGACGGGAGGAAAGCAGGAGGCATGATGCTTTAAAAGTTCATGTGGGTTTATTGTTTCATAAACCCAGAAGCAAAACAGAAAAGCAAATGGCCTTGAGATCAGGCAAACAAAGTAAACGTCCTTAGCAGGTCTCTGCTCACTCAGGCCTGTGTGGCACACAAGCTAGGGTAGCATCCAATGTCCTGGCTTGGTCTGAAGACAAACACACACAGGAGGCCATCTCCCTCCAAGCACACAGACCATGTGCCAAACAACAGCCTCCATTTTATAGGTTATTAACTACACCCAGAGGTGAGGTATGTGGGTTGCTGGATCTGCCCATTCTCTCCTAGCAACCCATACTCCGGCTCCCAGGTGCACCAATTAGTCCTCTTAGTGCATGCGTGCACTAGAGAAAATACACTGGGTTTCATCACAGAATCTAGCCATCTGTGTGATACAGTACATACCTCCCATTGACTACACGGCCATTAGACACTTTATACTGCCAAAAGAGAGGGTTTGTTCCGGCTGTCCTTCCCCTAGTGATATGAAAGAGCAGTAGCACCAGCATCAGAGTGAACACGGCTGCGGCAGTCTCACAAGTGACAGAAGTGACAGTAAGACCAGCCAGAGAAGCAGAGAGTGGGTCGTGAATCCACAGAGGAGAATAATCGTGTGATTTGATCCAGCCTCTGAATCTGGCACCCTTATTTTAACATCAGGATAGTGACTGATCTTTGTGAAAGTTCACCATGGTAATTACATCCCTTTTTCTTTGTCTTTAATTACTAGGAAAGACCTAAGAAATACATAGTAACGTAGGTTGAATAAAGACCTCGGTCCATCAAGTTCAACCTTCTTCCCCCAATTGTACTCCCTACTCTAACACTACACTAACTTACTAACTGGGACTATGCCTCACAATATATTATCATTAGTGATGAGCGACTGTATTCGTTACTATTCGCATGGATAGTACGGTATTCTGGTTACTCGTTATATTGCGAGTATTTGTGTACTCGCCTCTCTATATTCGGATGTCCCTTTGCAGCCACTAAACATACTGGGCTTTTTAACCAATCACAGTAATGCCACAGACATCTTGGTTGTGGCATTACTGTGATTGGCTGGCCGTCCAGCGTCATAGATCTATTTAAGCCCCGCCGCCACCATTTTGTGCACATTGTGTCTGAAGCCTGCATTCTATAAGCATAGGAATCGCTGAGCTGCTAGGGCAGTGTTTCCTAACGGCCTCCCACACGTAATGTTTTCAGGATTTCCTTAGTATTGCCCAGGTGAATTATTATTAAGGCATCAGAAACTGCCACAGGTTCTCTCACCTGTGCAATACTAAGGAGATCCTGAAAACACGATGCGTTGGGGTCCGTGAGGACGGGGTTTGGGAAACACTATGCTAGGGAAAGTGTTGTCATGTCACCATACCAGGTTGGGTCAGTGACTTCATCGTCCACCACCTCGTCTTAAATTTCCACACCCTGGTCCTCCTCTTGAATGTCTGTCAATTGTGTCTCATCATCATCCACCTCTTGCGACAGTAATTGCACTTTCCCACCATCACCCTTGAGTAACCATGGCTGCTGAAATATTAGGGCATCACTACATGCAATTTCCTGTTGCCAGGGTTGAAGCGGGCCGAGCAAGAGGCCAGAATCTATAAATGGAAAGATGAACAAAATAGGTCTTCGGAGTGTCCAAGTGTGGGATCAGTTATGTCCGAGCACTCGGCATGGTGGGAGGAAGGAGGATCAGGGTGAGGAATATGCTGACTCCAAGTAAAAAAAAAATCTCCCGTATCCGTACATCCTCAAACAAGAATCTGCAAAAACAATTGTGCATGCCCTCATCATCTCCCGTCTCGACTACTGCAACCTCTTGCTCTGTGGCCACCCTTCTAACACTCTCTTTCCTCTCCAATCTATCCTAAATTCTGCTACCCGACTAATCCACATGCCCCCCCTCTATTCCCCGGCCTCTCTTTTCTGTGAATCCCTTTCCTGGCTCCCCATTGCCCAGAGAGTCCAGTTCAAAACCCTAACCTTGGCATGTAAAGCCATCCACAACCTGTCTCCTCCATACATCTGTGACCTAGTCTCCCAGTACTTACCTACACGCAACCTCCGATCCTCACAAGATCTCCTTCTCTACTCCCCTCTTATCTCCTCTTCCCACAATCGCATACAAGATTTCTCCTATGCATCCCTCCTACTCTGGAACTCTCTACTCCAACATTTCAGGCTCTAGCCTACCGTGGAAACCTTCAAAAGGAACCTGAAGACCCACCTCTTCCGACAAGCCTACAACCTGCCGTAACCACCACTCCAGCACACCGCTGCATGACCAGCTCTACCCTCACCTACTATATCTTCACCCATTCCTGGTAGACTGTGAGCCCTCGTGGGCAGGGTCCTCTCTCCTTCTGTACCAGTCACCGTCACATTTTTGTTCAAGATTATTGTAATTGTTTTTGCTATGTATGACATGTATCACATGTAAAGCGCCATGGAATAAATGTCGATAAAGTAATAATAATGTGGTCCAGACTCACGGCTACGGAGACTGGACCATGTTGAAGGCAAGGAGGTGGTGGTGGCAAACTGACTGGAAGCATTATCTGCTATCCAACCAACAACCTTTTCACACTGCTCTGGCTTCAAAAGTGGTGTTCCGTGGCCCCTTAAAAATTGGGAAATGAAGGTAGTTCAACATGATGTGGGTGTTTGTTGTGCTCCCTCAGCAGGCACAGTTTCATCTTGCCCAGCCCATGGCCTCTGCGTTTACTATCACTATCACCATAACATCCACTTCTTCGTCCCTTGACAAACACCTTGCCCATTTCAAATGGAGTTTAAGATTTGTCACGTTGTCAAAAATGTTTATTACCGCAGTAAGATAGGATCATGTCTGATGACCACAGTTTTAGGCAGCGACCTGGGAGTCAGAGATGCTTCCAGGGGTCTTCCCCATGCTGTTCTCATGTCTTTTCAGCACTTTATGGATGTGTCTGATGATGTCTCACATACCACATGGCCTGATAAGGTAATAAAATGTTCAAATGACATTTCTCGGTGAATGTATTTTTCACCTTTGAAAGCAATGCTAAAGTGCAAAAACGCATCAAAAACGCTATATGTGAACATAGCCCAAGGTGTGGAGGAGCATTTTTATTTTGTATATTTATTTTACCGTATGTACAATTCATAACCCTGGAAACAATGTTCTTTAACCTTTTTCCCATGAAAATCCATTTTAGCTTTGTTTTTTGTATGTTTTATTATGAGTCCGTAAAAATGGCATAATACTCTGACAACATTGTTCACAGCATTGAACATATTGAGCCTCACGCAGATGTTATGGTAAATATTTATACTTTACTTATTATTTAGACAATTCATATATCTTTGATAATTTTGTATTTTAATATTAGCTTTAGGGTATGTGCACACGATGTGGATTAGAAGCAGAAATTTCCTGAGCGCTTTTGCCTCTCCCTGGCAGAAAAAAACTCATTCGGATTTACAAGCATTTTTGACACATTTTTACATGTGTTTTAACATGCATTTTTTAAAGCGATTTTTGAGCATCAATGAATGATTTTTGGAGCTAAATAAAGTTATTTGGTGGGACTTTGCTTAAGCCCTTGGATTACCAAGAACTGGGGTGAATATATTGGTTCATTTAAATGATTAAAGAATGGGTGTGTTGTATTTCAAATAAAGTGTTTACACTGTGTCTGTGTGTTTCTTTACTTTGTTTGGTCATGAAAAGGTCTGATTGACACCTTGACATCACCAAACAAAAGAGCTGGGTGTCAGCTAGTCCCATTCACCCAATCTCCATTAGTATTTCTATTCATGTAATTTATGCGACTGCTGTGAGCTGTTTTTTTAGGGTAGGAAGGTGCCATTAGGCAAACATTTCCCTGGCCATTAAATAACATCTAACAGCTGGTTCATTAGCTGATAAGTCCCCCCGATCAGCACTCAGCAGCGCTTTGGACACAACGTATTTATGTTGCGTCCAAAACGGGGTGTTCTAATACCGCACTTTTGTTGTCGGTACATGTGTATTCACTGCATATAATGACATTTGTTATGGTTAATTTTTTATATCTAGATACATAATTTATTTAGAAAAACAATCTATTCTATGAGGCCTCTGGAATGTCATGGAATGTCTGACTAAGATACTGGTTTCCAATGAATTCCCTGACAAGAAGGTTTACTTTGGGCCAAGGGAAGTGTGTTATCACTGATTGTCTATTTCGGTTTACTGTTCAGTTGTATGTAAGAATCGTAGTTCCGCTTTTTGTCGAGCTAATAAAATGTGGTAAGTCTTAGCTGTCACACAGAAGACTCTACCTGCTGACAATGCATGTCGCATGTATTTTCTCTCTCTCCCTTCATTGATGAAGTATTTTAATTTGAATCTCACTGGCAATGTGAAGACCCTTTGCTGTCTATTCCAAAGTTCTCCTAATAACAAAGAGGGTCTCCGTAACAGTACATGGTGCCGAAACCCAGGATTGTCACAACCGGACCTCCTCTGGACCCGTCAACAAGGATCTCTCTGGGAATCACTGAATAAAATCTGCGGTAAGTAATCCTTTGTATTACTAATAATTCAGTGCTACCTAGAGGGCTCCAGGATGGGTAATTGGTGGTCCTAACAAGACAATCATTTTTGAGCCCTTGCCAGTGATTGAATTTGTTGTCTTATATGTTTCAATGTGGTTTTTAGATGTATAATTGATGACTGAATGACAGTTGAATGATAATTGAATGAAGTGACGAGTAACCAACCTTGCCCAGCGTGTCGGTATTAGGCACCTCCGCAGTTCTCCTGTATATTTCAGGAATGGGATGATTGTTTTATATTGTTTGTTTTGTTTACGTCATAAATGTCTGGTATGATATTGTAAACTATGAGGATCCTTGAATGTGGGACTGAATGATTTTTGATTGACCAATAAGGGACTACAGTCTCTGCTTGATAAGGGATCCCGTTAGGTTTGTTCCTTCACATGTGGAGAGGAAAATCGGTCCGTAAGAGGATCAGGGAAGTGTGATTGCCTATAACAGAGGAATCTTTCATGGTAAGGTAGTACTCTGAGGGTATTGAATTCCCCTGTAAATTGATAAGGGCACCCTCAAGAAAGGGGTAACTGAATGCAGTTTTTAGCCTGAATACAGCAGGGGGATTAATATCAGCGATTGTGCAGTGTGCATTGAGTGACTGACTTATTGTTAAGTCGGTTTTGATTAATCAGAATCGTTGTCCTCAGTGTCTGTGTTCTGTTTTGTGTAAGCTCAAGAGAGGGAAAATCAGTAGTTGAAGTTCTTGCTTAGCCTGTATACCCAGACTGGGAAACATATAGTATAAAAGTAACACTTATTGCAGATATAATTGTCACGCAGTGCCTTTACAAGGTGTAGAAGGAAAACCTTTGAACTGGGTAGTAAAAACACACCACTATGCCCCCACCTGGGTGACTTCCTTTTTTGGTCCCGTAACTAACCCAGTTGATAGAGAAACTACAGAGGCAGCTATTTAATAATTGCAGATTACCACAGGAAATGTTATATGATCATGCAGAAATAATTGCAATAGTAGGTGGAGCAGTAGGCTTGGTATTGTTATTTGTTTGGTTGTGTGTAAGAATCTCCCTAGCTCACAGGTCTGGAAAATCTGTGTTAGTACTTCCTTAAAGATCTGTCTTCTGAGGCTCAGAGGAGACTGGGATAGGATCCGATCCGTATTTCGAGGATCAGAGGAGACTGGGACGGGATCAAATTTAGAGTCTGAGAGGCTCTAGGTGTGCTGAAGAGAGTTCTGCGGTAACTCTGGCACAGTGATTGCAGTCATGGGGACTGGCAACAGTAAGGAATTGACTAACCTAAAGGGCGAGGCCCCAGTTCCAGCATGTGAGATAGTGGAGAGACTGAAAGGGAAAGAAGCAGGAGAGGGATATGAAATAATATTAAGGAAATTTGGTATGGCAAAGTGAAGAAATCTAGAAGAGAAGGAATGGGAGAAATATATCTGCAATTGGGAAGGATGGTTGAAAGATAAAAACAAACTAGAGCAGGCTAGGATGTGGTTAGAAGTAGCAAAACGTCTCTCAATGAGTGAACATAAATCAGAGGAAACCAGGCATGGAACTGTCTATGTAATCTATCATAGTTTGAAAAACTCTCAGACCCCTGTAGTCTCTGTACCTGATGTAAATTCTGCACCACCTTCAGCACCCCCGCCTTATGCTGGGTCAATGGGATGGACTTGCAGACAATGTGGTCATTAGAATCCCCCCTGGGGTTAATTGTTGCAGGTCCTGTGGGTCTTCACACCCAGGGACAACACCCAGGGTGTCTCTGTTCCCTATGAGGACCACTAGTCATGTACAGTTTCAACCTCCTAGGATGGTTAATAATGTTCAAGTACGAGATCCCCCCCCAAGTATGGCCAATAGAAACATATCGGCCTTGGTCCCCCAGTGAACTTATTGCCCTCGCAACACAGCTCCCAGATCCCCGAAAAAAAACCTTAATATTTAGAATGCGCCTCCAGGGTGTTCAGGAGGCATATCGAGCCACATGGGATGATCTAGTTTCTGTCATTCTGCAGAAAGGCAGTGACCCCTTACTTATGACAAGTTTTTTACTTTTTATTACCACGAACAGGCCGGACATGCGTCCGGTGTCCTTACCCAAGAACATGGTGGTAGGCAACGCCCTCTAGGGTATTACTCTGTAACCCTTGATCCAGTCATTATGGGGTCTCCTACTTGTGTTAGAACTGTGGCAGCTGCTTCAGAACTTGTTAAAAAGAGAGAGGACATAGTGTTAGGAAGCCCCCTCACACTTCAGGTTCCTCATGCTGTATCTGAAATACTTCAACAAGCTCAGACCTGTCACCTCTCAGCATCAAGGTTGACAAAATATGAAGTCTCACTCCTTACACTCCCCCCCATATAACTATCAAACGCTGTAATGTTCTAAATCCAGCTACACTACTTCCAGTGGATTTAGAAAAGGGAGGAAAGTATCAGGATGGGGAAGAGGGAGGCACCATGAGCCAAGGCCTGCCCCTGTTTTTCAAATTAGCAGATGAGGAAGCTCAGTTTGGTATGGCACATGAACATGATTGTCAGGCATTGATGGAAGATGAAATAAAGGGCTTGGCAAATATTACTGATGTACCACTCACTAACCCCTCTGCTGAGTATTTTGTAGATGGTTCCAGAGCTTGGGACAGTGAGCAAGGACGATTCATCACCGGGTATGCAGTAGTCCACAATGGTAAGGCAGTGATACAAGAACCACTCCCCTCCAGCTGCTCTGCGCAAGAGGCAGAGCTTAAAGCACTCGCTGCAGCGTGTAATCTGGGAAAAGGTAAAGAAATTAATGTATTTTCTGACTCGCAATATGCTTATGGTGTTGCACATGACTTTGGCGCCATTTGGCGAAGCCTTAATTTCTTGATCTCTGCTGGCAAACCTACAAGGAATGCGCAAGTGGTAGAGCAGCTACTCACAGCACTCACCCTTCCCCGAAGGGCAGCCATAGTCAAAGTGTTGAAAAAAAGCTCCAGTTACAGGTAAGTCCCAAAAAGATAGTTTTCTTTATTGAATTAAGATACAGATGCCATAGCACATGTCCATAAAAGCAAAGTGTTTCGAACACAAATGTTGCGTTCTTTATCCAAGCTACATACAAATGGTGCACATCCAATATATATATATATAAGCAGACCAATAAAAACACAGCAATCAAATCACATGACAATTAAAAACACAAAATGCTATAGGATAATGACGACAATGCAATGAGCAAAAATAGATGCTACAGTTATACACACACAAGCGAAATAGTTATCTCAAATATATGAATAAGAAAATGCCAAAATAGTTAATGATAATGAAAAAGAAGTTCTCGTCGCATGTTGAGCTCAACCAGATGACACGTATTGAGGAAATACATCCAAAAAGCCTCTCGGTCCAAGTGATGTCTTCGATTATCGCCACCTCTTGGATTTAATGTTACACATTCAATTCCATATACCTGGAGAGAAGAGGTGTTCCTGTTATGGACTTGTATAAAATGCCTTGACCGTGTACGGCCAACCCGGGTTCCATAGCTCCGTAAGACCCCTCCCCATCTTACCGACCTCAAGTACCTTAACAAATAAAAACACTGCACCTGTAGTTTCTTTGGATAAATTTGGCCACAGCGGCCACTTTATTAACAAACAACATTAACATATAAACATTATTCAAATAAATAAGAAGGGAGGGTTCTTGGAGTTAAAAAATTAGATCTGGCATAACTAAACCGAAATCGAACCACCGTATTACCCTCAGCCGTCCATCACCAGCTCAAGGGCACCAAAAGCTCCCAGGGTAAAACCCCGTCCAGAGCCCCAAAAGCCAAATGCCAGATCACCCCGGTTAATCAAGCCACTGCCTGTAAATTTCCAATAACTTTCCCACCGACACTTCTGTGCCAACTCCAAGAACCCCACCCCCCGCCACAAACGAACAGCCCTGACCACCTCAGCCTCGTGAGCGCCCCAACACTGCCAAAGCCCTCTCATTCCCCTCCTGTATAGATAATGCCCATAAATCAATCCCAATATCGTTCAGGTGCACACCATCCTTTGCCCAAAAATCACCAACCCCTGCCTCAAGATCAAGATGCCGAACACTTACACCCCCATTTCTACCAACAAAAGCTGCTATGGCTCTATTAATGCCCTTCACTGATCTGGCCTCCCTCCAATTTTTTCTCGGCACAATGTCAGACCAAACCGTCAACACCCCAGGAAAAGATGTCCATAACCTTAAAAAATCAATTCGAATATCCCTCATCAATTCCCTAACCGGCCGAACCCCCAAATCATTCCCCCCCATATGCACCACCAAAATGTCCGGCGCCCGGTCCAAATGAGCCGCCTTATGGAATTCAGGCAGCACCCTTCTCCATACCATCCCTCTAAAACCCAGCCACCGGACCACCACTTGCTCTCTGCTAAAACCCAGTTGCCTACCGTTTGGCCTCACATCCGCCCGCAGCGCCCCCCAATGAACAAAAGAGTGTCCAAGAATCCAGACTAATAACGGGACGTCACCTGCAATAAGACAACCAAAATGGGGTATTCACTTCTGGACAAAATAAAAACCACCATTCCGTATACCTAATGCTGTACATAGGACAGATAACGATCTGAACTCCACCTCCCGATGCGTTTTATCACATCCTTTCCTAAACCCAAACCGTCCGCTTCTGACACCGCACCGATTCTGAAAGAATGCGACCTCAGGACTAAGGCCCAACTCCCGGATCCCTTTTTTAAATACTGCAATAAATTGAAAACGTGACAGAAACTCTCCGTTTTTATGACACAATAATGGGCCCTTACGTCCCGACCAAACCTGCCAGTAAGCCATTAAACATCTCCTAGGACACATAAACGATCCATCAACTTCCCCCAATACCACTCGCTTGCCTCTGCCCAATTGATCCGTTTTCCCCCTCCTAATCCAAAATTCGATGCCCCCTTTCCGACCGCTCACATCCTCAGCAAACAAACCCCCAACCTTATTCCTACTTGGTGCCACCAACTCACCTAATCTTAGTGCGCCAAAGAACGCCAATGAAAAAGCCAATCTAAACAGTGTGGCTTCAAAAACCGAACAACAGATCTTATCCAACACTAAACCCAACCGCTCTAAAATACTAAAAGTCACTGGTCTTCGTTTATCTAACACTTTACTTCCTCTCCTAAAGCCCCTAAGCGCTTGCTTCACTAAAAACGATTTTGTAACATCTTTTAACCCCTATAATCTAAAACCGAATGCCAATCCTGCAACAAATTTACCAACTTTTGACACAGAACATCCAATCTCTGCTGCCCTTCCCACAAGAAACAACACTGCCATCTCTCTATCTCCTTCACTTTCCACCACACCCCACTCCAGAATCCAACTTTGCCATACTCGCCACGATGCCTCGTATGATGTCCAGGTCTGCCTCGTAATGGACTCCCTTATTAACCGTCCGGCTCCTCCATAACCAGTTGCCACAAATGCGAAGGGCATTCTTGACCCACGTCCCCTGCCTCTGGTGCTAGCGCCCGAAAACGGTCCCACTGAAAACGAGATAAGGCATCTGCTATGGAATTTTGTACACCTGGAACATGGACTGCTGTAATCCAAGCGTTCAAATTGAGACAACAAAGAACTAGTTCCCTCAGCAGCCTAATCACAGGCGGGGACGAGGCCGACAAGCTGTTGATGACAGACACCACTCCCATGTTATCGCAATGAAACCGAATTCTCCTGTTGGCAAAACACTCCCCCCAAATAGTAACCGCAACAACAATAGGGAACAATTCCAAAAACGCCAGGTTCCTCGTAAGTCCCCTCTCCGTCCACCCAATCGGCCACTCACCTACACTCCACCGCCCTTTCCAGTAGGCCCCGTATCCAGCACCTCCCGCAGCATCTGTAAAAATCTCACAATCAAAACTGCTTACAAACTCCTGCTGGATTAACAACCTGCCATTATAGCTTTCCAAAAACAACTTCCAAACCCTCAGGTCCTCCTTGTGTTCCTTATTTAGGCGGATAAAATGATAAGCCGCACGCACTCCTGCTGTGGCGCCTGACAACCTGCGACAAAAAATTCTGCCCATTGGCATAATCCTGCATGCAAAATTTAAGCGCCCCAACAGCGATTGTAGCTCCCTCAGGGTCACCTTGCGCAACCTCCCGACTCTATCGACCTCCTGCTTGAGCAGACACAATTTATCTTCAGGTAACCGACACTCCATCCTTTCCGTATCAATAACAATGCCCAAAAAACTTAGGATTGTGCAAGGGCCTTCCGTCTTTTCTTTTGCCAATGGTAAGCCAAAATGCTCCGCTACCCACACCATAGTACCTAACAAATTCCTACACAATAACGATTTCGGAGGTCCTATAAACAAAAAATCATCCAAATAATGAATGACTGAATTAACTGATGCCAGGTCCTTCACAACCCATTCCAAAAATGTACTAAACGTTTCAAACAAAGAACACGAAATTGCACAGCCCATTGGCAAACACCTATCCACGTAATATGCCCCATTCCAAAAACAACCTAACAATGGGATGCTATCCGGGTGAACTGGCAGCAACCGAAAAGCAGACTCGATATCCGTCTTGGCTAGCAACGATCCTGACCCATATCGCCGTACCCATCGCACCGCCGCATCAAATGATGTATATTCAACTGAACATAATTCCTGTGCAATGCCATCATTCACCGAGAGCCCCTTCGGGTACGACAAATGCTGAATCAAACAAAACTTATTCAGCTCTTTTTTGGGCACAACCCCCAACGGCGAAATAATCACCCTGCTGCTAGGTAATACCCGAAACGGTCCCGCCATCCTGCCCAATTCCACCTCCTTAGCCAACTTCACGCTTACCACATCCGGATGAAGGGAAGCCGACGTCAAATTTTTTACTGAAAAGGGGACCTTGTGCTCAGGAGGAGGGATTCTAAAACCTTCCAATAACCCATCCGAAATGACCTTAGCCTTCAACTGATCCGGATACCTACTTAGAAAGGGGGCCATCGCGTGCACCCTCACCGGAGTCAACCCTTTGACCGGTACCCACTGTCGGCTTTCCCTTACCCTTCTTAAAGCATTTTGATGCTCCGTGTGAGCTTCCATTACAATGGGAGCACACGTGTTTGAATTTACAGGAGCTCCCGTACTTGCATTGGCCGTCATTAAATTGCCAGCAAGTTCCCACTTCCTTCTTAGTGCTTTGTGCCCCCTGGTTACTTCCCCCATGTCCTGCTGATTGGTTACCACTACTGCTGCTCCCGTGAAAGGACTGCCCATACCTCACTGGGGCCATAACCTTCAGCCACAAACCAATGTCCTTTTGATCCCATCTGATCTCAGGGCGGACTGCCTTCCTCTGCCGAAATTGCTCGTCATATCGTAACCACTCCTGACCCCCGTAAATCCTATGAGCCTCCCCAATAGCATCAAGGTAGCAAAACAAACCCGAACAATTATCAGGAGCTTTTTCTCCAATAACGCTAGCCATTATTGCAAAAGCTTGTAACCAATTGACAAACGTCTGTGGAATCAACCTCCACCTACGCTTCTCCTCCTCCTCTTTTTTACTGTCTTCCTTTTTTCCCTTATCCAGGTTAAACTTTTCCAACGGAAGAAGGGAAAAAATTTCGACATACTCGTCCCGCCAAATTTTTTCTTTAACCTCTTTTTTTAAATGCGCCCCCAAGGGCCCCTCAAAGCACACATATACCTCCCCTTTCGCCCTATCATCCAGTTTTATAGTATCCGCATTTTCCTTTTCTGTCTGCACACAAACCGATACCCCAGAAGGTGTCCCAGCTGTACACCCCGCCGACCTGGCCGACTCGCTCCCCACCTGCAACAACGCCGGTTGACTAGGTAGCCAAGCCCCCGCCGGTGACAACCCCCTTTGAATGGCTCCCCCGCCGTCTATTCTCGCCAAAATGCGCGACAAGCTAACCAACAAATCCCTAAACCCGCTTACATCTGACCCACTACCTCCCCTAACATTTTCCCTGCTGGGCCCAGACACCTGCCTATCACCTACCCCATCCGCTACAGACCCCGCGGGCGATAAACCATACATAGACGCATACTCACGAAGCTGCGCAGGTGCTGTGTCCCCGCCAGCCGTACTCCCCGAGTCCTGATGAGTCCTTGGTTCGTCTTGTTCTTCTCCATAATCCAGTCCGACCGACCCCTGCTGCTCAAGGCCCGCGCCCCTGGCTTCCTCGTCACCAGGGGGGACCCGAGCCCGTGCCGACCTCCCCGACGTTCGTCCTCCAGTCCTCACCGCCGACCGTGCACATCCGCGATTTTTAGACCCGGACTCACCAGCCCGATCCGTGTTGGTCCATGGATAACTGCCAGGCAACTCCGTGCTGCTGCCCGCTGCTCCATCCCTCTGCCTGGAGAAACTTGAGCCAGGCAGCAGGTCCTGAAATTGTTGCTGCCTGCCCGTGTAGCTCTGCTGCTGTCTGCGCCCTCTGATCTGTCTGGCAGGCACCCCGACAGGAAAGTCGCCAGGTATGCCTGCCGCGCTGGTGTTCCCTCCGTTCCCCGCTGCAGGATTGGCGCCCTTTTTTCTTTTGAATAACCGGCGTCTTGAATCGCTGCTGGATCTTGGAGCGGGGGGCGTGTCCCTGCGCCCGCCGCTCATTGGCTGTGCGTCCCTTCCATCTGTCTCCGGGGCCGGAAGTGACGTAGTCCCCATTTCCGGTGAGGCCCTGCCCCCCGGATGACGCGTCTGCGGCCCGGGCCTTGCTTCCGGCGCGGCCTGGGCTCTAGTACTGCGGCGCGCCGACGGGGGAGGCCGCACCACTACGGACCGGGGAACTTCAGGCGCGGACCGCGACCCGATGCAGGGGGAGCCCGCAGACCGGCTGGGCGGATTCCTGCCGCGGCGGGCACGCCGGCAGGGGATTCCGCTGGCATGCTCCCCGGACACAGGGTCCCCAGAGGGGCTCCGCAGCCTGCGCCTGCTGCCCGTACCAACCATCTCCAGGGAAAGCCTCTCGGGGGGTCGCGTCCTCCTGGCAATTCTTCCCAAACCCGACGGGGATTCTTCCTCTCCGGCATTCCCCAGAAGTCCGGCCAGCTGGGCCTCAAGCCACCCGCCTTGCCTGGATCTGGCAGTCTCCCTCAGCCTGGCGATAAGGGACTCCACGGACTCCATAATAGCAAGAAGAGTGTCCCAGCAATTAGAAGGTAAAAATAATTATTTTTTTTTTGATCAGTACTCCAGAACTTCTCTCAATGACTTCTTCCCTGGACTGCCCGTTTTCCCGCACTTTTCCCTATTATACCTCTCCCCCCCTTTACCCCACCCCCCATCCAAATGCCGGCCCCTCCAAGCCTATACCCAATCCCGACCATTGGGATTTAAAAATTGCACCCTCCTGGCCAATCCCGGTCATGTGGGGCTTCCTTCTAGGTTCCCATGCCTCCAGCCCCCTTGTAGAAGCGTGAGATATATTACGATTAGTGATAATATCTCTAGTATGTTCTGCAATGCGTTTTTTTAGTTTGCGTACTGTTGACCCCACATATAGTATATAGGAGAATCGCATCTAATTCTGCCACTATTGATCAGCAAAACAATAAACCAGTTATCTCTATAAAATTTAGTCCCCAGTTTTTTCAAATCAAACATATTATTCTAAAATACTTACCTGTTTTGCAAGATGATAGTATATTGGCTAATATATTGAAATCAGGATGCAGAGTGGTGGCTAAACGGGCTCAAACTTTGGGTAATATGCTATCTCCCAGTTTTCAGAAACCGAAAACACAGCGCCGCACATGGCTTAATTGTAAAGGTTTTTTCAGGTGCGGTCAAAAACATTGTGGAATGTGTCGATTGCCAAAGTCACTAAAGAATTTTTTAACACAGAAAAAACCCAACAGCATGATATAAAACAATTTATTTACTGTAATAGTGACCATCTAGTATATGTAATAGAACGCACAAGTTGTAATATACTATATGTGGGGTCAACAGTACGCAAACTAAAAAAAAAGCATTGCAGAACATACTAGAGATATTATCAATATAACTAATCGTAATATATCTCACGCTTCTAGGCATTTTATACAAGTCCATAACAGGAACACCTCTTCTCTCCAGGTACATGGAATTGAATGTGTAACATTAAATCCAAGAGGTGGCGATAATCGAAGACATCACTTGGACCGAGAGGCTTTTTGGATGCATTTCCTCAATACGTGTCACCCGGATGAGCTCGACATGCGACGAGAACTTCTTTTTCATTATCATTAACTATTTTGGCATTTTCTTATTCATATATTTGAGATAACTATTTCGCTTGTGTGTGTATAACTGTAGCATCTATTTTTGCTCATTGCATTGTCGTCATTATCCTATAGCATTTTGTGTTTTTAATTGTCATGTGATTTGATTGCTGTGTTTTTATTGGTCTGCTTATATATATATATGTATTGGATGTCCACCATTTGTATGTAGCTTGGATAAAGAACGCAACATTTGTGTTCGAAACGCGTTACTTTTATGGACATGTGCTATGGCATCTGTATCTTAATTCAATAAAGAAAACTATCTTTTTGGGACTTACCTGTAACTGGAGCTTTTTTTTCTGTTTTTCTCGTGCATGGGCTCCGAAGTGGTTCCTCGTGCTCCGTGCCCCAGGACGCTAATACTCAGGTGAGCTGGTGATTCTTCTTTCATAGTCAAAGTGTCAGCACACACTCGGGAACAAACTCCCCTTGCAGTAGGGAATGCTTTGGCCGACCAGGCGGCTAAGGAAGCAGCACGATTACCTCTGACAGAGATACTGGCTATCGCAAGTGCGGGAACCCCAGGAGACTTAGAGTCAGGGAGTGCAGGAAGCCCCCTTTCAAATAAGGAGACCTCCCCTGCACCGGCCCCAGTGGCCGTGGACCTCGAACTACTGCAGGTCTTCCAGACCCAGGCTCCCCCCCCACGAGCAGAATGCATGGGTCAAAGCGGGCGCCGTACAGTCAGTGTCAGGGGTATGGCAGGTAAACAAACGTATTTGCCTTCCACGCTGCCTGTTCCCCATGATGGCTGCCCTTGCACATTCTCCGGTGCATAACTCAAAGGGTGTTATGTGTGCAGTGGTGCTACAAAACTGGTGTGCCCCAGGGTTCCCGAGTACGGCTGCAAAGTATGTTCAAGAATGTTTAGTTTGTGCAAAACATAACCCTGGTAGGCCTATTCGAGTCCCACGAAAATGCACACCAAAACCAGATTACCCATTTCAGAGACTGCAGGTGGACTACATACAGCTACCTAAGGTGGGTAATTATGAATACGCCCTGGTATGCATTGACCTTTTCTCTGGGTGGCCAGAAGCTTGGGCGGTGACTAAAGCAAACACAAAAACTACTGCTAAAAAATTGATCAGTGAGGTGGTTTGTGGATATGGGGTGACCGAAACTATAGAAAGTGACAGAGGAACCCACTTTACTGGGGAACTAATGAAACAAATCATGGTCACTCTTGGGATAGAACAGGCTTTCCATGTTCCCTATCATCCACAAAGTAGTGGGAAGATGGAACGTCTCAATGGTACCTTGAAACTAAAAATCCAAAAGTGCATGGAAGAAACACACATGTCCTGGGTAGATTGTTTGCCCCTAGCATTGTATTCAGTGAGGACCGCCCAAGGGGGAGGGAGAAGCTGTCTCCGATGAAATACTGTTTGGTAGTGTTGACTCGCCCCCTGGGCCTGTGCTGCTGCTGCTGCTGTGCAGGGGGAATACCCGGAGCCGGATCGCTGGGGGTTGTAGTTCTCCGTGGCGGTGACCCGGTCCGTGCCCAGGGTGGTCAAACCAGTGGCAGTCTATTTGTATTGTAATAAGTGTCCGACTACGCCACCCATGGATTGCGGTCAGTGGGGACCGCCGCTGCACTGCAGACCGCTGAGGCTGATGTTGTTTGTGCAGCTGAGTATGGGATGACTCCCCACGGGAGGAGTATTGCCTCAGGGCAGCTAGTGTGGATAATGATGGGAGTGATGGTGCGAGTGTCCCAGTACTGATGGTGCTGGTGCGGCGATGAAACACAGAGACTTGTGGTGCAGTTTCCAAAGCTTTACTCACTGTTGTTGTTCAGATCACTTCGGCCAGCAGTGACCGCCCGAGCCGTGCTGCGTCCACCAGGTGAGGGACTCGGTCAACTCCCAGGCAATTCCAGAGTGCGGTTCAGAGCTCCCCTCTCTTCCTTTCTACTGGCCGTCCCCACCAGTGACCCACCTTTGTCCAGCTTCCTCGGGCCTTCTGTTGGTGAAACCTCTCTCCGGTTTCCCTGACCCTATGCGGTATGCCTTTCTGGTGGATGTAGTGAGGGGTCGCACCAAGATGTGGTGACAACCTCCGGTTTTGGCTGAGGATTAGTCGCCTCCACCAATTCGGGTTCCGGTACCCTGCTCTGCCAACCCTTCACCCAGTATCTCCTCTGGGAATATGGGGTTCCTTCTTCCTTCGTGTCTCTGGGCCTTTCTCTGTGTTCCTCGCCTCCTTTCTCCTCTGTTTCAGTTCCTTTCTTACTCTCCTTGCTGTTCCTTCTCTTCTCTCCCTCTCTGCTGTCTCAGGCCTCTACTCCAGGCCTGGCTCTGGAGCTGGGCCCAGACTGAGCCACAGCTCCCTGTCAGCCCTCTCTGGCTGAGCTCCTCTCTGAACTGAACCGGACTGAACTCTGTCCTAAGATGGTGCCCACCTTATATACCTCCCTCTCTGTGTATGAGCCCAGGTGACTTGCAACCAATGGGCTCCTACCTATGCCCAGAAACCCACCCCTATCTGCTCCTACACCACTGGGTTTTCCTCCCCCTCCCCACTCCAGCCAGGAACAGAAGCTGTCGTGCCTGCACTCTGTCTAGTAGGAGCACCGTTGGTCTGTTCCTCAGAAAAGGGGTGTGTGTGGTGCATGCAGCCTACTGAGCCCCGGTCCACACTCCATCCTTACCCGGGAGTGGAATATCACACCTCTGGTTCGAGGTGCAATACCCCTGTAGCAGCCGAGTCCTCGGGGTGCTACATTCCCCCCTGGTAAATCACAGCACGTCCTCGGGCTGGAAAAGAGCAAAGACAATTTAAAACATACAAATTTTTAGAATGCATTCGTATATAAGACAATAACTTTTCACTCATCCCTTTATGGGAGGTATTCTTCTCTTTTTAACGTTACTGGTACTCCTTTTCATAAAACATCTTGCTAATGCCACTGGAACTCTTTTAGCATATAAAACATCACATAAAACATTTGTATTATTATTCTAGCAGCATATAAAACTTTTCAATATAAAACTTTTTCAAGTAGAACATTCTTGAGTTCTGGCCGCTGTGCAACTTGCGACCAGGAAAAGGTGCAACAGTCCATTTAATCCTGAGGTAGACGTTGCGGTTTTTGTATAAAACCAGTATGGGGCGCTTGTGAGGCAGCGGCGCCCGGGTGTGCTAGGCCTTGCGTCCTGGCCTGTGACGTCTCACGCTGTACGGCGCCAGGGTTCAGAGGGCACAGCGTGGGGCGGGGCGTGACGACGGTGCTTGCTGCCTGAGGCCTAGCTGATGGCGGTGGAGGCGTGGTGTCAGGTACGGTCCCCGGGGCTTCGGGTCCCGCAACGGAGGGTGAGGGCAGGCTGGTGTTCCCCGGGCTTGGGGTGGTGGCGTCCCCATTACCTGCCTCGGTCTCCGTGGCCTCCTCCGCGGCGTCATCTGCAGCTGCCGGTCCCTCTTCTCCACGCCCAGTGGCAAGCGCGCTGCCTGGTTCTGGCGGGGTCCTCTGCTGGTCACCTCCGTGCTGCTGGGCCATCTCCTCTCTCCACCCGGCAAACACATCCCGCTGCGCCCGGACCATTCTCCTGTTCAGATCTTCCAGCGCTGCGCGCGCACGGTCCGGGTCTCTAGGTAGCTGGGCCAGCAGTTCCGTCAAGCTGCAGGGTGGTTCAGCTTGCAGCAGGCTGCGGGCCAGGGTGCTGGTGGGGTTCGCTGCTCCCTCCATCTCCGGGTGCAGCAGGTCCAGACTGATCCAGGCCGCACCCAGCCCCTCAGTTTTCTTTCCTATCCGCCCCCATGGGGGTTGGTCTTGGGGGCATCTGCTGACAATCACCTTCAGGGGCAGCCCCCCCACATTGATGGACATCTCCATTGCTGCATTCATGGCTGGTGGGGGCGGGCTCCTTCTTTGGCGCCACTCTGGGACCTGGCCCACGATGGGAGGTGGCTTCCTGCTGTCCTTTGGTGCGCACATAATGGCGTCCGCTCTGCCAGGGCGGGAAAAACTGATGAAGATGGCGGGAAACGGTCCAAGATGGCGTCTGATGGCGGGAATCGGCTCCGGACGGCGGGAAACTTCTGGAAATGGCGGGAGACTTCTTTTTAAGGTACATGTGCAGTTTTCTTCAGGCACGCAATACCCGCTTGTGGCGGGTTGGTAAAGATCCTGCCGACTACGCCAAAGTTGACTCGCCCCCTGGGCCTGTGCTGCTGCTGTGCAGGGGGAATACCCGGAGCCGGATCGCTGGGGGTTGTAGTTCTCCATGGCGGTGACCCGGTCCGTGCCCAGGGTGGTCAAACCAGTGGCAGTCTATTTGTATTGTAATAAGTGTCCGAATACGCCACCCGTGGATTGCGGTCAGTGGGGACCGCCGCTGCACTGCAGACCGCTGAGGCTGATGTTGTTTGTGCAGCTGAGTATGGGATGACTCCCCACGGGAGGAGTATTGCCTCAGGGCAGCTAGTGTGGATAATGATGGGAGTGATGGTGCGAGTGTCCCAGTACTGATGGTGCTGGTGCGGCGATGAAACACAGAGACTTGTGGTGCAGTTTCCAAAGCCTTACTCACTGTTGTTGTTCAGATCACTTCGGCCAGCAGTGACCGCCCGAGCCGTGCTGCGTCCACCAGGTGAGGGACTCGGTCAACTCCCAGGCAATTCCAGAGTGCGGTTCAGAGCTCCCCTCTCTTCCTTTCTACTGGCCGTCCCCACCAGTGACCCACCTTTGTCCAGCTTCCTCGGGCCTTCTGTTGGTGAAACCTCTCTCCGGTTTCCCTGACCCTATGCGGTATGCCTTTCTGGTGGATGTAGTGAGGGGTCGCACCAAGATGTGGTGACAACCTCCGGTTTTGGCTGAGGATTAGTCGCCTCCACCAATTCGGGTTCCGGTACCCTGCTCTGCCAACCCTTCACCCAGTATCTCCTCTGGGAATATGGGGTTCCTTCTTCCTTCGTGTCTCTGGGCCTTTCTCTGTGTTCCTCGCCTCCTTTCTCCTCTGTTTCAGTTCCTTTCTTACTCTCCTTGCTGTTCCTTCTCTTCTCTCCCTCTCTGCTGTCTCAGGCCTCTACTCCAGGCCTGGCTCTGGAGCTGGGCCCAGACTGAGCCACAGCTCCCTGTCAGCCCTCTCTGGCTGAGCTCCTCTCTGAACTGAACCGGACTGAACTCTGTCCTAAGATGGTGCCCACCTTATATACCTCCCTCTCTGTGTATGAGCCCAGGTGACTTGCAACCAATGGGCTCCTACCTATGCCCAGAAACCCACCCCTATCTGCTCCTACACCACTGGGTTTTCCTCCCCCTCCCCACTCCAGCCAGGAACAGAAGCTGTCGTGCCTGCACTCTGTCTAGTGGGAGCACCGTTGGTCTGTTCCTCGGAAATGGGGTGTGTGTGGTGCATGCAGCCTACTGAGCCCCGGTCCACACTCCATCCTTACCCGGGAGTGGAATATCACACCTCTGGTTCGAGGTGCAATACCCCTGTAGCAGCCGAGTCCTCGGGGTGCTACAGTGTCCCTAAGACAAGGTTGTATTTCCCACAGCAGCTGCAGCCTCCTATGGTTCTCTCACTGAATATGTTCTGGAGTTGCATAAACATTTGACTGTTACTCATAATCGTGTTCTTTCCTCTATCCCAGACCCCAATTGCCTCAGCGGCACTCACACTTTGTTACCAGGAGACTGGGTCGTGGTAAAGAGACATATGAGGAGACCACTGGAGCCCAGATACAGTGAACCATTCCAAGTGCTGTTAACCACTGCCACTTCGGTCAAGCTTCAAGGCAAGGACACTTGGATCCACACCAGCCATTGTAAAAAGGTTTTGAACCCCAGCAGCAGCAAAGATGATGACCCTGTTTGTTTGGACTATGGTGATAGCAACCGTACCCCTTGCCCTAACTCTCCATGAAGTACTTAAAGAGAACTGGGATAACAAACTGATAAAGCATCACCAAGTCTTACTCCAAGACATGAACTCTAATGACCGTCCTAAGAACTGTTGGATATGCACCCATAGTCCAATATCCTCCAATACTATGCCTTATTTAGCTATTCCAGTGACTTTGAAAGAAATGTTTTACTTAAGTAACCACACTCTTCCTATTAGATTAAGAACAACAAAGAAAAATAAGGCTTTGCGTCTAACTGTAGCTGCTTGGGTGACTGAGCCATGGTTGTTGTTTAACAGGAGTGCTCCACCTCTAAGTCAGACTGAAATGCCTTGGGCGACCAGTCGTGTCGACCTCTCCTGTTATCCGAACTTTACCTCTTGCAGCTGTATTCAGATAAAATCCAGAGGGTTTCCTTTCTCTACAGCTGACTATTCAGAGTGTAATGGATCTGCTACCACTACTACGCAGTGTATAGCGGTTGATGCCACTCTCAATCCTAAGCTTCATTGTGTAAATGTCACCTTGCAAAATCTAATATCAGGTTTTACCTCAAATGACACTCAGTATCAGGGAAAAATTATGGAAAAATTAAGCATCACCTTGTTACCTAAATGGATTGCTAGTCTGTTCAACAACACTGTGGTTGGAGCACCAGAGAGTTTATACATTGTATGTGGACATCAGGCTTACAAGTGGTTACCCAACAATTTCACAGGAGTTTGCACCCTGGCCTTTCTGACACCTTCTACTTTTATAGTACCACACACAAGAGTAGATATTAAAGCAATCCCGCTACACCAGGGGTCTCAAACATGCAGCCCGCATGCGGCCCCTCCGGCTGCTTCTTGCAGCCCGCAGGCACAGACCCCGTAATGATTGCAGCTCTCTCCAGCAGCCGCTGACATCAGCCGCCAGTGCCTATCAGAGGCCAGCAGCTGTCATCTGCGTCCCAGCACAGCGGCGTATGACGTCACTGCCATGCGCAGATGTCAGGTACTGGCCTCTGATAGGCCGGCGGCTGACACTGGTATTGCTATGCAGAGAGACAGTCTCTGCGCGGCAATACACTGCATTACAGTGCTGATGTCGGCGGCTGCTGGAGAGAGCCGCGATCGTTATGGGGTCTATGTGCCTGCAGCCACAGGTGCAGGAAGGATGCCGAGGGAATGGAGGACAGGTGAGAATCTTTTTTTTTATCTCTGTCATGTGAAATACAGCACAGAGGACCTGTGCTCAGTATGGGGGGGGCACTGTGCGCAGTATGGGGGGACGGAGACCCTGAGCACTGTATGGGGGGACGGGGACCCTGAGCACTGTATGGGGGGACGGGGACCTTGTGCGCAGTATGGGGGGGACGGGGACTCTGTGTTCAGTATTGGGGGGACGGGCGCGGGATGTGTCAGATAATAGGTCCTACCTGTTGCCACTACATAGACCCTGCAGGAAATTTCCAGGTAAAGACCAAGATAGAGATAGTTAGAGAAATGAGGGATGCGTGGCTCCAAGAACATCATGTCAACAAAGATTCCTGGTGGAGTGACACTTTCTCATTTCTTAATCCTGTCAATTGGTTCAAGGGTATAGGTGGATGGCTAATGGGCATCCTACAAGGTATTCTACAGATGGGAATTCTGATATTACCAGTGTATATAGTTGCCAGGATTAGTATATTTACTATTAAGAGACTATGCAAGAAAACACGTAAGATTAAGCATCACAGACCTGCGAAATATAATGCCACTTCTCCTATAAACATATATGATGAGATTTACAAGCAGGATATTTGTCGGTGAACGGGATTCGTCCCCTCCAGGCTTTTATAGCATGGGGAAGGAGCTGATGAATAAATTATTTTGTAAAATAATAAAAAGGAGGAGTTGTTATGGTTAATATTTTATATCTAGATACATTATTAATGTAGTAAAACAATTTTATATTTTTGCTATGTCTGAAGTCTGCTTAAGACTTACATTGTGGAATGTCTGACTAAGATACTGGTTTCCTGTGAATTCCCTGACGAGAAGGTTTACGTTGGGCCACGGGAAGTGTGTGATCACTGATTGTCTATTTCGGTTTACTGTTCAGTTGTATGTAAGAATGGTAGTTCCGCTTTTTGTCTAGCTAATAAATGTGGTGAGTCTTTGTTGCCATACAGAAGACTCTACCTGCTGACAATGCATGTCGCATGTATTTTCTCTCTCTCCCTTCATCGATGAAGTATTTTAATTTGAATCTCGCTGGCAATGTGAAGACCCTTTGCTGTCTATTCCACAGATCTCCATAACACTAGTGAGGTGACTGCAGTGGAGTTACTGGAGCAGAGTCCTCAAAATGGTGCCTGTCGGGGCCACTCTTCTTTTATGCCTCTCCCCGCGGAGCTCCAGCCACTCTGCACAATGTCTGTGCTGCGGACAGGACTGTGGACACACGGGAAGACTCATATTGTGGGAAACTGAACAATCAGCGCTGAGGGGAATTTATTATATAACAAAGAGAGACACTAAACATGGAGGATTTATTCATCAGGAAAAAAAGAATGACCCCAAATCCATAAACTATAGAAGAGTAAGAAATCCTGTCTGACCTGTGATGTGCCTGCATTATAACCATAGAGGAGACTACACTGCAGAGAGTATGAGGAGCCGGGAGCAGCGCCATCTAGTGGTGCCAGTGCTGAACTGTCTACAGCTGAGTGTATGAGTAGCAGGGAGCAGCGCCACCTAGTGGTGGCAGTGCTGAACTGCCTACAGCTGAGTGTATGAGGAGCCAGGAGCAGCGCAATCTAGTGGTGGCAGTGCTGAACTGTCAACAGCGGAGTGTATGAGGAGCCGGGAGCAGCGCCATCTAGTGGTGGCAGTGCTGAACTGTCTACAGCTGATAGTATGAGGAGCCGGGAGCAGCACCATCTAGTGGCGGCAGTGCTGAAATGTCTACAGCTGAGTGTATGAGGAGCCGGGAGCAGCACCATCTAGTGGCGGCAGTGCTGAAATGTCTACAGCTGAGTGTATGAGGAGCCGGGAGCAGCGCTATCTAGTGGTAGCAGTGCTGAACTGTCTACAGCAGAGAGTAAGGGGAGCCGGGAGCTGCGCCATCTAGTGGTGGCAGTACTGAACTGTCTACAGCGGAGTGTATGAGGAGCCGGGAGCAGCGCCATCTAGTGGTGGCAGTGCCGAACTGTCTACAGCTGAGTGTATGAGGAGCCGGGAGCAGAGCTATCTAGTGGTGGCAGTGCTGAACTGTCTACAGCGGAGTGTATGAGGAGCCGGGAGCAGCGCCATCTAGTGGTGGTAGTGCTGAACTGTCTGCAGCTGACTGTATGAGTAGCAGGGAGCAGCGCCACCTAGTGGTGGCAGTGCTGAACTGTCTACAGCTGAGTGTATGAGGAGCCAGGAGCAGCGCAATCTAGTGGTGGCAGTGCTGAACTGTCTACAGCGAGAGTATGAGGAGTCGGGAGCAGCGCCATCCAGTGGTGGCAGCACTGCTCAGTCTACAGCAGAGAATATGAGGAGCCGGGATCAGCGCCATCTAGTGGTGGCAGTGCTGAACTGTCTACAGCTGATTGTATGAGCAGCCGGACGTAGCGTCATCTAGTGGTGGCAGTGCTGAACTGTCTGCAGCTGAGTGTATGAGGAGCCGGGATCAGCGCCATCTAGTGGTGGCAGTGCTGAACTGTCTACAGCTGATTGTATGAGCAGCCGGGCGTACCGCTATCTGGTGGTGGCAGTGCTGAACTGTCTACAGCTGAGTGTATGAGGAGCCAGCAGCAGCGCCATCTAGTGGTGGCAGTGCTGAACTGTCTACAGCTGATTGTGTGAAGAGCCGGGAGCAGCGCCATCTAGTGGAGGCAGTGCTGAACTGTCTACAGCTGAGTGTATGAGGAGCCAGGAGCAGCGCCATCTAGTGGTGGCAGTGCTGAACTGTCTACAGCAGAGTGTATGAGGAGCCGGGAGCAGCGCCATCTAGTGTTGGCAGTGCTGAACTGTCTACAGCTGAGTGTATGAGGAGTCGGGTGCAGAGCCATCTAGTGGTGGCAGTGCTGAACTGTCTACAGCAGAGAGTATGAGGAGCCGGGAGCAGCACCATCTAGTGGTGGCAGTGCTGAACTGTCTACAGCTGAGTGTATGAGGAGCCGGGTGCAGTGCCATCTAGTGGTGGCAGTGCTGCACTGTCTACAGCAGAGAGTATGAGGAGACGGGAGCAGCGCCATATAGTGGTGGCAGTGCTGAACTGTCTACAGCTGAGTGTATGAGGAGCCGGGTGCAGCGCCATCTAGTGGTGGCAGGGCTGAAGTGTCTACAGCAGAGTGTATGAGGAGTCGGGAGCAGCGCCATCTAGTGGTGGCAGTGCTGAACTGTCTACAGCAGAGTGTATGAGGAGCAAGGAGCAGCGCCATCTATTGGTGGCAGTGCTGAACTGTGTACAGCTGAGAGTATGAGGAGCCGGGAGCAGCGCCATCTATTGGTGGCAGTGCTGAACTGTCTACAGCAGAGAGTATGAGGAGACGGGAGCAGCGCCATATAGTGGTGGCAGTGCTGAACTGTCTACAGCAGAGAGTATGAGGAGTCGGGAGCAGCGCCATCTAGTGGTGGCAGTGCTGAACTGTCTACAGCAGAGAGTATGAGGAGTCGGGAGCAGCGCCATCTAGTGGTGGCAGGGCTGCACTGTCTACAGCAGAGAGTATGAGGAGTCAGGAGCAGCGCCACCTAGTGGTGGCAGTGCTGAACTGTCTACAGCAGAGAGTATGAGGTGCCGGGAGCACCGCCATCTAGTGGTGGCAGTGCTTAACTGTCTACAGCAGAATGTATGAGGAGCCGAGAGCAGCGCCATCTAGTGGTGTCAGTGCTGAACTGTCTACAGGGGAGTGTATGAGGAGCCGGGAGCAGCGCCATCTAGTGGTGGCAGTGCTGAACTGTCTACAGCTGAGTGTATGAGGAGCCGGGAGCAGCGCCATCTAGTTGTGGCAGTGCTGACCTGTCTACAGCTGAGTGTATGAGGAGTCAGGAGCAGCGCCATCTAGTGGTGTCAGTGCTGAACTGTCTACAGCAGAGATAATGAGGAGCCAGGAGCAGCGCAATCTAGTGGTGGCAGTGCTGAACTGTCTACAGCTGAGAGTATGAGGAGTCAGGAGCAGCGCCATCTAGTGGTGTCAGTGCTGAACTGTCTACAGCAGAGATAATGAGGAGCCGGGAGCAGCGCCATCTAGTGGTGGCAGTACTGAACTGTCTACAGCGGAATGTATGAGGAGCCGGGAGCAGCGCCATCTAGTGGTGACAGTGCTGAACTGTATACAGCTGAGTGTATGAGGAGGAGGGAGCAGCGCCATCTAGTGGTGGTAGTGCTGAACTCTACATCTGAGTGTATGAGGAGCGGGGAGCAGCGCCATCTAGTGGTGGCAGTACTGAACTCTCTACAGCTGAGTGTATGAGGAGCTGGGAGCAGAACAATCTGGAGGTGGCAGTGCTGAACTGTCTACAGCAGAGAGTATGAGGTGCCGGGAGCACCGCCATCTAGTGGTGGCAGTGCTTAACTGTCTACAGCTGAGTGTATAAGGAGCCGGGAGCAGCGCCATATAGCGGTGGCAGTGCTGAACTGTCTACATCAGAGATAATGAGGAGTCGGGAGCAGCGCCATCTAGTGGTGGCAGTGCTGAACTGTCTACAGCTGAGTGTATGAGGAGTCGGGAGCAGCGACATCTAGTGGTGGCAGTGCTGAACTGTCTACAGCTGAGTGTATGAGGAGCCAAGTGCAGAGCCATCTAGTGGTGGCAGTGCTGAACTGTCTACAGCAGAGAGTATGAGGAGCCGGGAGCAGCGCCATCTAGTGGTGGCAGTGCTGAACTGTCTACAGCAGAGTGTATGAGGAGCCGGGTTCAGCGCCATCTAGTGGTGGCAGTGCTGAACTGTCTACAGCAGAGAGTATGAGGAGCCGGGAGCAGCACCATCTAGTGGTGGCAGTGCTGAACTGTCTACAGCTGAGTGTATGAGGAGCCGGGTGCAGTGCCATCTAGTGGTGGCAGTGCTGCACTGTCTACAGCAGAGAGTATGAGGAGACGGGAGCAGCGCCATATAGTGGTGGCAGTGCTGAACTGTCTACAGCTGAGTGTATGAGGAGCCGGGTGCAGCGCCATCTAGTGGTGGCAGGGCTGAAGTGTCTACAGCAGAGTGTATGAGGAGTCGGGAGCAGCGCCATCTAGTGGTGGCAGTGCTGAACTGTCTACAGCAGAGTGTATGAGGAGCAAGGAGCAGCGCCATCTATTGGTGGCAGTGCTGAACTGTGTACAGCTGAGAGTATGAGGAGCCGGGAGCAGCGCCATCTATTGGTGGCAGTGCTGAACTGTCTACAGCAGAGAGTATGAGGAGACGGGAGCAGCGCCATATAGTGGTGGCAGTGCTGAACTGTCTACAGCAGAGAGTATGAGGAGTCGGGAGCAGCGCCATCTAGTGGTGGCAGTGCTGAACTGTCTACAGCAGAGAGTATGAGGAGTCGGGAGCAGCGCCATCTAGTGGTGGCAGGGCTGCACTGTCTACAGCAGAGAGTATGAGGAGTCGGGAGCAGCGCCACCTAGTGGTGGCAGTGCTGATCTGTCTACAGCAGAGAGTATGAGGAGCCGGGAGCACCGCCATCTAGTGGTGGCAGTGCTTAACTGTCTACAGCAGAATGTATGAGGAGCCGAGAGCAGCGCCATCTAGTGGTGTCAGTGCTGAACTGTCTACAGGGGAGTGTATGAGGAGCCGGGAGCAGCGCCATCTAGTGGTGGCAGTGCTGAACTGTCTACAGCTGAGTGTATGAGGAGCCGGGAGCAGCGCCATCTAGTTGTGGCAGTGCTGACCTGTCTACAGCTGAGTGTATGAGGAGTCAGGAGCAGCGCCATCTAGTGGTGTCAGTGCTGAACTGTCTACAGGGGAGTGTATGAGGAGCCGGGAGCAGCGCCATCTAGTGGTGGCAGTGCTGAACTGTCTACAGCTTAGTGTATGAGGAGCAAGGAGCAGCGCCATCTAGTGGTGGCAGTGCTGAACTGTCTACAGCTCAGTGTATGAAGAGACGGGAGCAGCGCCATCTAGTGGTGGCAGTGCTGAACTGTCTACAGCAGAGTGTATGAGGAGACGGGAGCCGCGCCATCTAGTGGTGGCAGTGCTGAACTGTTTACAGCAGAGTGTATGAGGAGCAGGGAGCAGCGCCATCTAGTGGTGGCAGTGCTGAACTGTCTACAGCAGAGAGTATGAGGAGTCGGGAGCAGCGCCATCTAGTGGTGGCAGTGCTGAACTGTCTACAGCAGAGAGTATGAGGAGTCGGGAGCAGCGCCATCTAGTGGTGGCAGGGCTGCACTCTCTACAGCAGAGAGTATGAGGAGTCGGGAGCAGCGCCACCTAGTGGTGGCAGTGCTGAACTGTCTACAGCTGAGTGTATGAGGAGCCCGGTGCAGCACCATCTAGTGGTGGCAGGGCTGCACTGTCTACAGCAGAGTGTATGAGGAGCCGGTAGCAGCACCATCTAGTGGTGGCAGTGCTGAACTGTCTATAGCTGAGTGTATGAGGAGCTGGTTGCAGCGCCATCTACTGGTGGCAGTGCTGAAGTGTATACAGCAGAGTGTATGAGGAGCCGGGAGCAGCGCCATCTAGTGGTGGCAGGGCTGCACTGTCTACAGCAGAGAGTATGAGGAGTCGGGAGCAGCGCCATCTGGTGGTGGCAGGGCTGCACTGTCTACAGCGGAGAGTATGAGGAATCGGGAGCAGCGCTATCTAGTGGTGGCAGTGCTGAACTGTCTACAGCGGAGTGTATGAGGAGCCTGGAGAAACGCCATCTAGTGGTGGCAGTGCTGAACTGTCTACAGCTGAGTGTATGAGGAGCAGGAAACAGCGCCATCTAGTGGTGGCAGTGCTGAACTGTCTACAGCTGAGTGCATGAGGAGCCGGGAGCAGCGCCATCTAGTGGTGGCAATGCTGAACTGTCTACAGCAGAGTGTATGAGGATCAGGGAGTAGCGCCATCTAGCGGTGGCAGTGCTGAACTGTCTACAGCGGAGTGTATGAGGAGCCGGGAGCAGCGCCATCTAGTGGAGGCAGTGCTGAACTGTCTACAGCTGAGTGTATGAGGAGCCGGGAACAGCGCCATCTAGTGGTGGCAGTGCTGAACTGCCTACAGCGGAGAGTAAGGGGAGCGGGGAGCAGCACCACCTAGTGGTGGCAGTGCTGAACTGTCTACAGCGGAGAGTAAGGGGAGCCGGGAGCAGCGCCATCTAGTGGTGGCAGTACTGAACTGTCTACAGCGGAGTGTATGAGGAGCCGGGAGCAGCGCCATCTAGTGGTGGCTGTGCCGAACTGTCTACAGCTGAGTGTTTGAGGAGCAGAGAGCAGCGCCATCTAGTGGAGGCAGAGCTGAACTGTCTACAGCAGAGAGTATGAGGAGTCGGGAGCAGCGCCATCTAGTGGTGGCAGTGCTGAACTGTCTACAGCAGAGTGTATGAGGAGCCGGGAGCAGGGCTATCTAGTGGTGGCAGTGCTGAACTGTCTACAGCTGAGTGTATAAGGAGCCGGGTGCACCGCCATCTAATGGTGGCAGTGCTGAACTGTCTGCAGCTGATTGTATGAGGAGCCGGGTGCACCGCCATCTAGTGGTGCAGTGCTGAACTGTCTACAGCTGATTTTATGAGGAGTCGGGAGCAGCGTCATCTAGTGGTGTCAGTGCTGAGCTGTCTACAGCGGAGTGTATGAGGAGCCGGGAGCAGCGCCATCTAGTGATGGCAGTGCTGAACTGTCTACAGCTGAGTGTATGAGGAACCGGGTGCAGCGCCATCTAGTGGTGGCAGGGCTGCACTGTCTACAGCAGAGAGTATGAGGAGTCGGGAGCAGCGCCATCTAGTGGTAGCAGTGCTGAACTGTCTACTGCAGAGAGTATGAGGAGTAGGGAGCATCGCCATCTAGTGGTGGCAGTGCTGAACTGTCTACAGCAGAGTGTATGAGGAGCAAGGAGCAGCGCCATCTGGTGGTGGCAGTGCTGAACTGTCTACAGCTGAGTGTATGAGGAGACGGGAGCAGCGCCATCTAGTGGTGGCAGTGCTGAACTGTCTACAGCAGAGTGTATGAGGAGACGGGAGCCGCGCCATCTAGTGGTGGCAGTGCTGAACTGTCTACAGCAGAGTGTATGAGGAGCAGGGAGCAGCGCCATCTAGTGGTGGCAGTGCTGAACTGTCTACAGCGGAGTGTATGAGGAGCCGGGGGCAGCGCCATCTAGTGGTGGCAGTGCTGAAGTGTCTACAGCAGAGTGTATGAGGAGTCGGGAGCAGCGCCATCTAGTGGTGGCAGTGCTGAACTGTCTACAGCAGAGTGTATGAGGAGCAAGGAGCAGAGCCATCTATTGGTGGCAGTGCTGAACTGTGTACAGCTGAGAGTATGAGGAGAGCGGGAGCAGCGCCATCTATTGGTGGCAGTGCTGAACTGTCTACAGCAGAAAGTATGAGGAGTCGGGAGCAGCGCCATATAGTGGTGGCAGTGCTGAACTGTCTACAGCAGAGAGTATGAGGAGTCGGGAGCAGCGCCATCTAGTGGTGGCAGTGCTGAACTGTCTACAGCAGAGAGTATGAGGAGTCGGGAGCAGCGCCATCTAGTGTTGGCAGGGCTGCACTGTCTACAGCAGAGAGTATGAGGAGTCGGGAGCTGCGCCACCTAGTGGTGGCAGTGCTAAACTGTCTACAGCTGAGTGTATGAGGAGCCGGGTGCAGAGCCATCTAGTGGTGGCAGTACTGAACTGTCTACAGCAGAGAGTATGAAGAGCCTGGAGCAGCGCCATCTAGTGGTGGCAGTGCTGAACTGTCTACAGCTGAGTGTATGAGGAGCCGGGTGCAGCGCCATCTAGTGGTGGCAGTGCTGCACTGTCTACAGCAGAGAGTAGGAGAAGCCGGGAACAGCGCCATCTAGTGGTGGCAGTGCTGAACTGTCTACAGCTGAGTGTATGAGGAGCCGGGTGCAGCGCCATCTAGTGGTGGCAGGGCTGAAGTGTCTACAGCAGAGTGTATGAGGAGTCGGGAGCAGCGCCATCTATTGGTGGCAGTGCTGAACTGTGTACAGCTGAGAGTATGAGGAGCGCGGGAGCAGCGCCATCTATTGGTGGCAGTGCTGAACTGTCTACAGCAGAGAGTATGAGGAGTCGGGAGCAGCGCCATATAGTGGTGGCAGTGCTGAACTGTCTACAGCAGAGAGTATGAGGAGTCGGGAGCAGCGCCATCTTGTGGTGGCAGTGCTGAACTGTCTACAGCAGAGAGTATGAGGAGTCGGGAGCAGCGCCATCTAGTGGTGGCAGGGCTGCACTGTCTACAGCAGAGAGTATGAGGAGTCGGGAGCTGTGCCACCTAGTGGTGGCAGTGCTGAACTGTCTACAGCTGAGTGTATGAGGAGCCCGGTGCAGCGCCATCTAGTGGTGGCAGTGCTGAACTGTCTACAGCTGAGTGTATGAGGAGCCGGGTGCAGCGCCATCTAGTGGTGTCAGTGCTGAAGTGTATACAGCAGAGTGTATTAGGAGCCGGGAGCAGCGCCATCTAGTGGTGGCATGGCTGCACTGTCTACAGCGGAGAGTATGAGGAATCGGGAGCAGCGCCATCTAGTGGTGGCAGTGCTGAACTGTCTACAGCGGAGTGTATGAGGACCCTGGAGAAGCGCCATCTAGTGGTGGCAGTGCTGAACTGTCTACAGCTGAGTGTGTGAGGAGCAGGGAGCAGCGCCATCTAGTGGTGGCAGTGCTGAACTGTCTACAGCAGAGTGTATGAGGAGCCGGGAGCCGCGCCATCTAGTGGTGGCAGTGCTGAACTGTCTACAGCGGAGTGTATGAGGAGCCGGGAGCAGCGCCATCTAGTGGAGGCAGTGCTGAACTGTCTACAGCTGAGTGTATGAGGAGCCGGGAACAGCGCCATCTAGTGGTGGCAGTGCTGAACTGCATACAGCGGAGAGTAAGGGGAGCGGGGAGCAGCACCATCTAGTGGTGGCAGTGCTGAACTGTCTACAGCGGAGAGTAAGGGGAGCCGGGAGCAGCACCATCTAGTGGTGGCAGTACTGAACTGTCTACAGCGGAGTGTATGAGGAGCCGGGAGCAGCGCCATCTAGTGGTGGCTGTGCCGAACTGTCTACAGCTGAGTGTTTGAGGAGCAGGGAGCAGCGCCATCTAGTGGAGGCAGTGCTGAACTGTCTACAGCAGAGAGTATGAGGAGTCGGGAGCAGCGCCATCTAGTGGTGGCAGTGCTGAACTGTCTACAGCAGAGTGTATGAGGAGCCGGGAGCAGGGCTATCTAGTGGTGTCAGTCCTGAACTGTCTACAGCTGAGTGTATAAGGAGCCGGATGCACCGCCATCTAGTGGTGGCAGTGCTGAACTGTCTGCAGCTGATTGTATGAGGAGCCGGGAGCAGCGCCATCTAGTGGTGCAGTGCTGAACTGTCTACAGCTGAGTTTATGAGGAGTCGGGAGCAGCGCCATCTAGTGGTGGCAGTGCTGAACTGTCTACAGCTGAGTGTATGAGGAGTCGGGAGCAGCGCCATCTAGTGGTGTCAGTGCTGAGCTGTCTACAGCGGAGTGTATGAGGAGCCGGGAGCAGCGCCATCTAGTGGTGGCAGTGCTGAACTGTCTACAGCTGAGTGTATGAGGAACCGGGTGCAGCGCCATCTAGTGGTGGTAGGGCTGCACTGTCTACAGCAGAGAGTATGAGGAGTCGGGAGCAGCGCCATCTAGTGGTGGCAGTGCTGAACTGTCTACAGCAGAGTGTATGAGGAGCAAGGAGCAGCGCCATCTAGTGGTGGCAGTGCTGAACTGTCTACAGCTGAGTGTATGAGGAGACGGGAGCAGCGCCATCTAGTGGTGGCAGTGCTGAACTGTCTACAGCAGAGTGTATGAGGAGACGGGAGCCGCGCCATCTAGTGGTGGCAGTGCTGAACTGTCTACAGCAGAGTGTATGAGGAGCAGGGAGCAGCGCCATCTAGTGGTGGCAGTGCTGAACTGTCTACAGCAGAGAGTATGAGGAGTCGGGAGCAGCGCCATCTAGTGGTGGCAGTGCTGAACTGTCTACAGCAGAGAGTATGAGGAGTCGGGAGCAGCGCCATCTAGTGGTGGCAGGGCTGCACTGTCTACAGCAGAGAGTATGAGGAGTCGGGAGCAGCGCCACCTAGTGGTGGCAGTGCTGAACTGTCTACAGCTGAGTGTATGAGGAGCCCGGTGCAGCGCCATCTAGTGGTGGCAGTGATGAACTGTCTATAGCTGAGTGTATGAGGAGCTGGGTGCAGCACCATCTACTGGTGGCAGTGCTGAAGTGTATACAGCAGAGTGTATGAGGAGCCGGGAGCAGCGCCATCTAGTGGTGGCAGGGCTGCACTGTCTACAGCAGAGAGTATGAGGAGTCGGGAGCAGCGCCATCTGGTGGTGGCAGGGCTGCACTGTCTACAGCAGAGAGTATGAGGAATCGGGAGCAGCGCCATCTAGTGGTAGCAGTGCTGAACTGTCTACAGCGGAGTGTATGAGGAGCCTGGAGAAGCGCCATCTAGTGGTGGCAGTGCTGAACTGTCTACAGCTGAGTGTATGAGGAGCAGGAAACAGCGCCATCTAGTGGTGGCAGTGCTGAACTGTCTACAGCTGAGTGCATGAGGAGTCGGGAGCAGCGCCATCTAGTGGTGGCAATGCTGAACTGTCTACAGCAGAGTGTATGAGGATCAGGGAGTAGCGCCATCTAGCGGTGGCAGTGCTGAACTGTCTACAGCGAAGTGTATGAGGAGCCGGGAGCAGCGCCATCTAGTGGAGGCAGTGCTGAACTGTCTACAGCTGAGTGTATGAGGAGCCAGGAACAGCGCCATCTAGTGGTGGCAGTGCTGAACTGCCTACAGCGGAGAGTAAGGGGAGCGGGGAGCAGCACCACCTAGTGGTGGCAGTGCTGAACTGTCTACAGCGGAGAGTAAGGGGAGCCGGGAGCAGCGCCATCTAGTGGTGGCAGTACTGAACTGTCTACAGTGGAGTGTATGAGGAGCCGGGAGCAGCGCCATCTAGTGGTGGCTGTGCCGAACTGTCTACAGCTGAGTGTATGAGGAGCCGGGTGCAGCGCTTCTAGTGGTGGCAGGGCTGCACTGTCTACAGCAGAGTGTATGAGGAGCCGGGAGCAGCGCCATCTAGTGGTGGCAGTGCTGAACTGTCTACAGCTGAGTGTATGAGGAGCCGGGTGCAGCGCCATCTAGTGGTGGCAGTGCTGAAGTGTATACAGCAGAGTGTATGAGGAGCCGGGAGCAGCGCCATCTAGTGGTGGCATGGCTGGACTGTCTACAGCAGAGAGTATGAGGAGTCGGGAGCAGCGCCATCTAGTGGTGGCAGGGCTGCACTGTCTACAGCGGAGAGTATGAGGAATCGGGAGCAGCGCCATCTAGTGGTGGCAGTGCTGAACTGTCTACAGAGGAGTGTATGAGGACCCTGGAGAAGCGCCATCTAGTGGTGGCAGTGCTGAACTGTCTACAGCTGAGTGTATGAGGAGCAGGGAGCAGCGCCATCTAGTGGTGGCAGTGCTGAACTGTCTACAGCTGAGTGTATGAGGAGCAGGGAGCAGCGCCATCTAGTGGTGGCAGTGCTGAACTGTCTACAGCAGAGTGTATGAGGAGCCGGGAGCCGCGCCATCTAGTGGTGGCAGTGCTGAACTGTCTACAGCGGAGTGTATGAGGAGCCGGGAGCAGCGCCATCTAGTGGAGGCAGTGCTGAACTGTCTACAGCTGAGTGTATGAGGAGCCGGGAACAGCGCCATCTAGTGGTGGCAGTGCTGAACTGCATACAGCGGAGATTAAGGGCAGCGGGGAGCAGCACCATCTAGTGGTGGCAGTGCTGAACTGTCTACAGCGGAGAGTAAGGGGAGCCGGGAGCAGCGCCATCTAGTGGTGGCAGTACTGAACTGTCTACAGCGGAGTGTATGAGGAGCCGGGAGCAGCGCCATCTAGTGGTGGCTGTGCCGAACTGTCTACAGCTGAGTGTTTGAGGAGCAGGGAGCAGCGCCATCTAGTGGAGGCAGTGCTGAACTGTCTACAGCAGAGAGTATGAGGAGTCGGGAGCAGGGCTATCTAGTGGTGTCAGTGCTGAACTGTCTACAGCTGAGTGTATAAGGAGCCGGGTGCACCGCCATCTAATGGTGGCAGCGCTGAACTGTCTGCAGCTGATTGTATGAGGAGCCGGGAGCAGCGCCATCTAGTGGTGCAGTGCTGAACTGTCTACAGCTGATTTTATGAGGAGTCGGGAGCAGCGCCATCTAGTGGTGTCAGTGCTGAGCTGTCTACAGCGGAGTGTATGAGGAGTCGGGAGCAGCGCCATCTAGTGGTGGCAGTGCTGAACTGTCTACAGCTGAGTGTATGAGGAACCGGGTGCAGCGCCATCTAGTGGTGGCAGGGCTGCACTGTCTACAGCAGAGAGTATGAGGAGCCGGGAGCAGCGCCATCTAGTGGTAGCAGTGCTGAACTGTCTACTGCAGAGAGTATGAGGAGTCGGGAGCATCGCCATCTAGTGGTGGCAGTGCTGAACTGTCTACAGCAGAGTGTATGAGGAGCCGGGAGCAGCGCCATCTAGTGGTGGCAGTGCTGAACTGTCTACAGCTGAGTGTATGAGGAGCAAGGAGCAGCGCCATCTAGTGGTGGCAGTGCTGAACTGTCTACAGCTGAGTGTATGGTGAGACGGGACCAGCGCCATCTAGTGGTGGCAGTGCTGAACTGTCTACAGCAGAGTGTATGAGGAGACGGGAGCCGCGCCATCTAGTGGTGGCAGTGCTGAACTGTCTACAGCAGAGTGTATGAGGAGCAGGGAGCAGCGCCATCTAGTGGTGGCAGTGCTGAACTGTCTACAGCGGAGTGTATGAGGAGCCGGGAGCAGCGCCATCTAGTGGTGGCAGTGCTGAACTGTCTACAGCAGAGAGTATGAGTAGTCGGGAGCAGCGCCATCTAGTGGTGGCAGTGCTGAACTGTCTACAGCAGAGAGTATGAGGAGTCAGGAGCAGCGCCATCTAGTGGTGGCAGGGCTGCACTGTCTACAGCAGAGAGTATGAGGAGTCGGGAGCAGCGCCACCTAGTGGTGGCAGTGCTGAACTGTCTACAGCTGAGTGTATGAGGAGCCCGGTGCAGCGCCATCTAGTGGTGGCAGGGCTGCACTGTCTACAGCAGAGTGTATGAGGAGCCGGGAGCAGCACCATCTAGTGGTGGCAGTGCTGAACTGTCTATAGCTGAGTGTATGAGGAGCTGGGTGCAGCGCCATCTAGTGGTGGCAGTGCTGAAGTGTATACAGCAGAGTGTATGAGGAGCCAGGAGCAGCGCCATCTAGTGGTGGCAGGGCTGCACTGTCTACAGCAGAGAGTATGAGGAGTCGGGAGCAGCGCCATCTAGTGGTGGCAGTGCTGAACTGTCTACAGCAGAGTGTATGAGGAGCCGGGAGCAGCGCCATCTAGTGGTGGCAGTGCTGAACTGTCTACAGCTGAGTGTATGAGGAGCAAGGAGCAGCGCCATCTAGTGGTGGCAGTGCTGAACTGTCTACAGCTGAGTGTATGAGGAGACGGGAGCAGCGCCATCTAGTGGTGGCAGTGCTGAACTGTCTACAGCAGAGTGTATGAGGAGACGGGAGCAGCACCATCTAGTGGTGGCAGTGCTGAACTGTCTATAGCTGAGTGTATGAGGAGCTGGGTGCAGCGCCATCTAGTGGTGGCAGTGCTGAAGTGTATACAGCAGAGTGTATGAGGAGCCAGGAGCAGCGCCATCTAGTGGTGGCAGGGCTGCACTGTCTACAGCAGAGAGTATGAGGAGTCGGGAGCAGCGCCATCTGGTGGTGGCAGGGCTGCACTGTCTACAGCGGAGAGTATGAGGAATCGGGAGCAGCGCCATCTAGTGGTGGCAGTGCTGAACTGTCTACAGCTGAGTGTATGAGGAGCAGGAAACAGCGCCATCTAGTGGTGGCAGTGCTGAACTGTCTACAGCTGAGTGCATGAGGAGCCGGGAGCAGCGCCATCTAGTGGTGGCAATGCTGAACTGTCTACAGCAGAGTGTATGAGGAGCAGGGAGTAGCGCCATCTAGCGGTGGCAGTGCTGAACTGTCTACAGCGGAGTGTATGAGGAGCCGGGAGCAGCGCCATCTAGTGGAGGCAGTGCTGAACTGTCTACAGCTGAGTGTATGAGGAGCCGGGAACAGCGCCATCTAGTGGTGGCAGTGCTGAACTGCCTACAGCGGAGAGTAAGGGGAGCGGGGAGCAGCACCACCTAGTGGTGGCAGTGCTGAACTGTCTACAGCGGAGAGTAAGGGGAGCCGGGAGAAGCGCCATCTAGTGGTGGCAGTACTGAACTGTCTACAGCGGAGTGTATGAGGAGCCGGGAGCAGCGCCATCTAGTGGTGGCTGTGCCGAACTGTCTACAGCTGAGTGTAGGAGGAGCCGGGTGCAGCGCCATCTAGTGGTGGCAGGGCTGCACTGTCTACAGCAGAGAGTATGAGGAGTCGGGAGCAGCGCCATCTAGTGGTGGCAGTGCTGAACTGTCTACAGCTGAGTGTATAAGGAGCCGGGTGCACTGCCATCTAGTGGTGTCAGTGCTGAACTGTCTACAGCTGAGTTTATGAGGAGTCCGGAGCAGCGCCATCTAGTGGTGGCAGTGCTGAACTGTCTACAGCTGAGTGTATGAGGAGCTGGGTGCAGAGCCATCTAGTGGTGGCAGTGCTGAACTGTCTACAGCTGAGTGTATGAGGAACCGGGTGCAGCGCCATCTAGTGGTGGCAAGGCTGCACTGTCTACAGCAGAGAGTATGAGGAGTCGGGAGCAGCGCCATCTAGTGGTAGCAATGCTGAACTGTCTACAGCAGAGAGTATGAGGAGTCGGGAGCATCGCTATCTAGTGGTGGCAGTGCTGAACTGTCTACAGCAGAGTGTATGAGGAGCCGGGAGCAGTGCCATCTAGTGGTGGCAGTGCTGAACTGTCTACAGCTGAGTGTATGAGGAGCAAGGAGCAGCGCCATCTAGTGGTGGCAGTGCTGAAATGTCTACAGCTGAGTGTATGAGGAGTCGGGAGCAGCGCCATCTAGTGGTGGCAGTGCTGAACTGTCTACAGCTGAGTGTATGAGGAGCCGGGTGCAGCGCCATCTAGTGGTGGCAGGGCTGAAGTGTCTACAGCAGAGTGTATGAGGAGTCGGGAGCAGCGCCATCTAGTGGTGGCAGTGCTGAACTGTCTACAGCTGAGTGCATGAGGAGCAAGGAGCAGCGCCATCTATTGGTGGCAGCGCTGAACTGTGTACAGCTGAGAGTATGAGGAGCGCGGGAGCAGCGCCATCTATTGGTGGCAGTGCTGAACTGTCTACAGCAGAAAGTATGAGGAGTCGGGAGCAGCGCCATATAGTGGTGGCAGTGCTGAACTGTCTACAGCAGAGAGTATGAGGAATCGGGAGCAGCGCCATCTAGTGGTGGCAGTGCTGAACTGTCTACAGCAGAGAGTATGAGGAGTCGGGAGCAGCGCCATCTAGTGGTGGCAGGGCTGCACTGTCTACAGCAGAGAGTATGAGGAGTCGGGAGCTGCGCCACCTAGTGGTGGCAGTGCTAAACTGTCTACAGCTGAGTGTATGAGGAGCTGGGTGCAGAGCCATCTAGTGGTGGCAGTGCTGAACTGTCCACAGCAGAGAGTATGAGGAGCCTGGAGCAGCGCCATCTAGTGGTGGCAGTGCTGAACTGTCTACAGCTGAGTGTATGAGGAGCCGGGTGCAGCGCCATCTAGTGGTGGCAGTTCTGCACTGTCTACAGCAGAGAGTATGAGAAGCCGGGAGCAGCGCCATCTAGTGGTGGCAGTGCTGAACTGTCTACAGCTGAGTGTATGAGGAGCAAGGAGCAGCGCCATCTATTGGTGGCAGTGCTGAACTGTGTACAGCTGAGAGTATGAGGAGCGCGGGAGCAGCGCCATCTATTGGTGGCAGTGCTGAACTGTCTACAGCAGAAAGTATGAGGAGTCGGGAGCAGCGCCATATAGTGGTGGCAGTGCTGAACTGTCTACAGCAGAGAGTATGAGGAGTCGGGAGCAGCGCCATCTAGTGGTGCAAGTGCTGAACTGTCTACAGCAGAGAGTATGAGGAGTCGGGAGCTGCGCCACCTAGTGGTTGCAGTGCTAAACTGTCTACAGCTGAGTGTATGAGGAGCTGGGTGCAGAGCCATCTAGTGGTGGCAGTGCTGAACTGTCTACAGCAGAGAGTATGAGGAGCCTGGAGCAGCGCCATCTAGTGGTGGCAGTGCTGAACTGTCTACAGCTGAGTGTATGAGGAGCTGGGTGCAGCGCCATCTAGTGGTGGCAGTTCTGCACTGTCTACAGCAGAGAGTATGAGAAGCCGGGAGCAGAGACATCTAGTGGTGGCAGTGCTGAACTGTCTACAGCTGAGAGTATGAGGAGCCGGGTGCAGCGCCATCTAGTGGTGGCAGGGCTGAAGTGTCTACAGCAGAGTGTATGAGGAGTCGGGAGCAGCGCCATCTAGTGATGGCAGTGCTGAACTGTCTACAGCTGAGTGTATGAGGAGCAAGGAGCAGCGCCATCTATTGGTGGCAGTGCTGAACTGTGTACAGCTGAGAGTATGAGGAGCGCGGGAGCAGCGCCATCTATTGGTGGCAGTGCTGAACTGTCTACAGCAGAGAGAATGAGGAGTCGGGAGCAGCGCCATATAGTGGTGGCAGTGCTGAACTGTCTACAGCAGAGAGTATGAGGAGTCGGGAGCAGCGCCATCTAGTGGTGGCAGTGCTGAACTGTCTACAGCAGAGAGTATGAGGAGTCGGGAGCAGCGCCATCTAGTGGTGGCAGGGCTGCACTGTCTACAGCAGAGAGTATGAGGAGTCGGGAGCTGCGCCACCTAGTGGTGGCAGTGCTGAACTGTCTACAGCTGAGTGTATGAGGAGCCCGGTGCAGCGCCATCTAGTGGTGGCAGGGCTGCACTGTCTACAGCAGAGTGTATGAGGAGCCGGGAGCAGCGCCATCTAGTGGTGGCAGTGCTGAACTGTCTACAGCTGAGTGTATGAGGAGCCGGGTGCAGCGCCATCTAGTGGTGGCAGTGCTGAAGTGTATACAGCAGAGTGTATGAGGAGCTGGGAGCAGCGCCATCTAGTGGTGGCATGGCTGCACTGTCTACAGCAGAGAGTATGAGGAGTCGGGAGCAGCGCCATCTAGTGGTGGCAGGGATGCACTGTCTACAGCGGAGAGTATGAGGAATCGGGAGCAGCGCCATCTAGTGGTGGCAGTGCTGAACTGTCTGCAGTGGAGTGTATGAGGACCCTGGAGAAGCGCCATCTAGTGGTGGCAGTGCTGAACTGTCTACAGCAGAAAGTATGAGGAGTCGGGAGCAGCGCCATATAGTGGTGGCAGTGCTGAACTGTCTACAGCAGAGAGTATGAGGAGTCGGGAGCAGCGCCATCTAGTGGTGCAAGTGCTGAACTGTCTACAGCAGAGAGTATGAGGAGTCGGGAGCTGCGCCACCTAGTGGTTGCAGTGCTAAACTGTCTACAGCTGAGTGTATGAGGAGCTGGGTGCAGAGCCATCTAGTGGTGGCAGTGCTGAACTGTCTACAGCAGAGAGTATGAGGAGCCTGGAGCAGCGCCATCTAGTGGTGGCAGTGCTGAACTGTCTACAGCTGAGTGTATGAGGAGCTGGGTGCAGCGCCATCTAGTGGTGGCAGTTCTGCACTGTCTACAGCAGAGAGTATGAGAAGCCGGGAGCAGAGACATCTAGTGGTGGCAGTGCTGAACTGTCTACCGCTGAGTGTATGAGGAGCCGGGTGCAGCGCCATCTAGTGGTGGCAGGGCTGAAGTGTCTACAGCAGAGTGTATGAGGAGTCGGGAGCAGCGCCATCTAGTGATGGCAGTGCTGAACTGTCTACAGCTGAGTGTATGAGGAGCAAGGAGCAGCGCCATCTATTGGTGGCAGTGCTGAACTGTGTACAGCTGAGAGTATGAGGAGCGCGGGAGCAGCGCCATCTATTGGTGGCAGTGCTGAACTGTCTACAGCAGAGAGAATGAGGAGTCGGGAGCAGCGCCATATAGTGGTGGCAGTGCTGAACTGTCTACAGCAGAGAGTATGAGGAGTCGGGAGCAGCGCCATCTAGTGGTGGCAGTGCTGAACTGTCTACAGCAGAGAGTATGAGGAGTCGGGAGCAGCGCCATCTAGTGGTGGCAGGGCTGCACTGTCTACAGCAGAGAGTATGAGGAGTCGGGAGCTGCGCCACCTAGTGGTGGCAGTGCTGAACTGTCTACAGCTGAGTGTATGAGGAGCCCGGTGCAGCGCCATCTAGTGGTGGCAGGGCTGCACTGTCTACAGCAGAGTGTATGAGGAGCCGGGAGCAGCGCCATCTAGTGGTGGCAGTGCTGAACTGTCTACAGCTGAGTGTATGAGGAGCCGGGTGCAGCGCCATCTAGTGGTGGCAGTGCTGAAGTGTATACAGCAGAGTGTATGAGGAGCTGGGAGCAGCGCCATCTAGTGGTGGCATGGCTGCACTGTCTACAGCAGAGAGTATGAGGAGTCGGGAGCAGCGCCATCTAGTGGTGGCAGGGCTGCACTGTCTACAGCGGAGAGTATGAGGAATCGGGAGCAGCGCCATCTAGTGGTGGCAGTGCTGAACTGTCTACAGTGGAGTGTATGAGGACCCTGGAGAAGCGCCATCTAGTGGTGGCAGTGCTGAACTGTCTACAGCTGAGTGTATGAGGAGCAGGGAGCAGCGCCATCTAGTGGTGGCAGTGCTGAACTGTCTACAGCAGAGTGTATGAGGAGCCGGGAGCCGCGCCATCTAGTGGTGGCAGTGCTGAACTGTCTACAGCGGAGTGTATGAGGAGCCGGGAGCAGCGCCATCTAGTGGAGGCAGTGCTGAACTGTCTACAGCTGAGTGTATGAGGAGCCGGGAACAGCGCCATCTAGTGGTGGCAGTGCTGAACTGCATACAGCGGAGAGTAAGGGGAGCGGGGAGCAGCACCATCTAGTGGTGGCAGTGCTGAACTGTCTACAGCGGAGAGTAAGGGGAGCCGGGAGCAGCGCCATCTAGTGGTGGCAGTACTGAACTGTCTACAGCGGAGTGTATGAGGAGCCGGGAGCAGCGCCATCTAGTGGTGGCTGTGCCGAACTGTCTACAGCTGAGTGTTTGAGGAGCAGGGAGCAGCGCCATCTAGTGGAGGCAGTGCTGTACTGTCTACAGCAGAAAGTATGAGGAGTCGGGAGCAGCACCATCTAGTGGTGGCAGTGCTGAACTGTCTACAGCAGAGTGTATGATCAGCCGGGAGCAGGGCTATCTAGTGGTGTCAGTGCTGAACTGTCTACAGCTGAGTGTATAAGGAGCCGGGTGCATCGCCATCTAGTGGTGGCAGTGCTGAACTGTCTGCAGCTGATTGTATGAGGAGCCGGGAGCAGCGCCATCTAGTGGTGCAGTGCTGAACTGTCTACAGCTGAGAGTATGAGGAGTCGGGAGCAGCGCCATCTAGTGGTGGCAGTGCTGAACTGTCTACAGCTGAGTGTATGAGGAGTCGGGAGCAGCTCCATCTAGTGGTGTCAGTGCTGAGCTGTCTACAGCGGAGTGTATGAGGAGCCGGGAGCAGCGCCATCTAGTGGTGGCAGTGCTGAACTGTCTACAGCTGAGTGTATGAGGAACCGGGTGCAGCGCCATCTAGTGGTGGCAGGGCTGCACTGTCTACAGCAGAGAGTATGAGGAGCCGTGAGCAGCGCCATCTAGTGGTAGCAGTGCTGAACTGTCTACAGCAGAGAGTATGAGGAGTCGGGAGCATCGCCATCTAGTGGTGGCAGTGCTGAACTGTCTACAGCAGAGTGTATGAGGAGGCGGGAGCAGCGCCATCTAGTGGTGGCAGTGCTGAACTGTCTACAGCTGAGTGTATGAGGAGCAAGGAGCAGCGCCATCTAGTGGTGGCAGTGCTGAACTGTCTACAGCTGAGTGTCTGAGGAGACGGGAGCAGCGCCATCTAGTGGTGGCAGTGCTGAACTGTCTACAGCAGAGTGTATGAGGAGACGGGAGCCGCGCCATCTAGTGGTGGCAGTGCTGAACTGTCTACAGCAGAGTGTATGAGGAGCAGGGAGCAGCGCCATCTAGTGGTGGCAGTGCTGAACTGTCTACAGCAGAGAGTATGAGGAGTCGGGAGCAGCGCCATCTAGTGGTGGCAGGGCTGCACTGTCTACAGCAGAGAGTATGAGGAGTCGGGAGCAGCGCCACCTAGTGGTGGCAGTGCTGAAATGTCTACAGCTGAGTGTATGAGGAGCCCGGTGCAGCGCCATCTAGTGGTGGCAGAGCTGCACTGTCTACAGCAGAGTGTATGAGGAGCCGGGAGCAGCACCATCTAGTGGTGGCAGTGCTGAACTGTCTATAGCTGAGTGTATGAGGAGCTGGGTGCAGCGCCATCTACTGGTGGCAGTGCTGAAGTGTATACAGCAGAGTGTATGAGGAGCCGGGAGCAGCGCCATCTAGTGGTGGCAGGGCTGCACTGTCTACAGCAGAGAGTATGAGGAGTCGGGAGCAGCGCCATCTGGTGGTGGCAGGGCTGCACTGTCTACAGCGGAGAGTATGAGGAATCGGGAGCAGCGCCATCTAGTGGTGGCAGTGCTGAACTGTCTACAGCGGAGTGTATGAGGAGCCTGGAGAAGCTCCATCTAGTGGTGGCAGTGCTGAACTGTCTACAGCTGAGTGTATGAGGAGCAGGAAACAGCGCTATCTAGTGGTGGCAGTGCTGAACTGTCTACAGCTGAGTGCATGAGGAGCCGGGAGCAGCGCCATCTAGTGGTGGCAATGCTGAACTGTCTACAGCAGAGTGTATGAGGATCAGGGAGTAGCGCCATCTAGCGGTGGCAGTGCTGAACTGTCTACAGCGGAGTGTATGAGGAGCCGGGAGCAGCGCCATCTAGTGGTGGCAGTGCTGAACTGTCTACAGCTGAGTGTATGAGGAGCCGGGAACAGCGCCATCTAGTGGTGGCAGTGCTGAAGTGTATACAGCAGAGTGTATGAGGAGCCGGGAGCAGCGCCATCTAGTGGTGGCATGGCTGCACTGTCTACAGCAGAGAGTATGAGGAGTCGGGAGCAGCGCCATCTAGTGGTGGCAGGGCTGCACTGTCTACAGCGGAGAGTATGAGGAATCGGGAGCAGCGCCATCTAGTGGTGGCAGTGCTGAATTGTCTACAGAGGAATGTATGAGGACCCTGGAGAAGCGCCATCTAGTGGTGGCAGTGCTGAACTGTCTACAGCTGAGTGTATGAGGAGCAGGGAGCAGCGCCATCTAGTGGTGGCAGTGCTGAACTGTCTACAGCAGAGTGTATGAGGAGCCGGGAGCCGCGCCACCTATTGGTGGCAGTGCTAAACTGTCTACAGCTGAGTGTATGAGGAGCTGGGTGCAGAGCCATCTAGTGGTGGCAGTGCTGAACTGTCTACAGCAGAGAGTATGAGGAGCCTGGAGCAGCGCCATCTAGTGGTGGCAGTGCTGAACTGTCTACAGCTGAGTGTATGAGGAGCCGGGTGCAGCGCCATCTAGTGGTGGCAGTTCTGCACTGTCTACAGCAGAGAGTATGAGAAGCCGGGAGCAGCGCCATCTAGTGGTGGCAGTGCTGAACTGTCTACAGCTGAGTGTATGAGGAGCCGGGTGCAGCGCCATCTAGTGGTGGCAGGGCTGAAGTGTCTACAGCAGAGTGTATGAGGAGTCGGGAGCAGCGCCATCTACTGATGGCAGTGCTGAACTGTCTACAGCTGAGTGTATGAGGAGCAAGGAGCAGCGCCATCTATTGGTGGCAGTGCTGAACTGTCTACAGCTGAGAGTATGAGGAGCGCGGGAGCAGCGCCATCTATTGGTGGCAGTGCTGAACTGTCTACAGCAGAGAGTATGAGGAGTCGGGAGCAGCGCCATATAGTGGTGGCAGTGCTGAACTGTCTACAGCAGAGAGTATGAGGAGTCGGGAGCAGCGCCATCTAGGGGTGGCAGTGCTGAACTGTCTACAGCAGAGAGTATGAGGAGTCGGGAGCAGCGCCATCTAGTGGTGGCAGGGCTGCACTGTCTACAGCAGAGAGTATGAGGAGTCGGGAGCTGCGCCACCTAGTGGTGGCAGTGCTGAACTGTCTACAGCTGAGTGTATGAGGAGTCCGGTGCAGCGCCATCTAGTGGTGGCAGGGCTGCACTGTCTACAGCAGAGTGTATGAGGAGCCGGGAGCAGCGCCATCTAGTGGTGGCAGTGCTGAACTGTCTACAGCTGAGTGTATGAGGAGCCGGGTGCAGTGCCATCTAGTGGTGGCAGTGCTGAAGTGTATACAGCAGAGTGTATGAGGAGCCGGGAGCAGCGCCATCTAGTGGTGGCATGGCTGCACTGTCTACAGCAGAGAGTATGAGGAGTCGGGAGCAGCGCCATCTAGTGGTGGCAGGGCTGCACTGTCTACAGCGGAGAGTATGAGGAATCGGGAGCAGCGCCATCTAGTGGTGGCAGTGCTGAACTGTCTACAGCGGAGTGTATGAGGACCCTGGAGAAGCGCCATCTAGTGGTGGCAGTGCTGAACTGTCTACAGCTGAGTGTATGAGGAGCAGGGAGCAGCGCCATCTAGTGGTGGCAGTGCTGAACTGTCTACAGCAGAGTGTATGAGGAGCCGGGAGCCGCACCATCTAGTGGTGGCAGTGCTGAACTGTCTACAGCGGAGTGTATGAGGAGCCGGGAGCAGCGCCATCTAGTGGAGGCAGTGCTGAACTGTCTACAGCTGAGTGTATGAGGAGCCGGGAACAGCGCCATCTAGTGGTGGCAGTGCTGAACTGCATACAGCGGAGAGTAAGGGGAGCGGGGAGCAGCACCATCTAGTGGTGGCAGTGCTGAACTGTCTACAGCGGAGAGTAAGGGGAGCCGGGAGCAGCGCCATCTAGTGGTGGCAGTACTGAACTGTCTACAGCGGAGTGTATGAGGAGCCGGGAGCAGCGCCATCTAGTGGTGGCTGTGCCGAACTGTCTACAGCTGAGTGTTTGAGGAGCAGGGAGCAGCGCCATCTAGTGGAGGCAGTGCTGAACTGTCTACAGCAGAAAGTATGAGGAGTCGGGAGCAGCGCCATCTAGTGGTGGCAGTGCTGAACTGTCTACAGCAGAGTGTATGAGGAGCCGGGAGCAGGGCTATCTAGTGGTGTCAGTGCTGAACTGTCTACAGCTGAGTGTATAAGGAGCCGGGTGCATCGCCATCTAGTGGTGGCAGTGCTGAACTGTCTGCAGCTGATCGTATGAGGAGCCGGGAGCAGCGCCATCTAGTGGTGCAGTGCTGAACTGTCTACAGCTGAGCTTATGAGGAATCGGGAGCAGCGCCATCTAGTGGTGGCAGTGCTGAACTGTCTACAGCAGAGTGTATGAGGAGTCGGGAGCAGCGCCATCTAGTGGTGGCAGGGCTGCACTGTCCACAGCAGAGAGTATGAGGAGTCGGGAGCAGCGCCATCTAGTGGTAGCAGTGCTGAACTGTCTACAGCAGAGAGTATGAGGAGTCGGGAGCATCGCCATCTAGTGGTGGCAGTGCTGAACTGTCTACAGCAGAGTGTATGAGGAGCCGGGAGCAGCGCCATCTAGTGGTGGCAGTGCTGAACTGTCTACAGCTGAGTGTATGAGGAGCAAGGAGCAGCGCCATCTAGTGGTGGCAGTGCTGAACTGTCTACAGCAGAGTGTATGAGGAGACGGGAGCAGCGCCATCTAGTGGTGGCAGTGGTGAACTGTCTACAGCAGAGTGTATGAGGAGACGGGAGCAGCGCCATCTAGTGGTGGCAGTGCTGAACTGTCTACAGCAGAGTGTATGAGGAGCAGGGAGCAGCGCCATCTAGTGGTGGCAGTGCTGAACTGTCTACAGCAGAGTGTATGAGGAGCAGGGAGCAGCGCCATCTAGTGGTGGCAGTGCTGAACTGTCTACAGCAGAGAGTATGAGGAGTCGGGAGCAGCGCCATCTAGTGGTGGCAGTGCTGAACTGTCTACAGCAGAGAGTATGAGGAGTCGGGAGCAGCGCCATCTAGTGGTGGCAGGGCTGCACTGTCTACAGCAGAGAGTATGAGGAGTCGGGAGCAGCGCCACCTAGTGGTGGCAGTGCTGAACTGTCTACAGCTGAGTGTATGAGGAGCCCGGTGCAGCGCCATCTAGTGGTGGCAGGGCTGCACTGTCTACAGCAGAGTGAATGAGGAGCCGGGAGCAGCACCATCTAGTGGTGGCAGTGCTGAACTGTCTATAGCTGAGTGTATGAGGAGCTGGGTGCAGCACCATCTACTGGTGGCAGTGCTGAAGTGTATACAGCAGAGTGTATGAGGAGCCGGGAGCAGCGCCATCTAGTGGTGGCAGGGCTGCACTGTCTACAGCAGAGAGTATGAGGAGTCGGGAGCAGCGCCATCTGGTGGTGGCAGGGCTGCACTGTCTACAGCGGAGAGTATGAGGAATCGGGAGCAGCGCCATCTAGTGGTGGCAGTGCTGAACTGTCTACAGCGGAGTGTATGAGGAGCCTGGAGAAGCGCCATCTAGTGGTGGCAGTGCTGAACTGTCTACAGCTGAGTGTATGAGGAGCAGGAAACAGCGCCATCTAGTGGTGGCAGTGCTGAACTGTCTACAGCTGAGTGCATGAGGAGCCGGGTTCAGCGCCATCTAGTGGTGGCAGTGCTGAAGTGTATACAGCAGAGTGTATGAGGAGCCGGGAGCAGCACCATCTAGTGGTGGCAGGGCTGCAGTGTCTACAGCAGAGAGTATGAGGAGTCGGGAGCAGCGCCATCTAGTGGTGGCAGGGCTGCACTGTCTACAGCAGAGAGTATGAGGAGTCGGGAGCAGCGCCATCTAGTGGTGGCAGTGCTGAACTGTCTACAGCGGAGTGTATGAGGAGCAGGGAGAAGCACCATCTAGTGGTGGCAGTGCTGAACTGTCTACAGCTGAGTGTATGAGGAGACTGGAGCAGCGCCATCTAGTGGTGGCAGTGCTGAACTGTCTACAGCAGAGTATATGAGGAGCCGGGAGCCACGCCATCTAGTGGTGGCAGTGCTGAAATGTCTACAGCTGAGTGTATGAGGAGCCAGGAACAGCGCCATCTAGTGGTGGCAGTGCTGAACTGTCTACAGCTGAGAGTATGAGGAGCCGGGAACAGCGCCATCTAGTGGGGGCAGTGCTGAACTGTCTACAGCTGAATGTATGAGGAGCCGGAAGCAGCATCATCTAGTGGTGGCAGTGCTGAACTGTCAATAGTGGAGTGTATGAGGAGTCGGGAGCAGCGCCATCTAGTGGTGGCAGCGCTGAATTGTCTACAGCTGAGTGTATGAGTAGCCGGGAGCAGCGCCATCTAGTGGTGGCAGTGCTGAACTGTCAATAGTGGAGTGTATGAGGAGCCGGGAGCAGCGCCATCTAGTGGTGTCAGTGCTGAACTGTCTACAGCGGAATGTATGAGGAGTCGAGAGCAGCGACATCTAGTGGTGTCAGTGCTGAACTGTCTACAGCGGAGTGTATGAGGAGCAGGAAGAAGCGCCATCTAGTGGGGGCAGTGCTGAATTGTCTACAGCTTAGTGTATTAGGAGCCGGGTGCAGCGCCATCTAGTGGTGGCAGTGCTGAACTGTCTACAGCAGAGTGTATGAGGAGCCGGGAGCAGCGCCATCTAATGGTGGCAGCGCTGACCTGTCTACAGCTGAGTGTATGAGGAGTCGGGAGCAGCGCCATCTAGTGGTGTCAGTGCTGAACTGTCTACAGCAGAGTGTATGAGGAGCCGGGAGCAGCGCCATCTAATGGTGGCAGCGCTGACCTGTCTACAGCTGAGTGTATGAGGAGTCGGAAGCAGCGCCATCTAGTGGTGTCAGTGCTGAACTGTCTACAGCAGAGAGTATGAGGAGCCGGGAGCAGCGCCATCTAGTGGGGGCAGTGCTGAATTGTCTACAGCTGAGTGTATTAGGAGCCGGGTGCAGCGCCATCTAGTGGTGGCAGTGCTGAACTATCTACAGCAGAGTGTATGAGGAGCCGGGAGCAGCGCCGTCTAGTGGTGGCAGCGCTGAACTGTCTACAGCGGAGAGTATGAGGAGCCGGGAGCAGCGCCATCTAGTGGTGGCAGCGCTGACCTGTCTACAGCTGAGTGTATGAGGAGCCGGGAGCAGCGCCATCTAGTGGTGTCAGTGCTGAACTGTCTACAGCTAAGTGTATGAGGAGCCGGGAGCAGCGACATCTAGTGGTGGCAGTGCTGAACTGTCTGCAGCTGATTGTATGGGGAGCTGGGAGCAGCGCCATCTAGTGGTGTCAGTGCTGACCTGTCTACAGCTGAGTGTATGAGGAGTCAGGAGCAGCGCCATCTAGTGGTGTCAGTGCTGAACTGTCTACAGCTGAGTGTATGAGGAGCCGGGAGCAGCGACATCTAGTGGTGGCAGTGCTGAACTGTCTACAGCTGATTGTATGGGGAGTTGGGAGCACCTCCATCTAGTGGTGTCAGTGCTGACCTGTCTACAGCTGAGTGTATGAGGAGTCAGGAGCAGCGCCATCTAGTGGTGTCAATGCTGAACTGTCTACAGCGGAGTGTATGAGGAGTCGGGAGCATCGCCATCTAGTGATGTCAGTGCTGAACTGTCTACAGCTGATTGTATGAGGAGTCGGGAGCAGCGCCATCTAGTGGTGGCAGTGCTGAACTCTCTACATCTGAGTGTATGAGGAGCCGGGAGCAGCGCCATCTAGTGGTGGCAGTGCTGAACTCTCTACAGCTGAGTGTATGAGGAGCCGGGAGCATCGCCATCTAGTGGTGACAGTGCTGAACTGTCTACAGCAGAGTGTATGAGGAGCTGGGAGCAGTACAATCTGGAGGTGGCATTGCTTAGCTGTCTACAGCAGAGAGTATGAGGTGTCGGGAGCACCGCCATCTAGTGGTGGCAGTGCTTAACTGTCTACAGCAGAATGTATGAGGAGCCGGGAGCAGCGCCATCTAGTGGTGTCAGTGCTGAACTGTCTACAGGGGAGTGTATGAGGAGCCGGGAGCAGCGCCATCTAGTGGTGGCAGTGCTGAACTGTCTACAGGGGAGTGTATGAGGAGCCGGGAGCAGCGCCATCTAGTGGTGGCAGTGCTGAACTGTCTACAGCCGAGAGTATGAGGAGCCGGGAGCAGCGCCTTCTAGTGGTGGCAGTGCTGAACTGTCTACAGCCGAGTGTATGAGGAGCCGGGAGCAGCGCCATCTAGTGGTGGCAGTGCTGAACTGTCTACAGCTGAGTGTATGAGGAGTCGGGAGCAGCGCCATCTAGTGGTGGCAGTGCTAAACTGTCTACAGCTGAGTGTATTAGGAGCCGGGTGCAGAGCCATCTAGTGGTGGCAGTGCTGAACTGTCTACAGCAGAGAGTATGAGGAGCCGGGAGCAGCGCCATCTAGTGGTGGCAGTGCTGAACTGTCTACAGCTGAGTGTATGAGGAGCCGGGTGCAGCGCCATCTAGTGGTGGCAGTGCTGCACTGTCTACAGCAGAGAGTATGAGAAGCCGGGAGCAGCGCCATCTAGTGGTGGCAGTGCTGAACTGTCTACAGCTGAGTGTATGAGGAGCCGGGTGCAGCGCCATCTAGTGGTGGCAGTGCTGAACTGTCTACAGCTGAGTGTATGAGGAGCAAGGAGCAGCGCCATCTATTGGTGGCATTGCTGAACTGTGTACAGCTGAGAGTATGAGGAGAGCGGGAGCAGCGCCATCTATTGGTGGCAGTGCTGAACTGTGTACAGCTGAGAGTATGAGGAGCGCGGGAGCAGCGCCATCTATTGGTGGTAGTGCTGAACTGTCTACAGCAGAGAGTATGAGGAGTCGGGAGCAGCGCCATATAGTGGTGGCAGTGCTGAACTGTCTACAGCAGAGAGTATGAGGAGCCTGGAGCAGCGCCATCTAGTGGTGGCAGTGCTGAACTGTCTACAGCAGAGAGTATGAGGAGTCGGGAGCAGCGCCATCTAGTGGTGGCAGGGCTGCACTGTCTACAACAGAGAGTATGAGGAGTCGGGAGCTGTGCCACCTAGTGGTGGCAGTGCTGAACTGTCTACAGCTGAGTGTAAGAGGAGCCCGGTGCAGCGCCATCTAGTGGTGGCAGGGCTGCACTGTCTACAGCAGAGTGTATGAGGAGCCGGGAGCAGCGCCATCTAGTGGTGGCAGTGCTGAACTGTCTACAGCTGAGTGTATGAGGAGCCGGGTGCAGCGCCATCTAGTGGTGGCAGTGCTGAAGTGTATACAGCAGAGTGTATGAGGAGCCGGGAGCAGCGCCATCTAGTGGTGGCATGGCTGCACTGTCTACAGCAGAGAGTATGAGGAGTCGGGAGCAGCGCCATCTAGTGGTGGCAGGGCTGCACTGTCTACAGCGGAGAGTATGAGGAATCGGGAGCAGCGCCATCTAGTGGTGGCAGTGCTGAACTGTCTACAGCGGAGTGTATGAGGACCCTGGAGAAGCGCCATCTAGTGGTGGCAGTGCTGAACTGTCTACAGCTGAGTGTATGAGGAGCAGGGAGCAGCGCCATCTAGTGGTGGCAGTGCTGAACTGACTACAGCAGAGTGTATGAGGAGCCGGGAGCCGCGCCATCTAGTGGTGGCAGTGCTGAACCGTCTACAGCGGAGTGTATGAGGAGCCGGGAGCAGCGCCATCTAGTGGAGGCAGTGCTGAACTGTCTACAGCTGAGTGTATGAGGAGCCGGGAACAGCGCCATCTAGTGGTGGCAGTGCTGAACTGCATACAGCGGAGAGTAAGGGGAGCGGGGAGCAGCACCATCTAGTGGTGGCAGTGCTGAACTGTCTACAGCGGAGAGTAAGGGGAGCCGGGAGCAGCGCCATCTAGTGGTGGCAGTACTGAACTGTCTACAGCGGAGTGTATGAGGAGCCGGGAGCAGCGCCATCTAGTGGTGGATGTGCCGAACTGTCTACAGCTGAGTGTTTGAGGAGCAGGGAGCAGCGCCATCTAGTGGAGGCAGTGCTGAACTGTCTACAGCAGAGAGTATGAGGAGTCGGGAGCAGCGCCATCTAGTGGTGGCAGTGCTGAACTGTCTACAGCAGAGTGTATGAGGAGTCGGGAGCAGGGCTATCTAGTGGTGTCAGTGCTGAACTGTCTACAGCTGAGTGTATAAGGAGCCGGGTGCACCGCCATCTAGTGGTGGCAGTGCTGAACTGTCTGCAGCTGATTGTATGAGGAGGCGGGAGCAGCGCCATCTAGTGGTGCAGTGCTGAACTGTCTACAGCTGAGTTTATGAGGAGTCGGGAGCAGCGCCATCTAGTGGTGGCAGTGCTGAACTGTCTACAGCTGAGTGTATGAGGAGTCGGGAGCAGCGCCAACTAGTGGTGTCAGTGCTGAGCTGTCTACAGCGGAATGTATGAGGAGCCGGGAGCAGCGCCATCTAGTGGTGGCAGTGCTGAACTGTCTACAGCTGAGTGTATGAGGAACCGGGTGCAGCGCCATCTAGTGGTGGAAGGGCTGCACTGTCTACAGCAGAGAGTATGAGGATTCGGGAGCAGCGCCATCTAGTGGTAGCAGTGCTGAACTGTCTACAGCAGAGAGTATGAGGAGTCGGGAGCATCGCCATCTAGTGGTGGCAGTGCTGAACTGTCTACAGCAGAGTGTATGAGGAGCCGGGAGCAGCGCCATCTAGTGGTGGCAGTGCTGAACTGTCTACAGCTGAGTGTATGAGGAGCAAGGAGCAGCGCCATCTAGTGGTGGCAGTGCTGAACTGTCTACAGCTCAGTGTATGAGGAGACGGGAGCAGCGCCATCTAGTGGTGGCAGTGCTGAACTGTCTACAGCAGAGTGTATGAGGAGACGGGAGCCGCGCCATCTAGTGGTGGCAGTGCTGAACTGTCTACAGCAGAGTGTATGAGGAGCAGGGAGCAGCGCCATCTAGTGGTGGCAGTGCTGAACTGTCTACAGCAGAGAGTATGAGGAGTCGGGAGCAGCGCCATCTAGTGGTGGCAGTGCTGAACTGTCTACAGCAGAGAGTATGAGGAGTCGGGAGCAGCGCCATCTAGTGGTGGCAGGGCTGCACTCTCTACAGCAGAGAGTATGAGGAGTCGGGAGCAGCGCCACCTAGTGGTGGCAGTGCTGAACTGTCTACAGCTGAGTGTATGAGGAGCCCGGTGCAGCGCCATCTAGTGGTGGCAGGGCTGCACTGTCTACAGTAGAGTGTATGAGGAGCCGGTAGCAGCACCATCTAGTGGTGGCAGTGCTGAACTGTCTATAGCTGAGTGTATGAGGAGCTGGGTGCAGCGCCATCTACTGGTGGCAGTGCTGAAGTGTATACAGCAGAGTGTATGAGGAGCCGGGAGCAGCGCCATCTAGTGGTGGCAGGGCTGCACTGTCTACAGCAGAGAGTATGAGGAGTCGGGAGCAGCGCCATCTGGTGGTGGCAGGGCTGCACTGTCTACAGCGGAGAGTATGAGGAATCGGGAGCAGCGCCATCTAGTGGTGGCAGTGCTGAACTGTCTACAGCGGAGTGTATGAGGAGCCTGGAGAAGCGCCATCTAGTGGTGGCAGTGCTGAACTGTCTACAGCTGAGTGTATGAGGAGCAGGAAACAGCGCCATCTAGTGGTGGCAGTGCTGAACTGTCTACAGCTGAGTGCATGAGGAGCCGGGAGCAGCGCCATCTAGTGGTGGCAATGCTGAACTGTCTACAGCAGAGTGTATGAGGATCAGGGAGTAGCGCCATCTAGCGGTGGCAGTACTGAACTGTCTACAGCGGAGTGTATGAGGAGCCGGGAGCAGCGCCATCTAGTGGAGGCAGTGCTGAACTGTCTACAGCTGAGTGTATGAGGAGCAGGGAACAGCGCCATCTAGTGGTGGCAGTGCTGAACTGCCTACAGCGGAGAGTAAGGGGAGCGGGGAGCAGCGCCATCTAGTGGTGGCAGTGCTGAACTGCCTACAGCGGAGAGTAAGGGGAGCGGGGAGCAGCACCACCTAGTGGTGGCAGTGCTGAACTGTCTACAGCGGAGAGTAAGGGGAGCCGGGAGCAGCGCCATCTAGTGGTGGCAGTACTGAACTGTCTACAGCGGAGTGTATGAGGAGCCGGGAGCAGCGCCATCTAGTGGTGGCTGTGCCGAACTGTCTACAGCTGAGTGTATGAGGAGCCGGGTGCAGCGCTTCTAGTGGTGGCAGGGCTGCACTGTCTACAGCAGAGTGTATGAGGAGCCGGGAGCAGCGCCATCTAGTGGTGGCAGTGCTGAACTGTCTACAGCTGAGTGTATGAGGAGCCGGGTGCAGCGCCATCTAGTGGTGGCAGTGCTGAAGTGTATACAGCAGAGTGTATGAGGAGCCGGGAGCAGCGCCATCTAGTGGTGGCATGGCTGCACTGTCTACAGCAGAGAGTATGAGGAGTCGGGAGCAGCGCCATCTAGTGGTGGCAGGGCTGCACTGTCTACAGCGGAGAGTATGAGGAATCGGGAGCAGCGCCATCTAGTGGTGGCAGTGCTGAACTGTCTACAGAGGAGTGTATGAGGACCCTGGAGAAGCGCCATCTAGTGGTGGCAGTGCTGAACTGTCTACAGCTGAGTGTATGAGGAGCAGGGAGCAGCGCCATCTAGTGGTGGCAGTGCTGAACTGTCTACAGCAGAGTGTATGAGGAGTCGGGAGCCGCGCCATCTAGTGGTGGCAGTGCTGAACTGTCTACAGCGGAGTGTATGAGGAGCCGGGAGCAGCGCCATCTAGTGGAGGCTGTGCTGAACTGTCTACAGCTGAGTGTATGAGGAGCCGGGAACAGCGCCATCTAGTGGTGGCAGTGCTGAACTGCATACAGCGGAGAGTAAGGGGAGCGGGGAGCAGCACCATCTAGTGGTGGCAGTGCTGAACTGTCTACAGCGGAGAGTAAGGGGAGCCGGGAGCAGCGCCATCTAGTGGTGGCAGTACTGAACTGTCTACAGCGGAGTGTATGAGGAGCCGGGAGCAGCGCCATCTAGTGGTGGCTGTGCCGAACTGTCTACAGCTGAGTGTTTGAGGAGCAGGGAGCAGCGCCATCTAGTGGAGGCAGAGCTGAACTGTCTACAGCAGAGAGTATGAGGAGTCGAGAGCAGCGCCATCTAGTGGTGGCAGTGCTGAACTGTCTACAGCTGAGTGTATAAGGAGCCGGGTGCACCGCCATCTAATGGTGGGAGTGCTGAATTGTCTGCAGCTGATTGTATGAGGAGCCGGGAGCAGCGCCATCTAGTGGTGCAGTGCTGAACTGTCTACAGCTGATTTTATGAGGAGTCGGGACCAGCGCCATCTAGTGGTGTCAGTGCTGAACTGTCTACAGCGGAGTGTATGAGGAGCCGGGAGCAGCGCCATCTAGTGGTGGCAGTGCTGAACTGTCTACAGCTGAGTGTATGAGGAACCGGGTGCAGCGCCATCTAGTGGTGGCAGGGCTGCACTGTCTACAGCAGAGAGTATGAGGAGTCGGGAGCAGCGCCATCTAGTGGTAGCAGTGCTGAACTGTCTACTGCACAGAGTATGAGGAGTCGGGAGCATCGCCATCTAGTGGTGGCAGTGCTGAACTGTCTACAGCAGAGTGTATGAGGAGCCGGGAGCAGCGCCATCTAGTGGTGGCAGTGCTGAACTGTCTACAGCTGAGTGTATGAGGAGCAAGGAGCAGCGCCATCTGGTGGTGGCAGTGCTGAACTGTCTACAGCTGAGTGTATGAGGAGACGGGAGCAGCGCCATCTAGTGGTGGCAGTGCTGAACTGTCTACAGCAGAGTGTATGAGGAGACGGGAGCCGCGCCATCTAGTGGTGGCAGTGCTGAACTGTCTACAGCAGAGTGTATGAGGAGCAGGGAGCAGCGCCATCTAGTGGTGGCAGTGCTGAACTGTCTACAGCGGAGTGTATGAGGAGCCGGGAGCAGCGCCATCCAGTGGTGGCAGTGCTGAAGTGTCTGCAGCAGAGTGTATGAGGAGTCGGGAGCATCGCCATCTAGTGGTGGCAGTGCTGAACTGTCTACAGCAGAGTGTATGAGGAGCAAGGAGCAGAGCCATCTATTGGTGGCAGTGCTGAACTGTGTACAGCTGAGAGTATGAGGAGAGCGGGAGCAGCGCCATCTATTGGTGGCAGTGCTGAACTGTCTACAGCAGAAAGTATGAGGAGTCGGGAGCAGCGCCATATAGTGGTGGCAGTTCTGAACTGTCTACAGCAGAGAGTATGAGGAGTCAGGAGCAGCGCCATCTAGTGGTGGCAGTGCTGAACTGTCTACAGCAGAGAGTATGAGGAGTCGGGAGCAGCGCCATCTAGTGGTGGCAGGGCTGCACTGTCTACAGCAGAGAGTATGAGGAGTCGGGAGCTGCGCCACCTAGTGGTGGCAGTGCTAAACTGTCTACAGCTGAGTGTATGAGGAGCCGGGTGCAGAGCCATCTAGTGGTGGCAGTGCTGAACTATCTACAGCAGAGAGTATGAGGAGCCTGGAGCAGCGCCATCTAGTGGTGGCAGTGCTGAACTGTCTACAGCTGAGTGTATGAGGAGCCGGGTGCAGCGCGATCTAGTGGTGGCAGTGCTGCACTGTCTACAGCAGAGAGTATGAGAAGCCGGGAGCAGCGCCAACTAGTGGTGGCAGTGCTGAACTGTCTACAGCTGAGTGTATGAGGAGCCGGGTGCAGCGCCATCTAGTGGTGGCAGGGCTGAAGTGTCTACAACAGAGTGTATGAGGAGCCGGGAGCAGCGCCATCTAGTGATGGCAGTGCTGAACTGTCTACAGCTGAGTGTATGAGGAGCAAGGAGCAGCGCCATCTATTGGTGGCAGTGCTGAACTGTGTACAGCTGAGAGTATGAGGAGCGCGGGAGCAGCGCCATCTATTGGTGGCAGTGCTGAACTGTCTACAGCAGAGAGTATGAGGAGTCGGGAGCAGCGCCATCTAGTGGTGGCAGTGCTGAACTGTCTACAGCAGAGAGTATGAGGAGTCGGGAGCAGCGCCATCTAGTGGTGGCAGTGCTGAACTGTCTACAGCAGAGAGTATGAGGAGTCGGGAGCAGCGCCATCTAGTGGTGGCAGGGCTGCACTGTCTACAGCAGAGAGTATGAGGAGTCGGGAGCTGTGCCACCTAGTGTTGGCAGTGCTGAACTGTCTACAGCTGAGTGTATGAGGAGCCCGGTGCAGCGCCATCTAGTGGTGGCAGGGCTGCACTGTCTACAGCAGAGTGTATGAGGAGCAGGGAGCAGCGCCATCTAGTGGTGGCAGTGCTGAACTGTCTACAGCTGAGTGTATGAGGAGCCGGGTGCAGCGCCATCTAGTGGTGGCAGTGCTGAAGTGTATACAGCAGAGTGTATGAGGAGCCGGGAGCAGCGCCATCTAGTGGTGGCATGGCTGCACTGTCTACAGCAGAGAGTATGAGGAGTCGGGAGCAGCGCCATCTAGTGGTGGCAGGGCTGCACTGTCTACAGCGGAGAGTATGAGGAATCGGGAGCAGCGCCATCTAGTGGTGGCAGTGCTGATCTGTCTACAGCGGAGTGTATGAGGACCCTGGAGAAGCGCCATCTAGTGGTGGCAGTGCTGAACTGTCTACAGCTGAGTGCATGAGGAGCAGGGAGCAGCGCCATCTAGTGGTGGCAGTGCTGAACTGTCTACAGCAGAGTGTATGAGGAGCCGGGAGCCGCGCCATCTAGTGGTGGCAGTACTGAACCGTCTACAGCGGAGTGTATGAGGAGCCGGGAGCAGCGCCATCTAGTGGAGGCAGTGCTGAACTGTCTACAGCTGAGTGTATGAGGAGCCGGGAACAGCGCCATCTGGTGGTGGCAGTGCTGAACTGCATACAGCGGAGAGTAAGGGGAGCGGGGAGCAGCACCATCTAGTGGTGGCAGTGCTGAACTGTCTACAGCGGAGAGTAAGGGGAGCCGGGAGCAGCGCCATCTAGTGGTGGCAGTACTGAACTGTCTACAGCGGAGTGTATGAGGAGCCGAGAGCAGCGCCATCTAGTGGTGGCTGTGCCGAACTGTCTACAGCTGAGTGTTTGAGGGGCAGGGAGCAGCGCCATCTAGTGGAGGCAGTGCTGAACTGTCTACAGCAGAGAGTATGAGGAGTCGGGAGCAGCGCCATCTAGTGGTGGCAGTGCTGAACTGTCTACAGCAGAGTGTATGAGGAGCCGGGAGCAGGGCTATCTAGTGGTGTCAGTGCTGAACTGTCTACAGCTGAGTGTATAAGGAGCCGGGTGCACCGCCATCTAGTCGTGGCAGTGCTGAACTGTCTGCCGCTGATTGTATGAGGAGCCGGGAGCAGCGCCATCTAGTGGTGCAGTGCTGAATTGTCTACAGCTGAGTTTATGAGGAGCCGGGAGCAGCGCCATCTAGTGGTGGCAGTGCTGAACTGTCTACAGCTGAGTGTATGAGGAGTCGGGAGCAGCGCCATCTAGTGGTGTCAGTGCTGAGCTGTCTACAGCGGAGTGTATGAGGAGCCGGGAGCAGCGCCATCTAGTGGTGGCAGTGCTGAACTGTCTACAGCTGAGTGTATGAGGAACCGGGTGCAGCGCCATCTAGTGGTGGCAGGGCTGCACTGTCTACAGCAGAGAGTATGAGGAGTCGGGAGCAGCGCCATCTAGTGGTAGCAGTGCTGAACTGTCTACAGCAGAGAGTATGAGGAGTCGGGAGCATCGCCATCTAGTGGTGGCAGTGCTGAACTGTCTATAGCAGAGTGTATGAGGAGCCGGGAGCAGCGCCATCTAGTGGTGGCAGTGCTGAACTGTCTACAGCTGAGTGTATGAGGAGCAAGGAGCAGCGCCATCTAGTGGTGGCAGTGCTGAACTGTCTACAGCTGAGTGTATGAGGAGACGGGAGCAGCGCCATCTAGTGGTGGCAGTGCTGAACTGTCTACAGCAGAGTGTATGAGGAGACGGAAGCCGCGCCATCTAGTGGTGGCAGTGCTGAACTGTCTACAGCAGAGTATATGAGGAGCAGGGAGCAGCGCCATCTAGTGGTGGCAGTGCTGAACTGTCTACAGCAGAGAGTATGAGGAGTCGGGAGCAGCGCCATCTAGTGGTGGCAGTGCTGAACTGTCTACAGCATTGAGTATGAGGAGTCGGGAGCAGCGCCATCTAGTGGTGGCAGGGCTGCACTGTCTACAGCAGAGAGTATGAGGAATCGGGAGCAGCGCCACCTAGTGGTGGCAGTGCTGAACTGTCTACAGCTGAGTGTATCAGGAGCCCGGTGCAGCGCCATCTAGTGGTGGCAGGGCTGCACTGTCAACAGCAGAGTGTATGAGGAGCCGGTAGCAGCACCATCTAGTGGTGGCAGTGCTGAACTGTCTATAGCTGAGTGTATGAGGAGCTGGGTGCAGCGCCATCTACTGGTGGCAGTGCTGAAGTGTATACAGCAGAGTGTATGAGGAGCCGGGAGCAGCGCCATCTAGTGGTGGCAGGGCTTCACTGTCTATAGCAAAGAGTATGAGGAGTCGGGAGCAGCGCCATCTGGTGGTGGCAGGGCAGCACTGTCTACAGCGGAGAGTATGAGGAATCGGGAGCAGCGCCATCTAGTGGTGGCAGTGCTGAACTGTCTACAGCGGAGTGTATGAGGAGCCTGGAGAAGCGCCATCTAGTGGTGGCAGTGCTGAACTGTTTACAGCTGAGTGTATGAGGAGCAGGAAACAGCGCCATCTAGTGGTGGCATTGCTGAACTGTCTACAGCTGAGTGCATGAGGAGCCGGTAGCAGCGCCATCTAGTGGTGGCAATGCTGAACTGTCTACAGCAGAGTGTATGAGGATCAGGGAGTAGCGCCATCTAGCGGTGGCAGTGCTGAACTGTCTACAGCGGAGTGTATGAGGAGCCGGGAGCAGCGCCATCTAGTGGAGGCAGTGCTGAACTGTCTACAGCTGAGTGTATGAGGAGCCGGGAACAGCGCCATCTAGTGGTGGCAGTGCTGAACTGCCTACAGCGGAGAGTAAGGGGAGTGGGGAGCAGCACCACCTAGTGGTGGCAGTGCTGAACTGCCTACAGCGGAGAGTAAGGGGAGCCGGGAGCAGCGCCATCTAGTGGTGGCAGTACTGATCTGTCTACAGCGGAGTGTATGAGGAGCCGGGAGCAGCGCCATCTAGTGGTGGCTGTGCCGAACTGTCTACAGCTGAGTGTATGAGGAGCCGGGTGCAGCGCTTCTAGTGGTGGCAGGGCTGCACTGTCTACAGCAGAGTGTATGAGGAGCCGGGAGCAGCGCCATCTAGTGGTGGCAGTGCTGAACTGTCTACAGCTGAGTGTATGAGGAGCCGGGTGAAACGCCATCTAGTGGTGGCAGTGCTGAAGTGTATACAGCAGAGTGTATGAGGAGCCGGGAGCAGCGCCATCTAGTGGTGGCAGGGCTGCACTGTCTACAGCGGAGAGTATGAGGAATCGGGAGCAGCGCCATCTAGTGGTGGCAGTGCTGAACTGTCTACAGAGGAGTGTATGAGGACCCTGGAGAAGCGCCATCTAGTGGTGGCAGTGCTGAACTGTCTACAGCTGAGTGTATGAGGAGCAGGGAGCAGCGCCATCTAGTGGTGGCAGTGCTGAACTGTCTACAGCAGAGTGTATGAGGAGCCGGGAGCCGCGCCATCTAGTGGTGGCAGTGCTGAACTGTCTACAGCGGAGTGTATGAGGAGCCGGGAGCAGCGCCATCTAGTGGAGGCAGTGCTGAACTGTCTACAGCTGAGTGTATGAGGAGCCGGGAACAGCGCCATCTAGTGGTGGCAGTGCTGAACTGCATACAGCGGAGAGTAAGGTGAGCGGGGAGCAGCACCATCTAGTGATGGCAGTGCTGAACTGTCTACAGGGGAGAGTAAGGGGAGCCGGGAGCAGCACCATCTAGTGGTGGCAGTACTGAACTGTCTACAGCGGAGTGTATGAGGAGCCGGGAGCAGCGCCATCTAGTGGTGGCTGTGCCGAACTGTCTACAGCTGAGTGTTTGAGGAGCAGGGAGCAGCGCCATCTAGTGGAGGCAGTGCTGAACTGTCTACAGCAGAGAGTATGAGGAGTCGGGAGCAGCGCCATCTAGTGGTGGCAGTGCTGAACTGTCTACAGCAGAGTGTATGAGGAGTCGGGAGCAGGGCTATCTAGTGGTGTCAGTGCTGAACTGTCTACAGCTGAGTTTATAAGGAGCCGGGTGCACCGCCATCTAATGGTGGCAGTGCTGAACTGTTTGCAGCTGATTGTATGAGGAGCCGGGAGCAGCGCCATCTAGTGGTGCAGTGCTGAACTGTCTACAGCTGATTTTATGAGGAGTCGGGAGCAGCGCCATCTAGTGGTGTCAGTGCTGAGCTGTCTACAGCGGAGTGTATGAGGAGCCGGGAGCAGCGCCATCTAGTGGTGGCAGTGCTGAACTGTCTACAGCTGAGTGTATGAGGAACCGGGTGCAGCGCCATCTAGTGGTGGCAGGGCTGCACTGTCTACAGCAGAGAGTATGAGGAGCCGGGAGCAGCGCCATCTAGTGGTAGCAGTGCTGAACTGTCTACTGCAGAGAGTATGAGGAGTCGGGAGCATCGCCATCTAGTGGTGGCAGTGCTGAACTGTCTACAGCTGAGTGTATGAGGAGACGAGAGCAGCGCCATCTAGTGGTGGCAGTGCTGAACTGTCTACAGCAGAGTGTATGAGGAGACGGGTGCCGCGCCATCTAGTGGTGGCAGTGCTGAACTGTCTACAGCAGAGTGTATGAGGAGCAGGGAGCAGCGCCATCTAGTGGTGGCAGTGCTGAACTGTCTACAGCGGAGTGTATGAGGAGCCGGGAGCAGCGCCATCTAGTGGTGGCAGTGCTGAACTGTCTACAGCAGAGAGTATGAGTAGTCGGGAGCAGCGCCATCTAGTGGTGGCAGTGCTGAACTGTCTACAGCGGAGAGTATGAGGAGTCGGGAGCAGCGCCATCTAGTGGTGGCAGTGCTGAACTGTCTACAGCGGAGTGTATGAGGAGCCGGGAGCAGCGCCATCTAGTGGTGGCAGTGCTGAACTGTCTACAGCGGAGAGTATGAGGAGTCGGGAGCAGCGCCATCTAGTGGTGGCAGTGCTGAACTGTCTACAGCAGAGAGTATAAGGAGTCAGGAGCAGCGCCATCTAGTGGTGGCAGGGCTGCACTGTCTACAGCAGAGAGTATGAGGAGTCGGGAGCAGCGCCACCTAGTGGTGGCAGTGCTGAACTGTCTACAGCTGAGTGTATGAGGAGCCCGGTGCAGCGCCATCTAGTGGTGGCAGGGCTGCACTTTCTACAGCAGAGTGTATGAGGAGCCGGGAGCAGCACCATCTAGTGGTGGCAGTGCTGAACTGTCTATAGCTGAGTGTATGAGGAGCTGGGTGCAGCGCCATCTACTGGTGGCAGTGCTGAAGTGTATACAGCAGAGTGTATGAGGAGTCGGGAGCAGCGCCATCTAGTGGTGGCAGGGCTGCACTGTCTACAGCAGAGAGTATGAGGAGTCGGGAGCAGCGCCATCTGGTGGTGGCAGGGCTGCACTGTCTACAGCGGAGAGTATGAGGAATAGGGAGCAGCGCCATCTAGTGGTGGCAGTGCTGAACTGTCTACAGCGGAGTGTATGAGGAGCCTGGAGAAGCGCCATCTAGTGGTGGCAGTGCTGAACTGTCTACAGCTGAGTGTATGAGGAGCAGGAAACAGCGCCATCTAGTGGTGGCAGTGCTGAACTGTCTACAGCTGAGTGCATGAGGAGCCGGGAGCAGCGCCATCTAGTGGTGGCAATGCTGAACTGTCTACAGCAGAGTGTATGAGGAGCAGGGAGTAGCGCCATCTAGCGGTGGCAGTGCTGAACTGTCTACAGCGGAGTGTATGAGGAGCCGGGAGCAGCGCCATCTAGTGGAGGCAGTGCTGAACTGTCTACAGCTGAGTGTATGAGGAGCCGGGAACAGCGCCATCTAGTGGTGGCAGTGCTGAACTGCCTACAGCGGAGAGTAAGGGGAGCGGGGAGCAGCACCACCTAGTGGTGGCAGTGCTGAACTGTCTACAGCGGAGAGTAAGGGGAGCCGGGAGCAACGCCATCTAGTGGTGGCAGTACTGAACTGTCTACAGCGGAGTGTATGAGGAGCCGGGAGCAGCGCCATCTAGTGGTGTCAGTGCTGAACTGTCTACAGCTGAGTTTATGAGGAGTCTGGAGCAGCGCCATCTAGTGGTGGCAGTGCTGAACTGTCTACAGCTGAGTGTATGAGGAGTAGGGAGCAGCGCCATCTAGTGGTGTCAGTGCTGAACTGTCTACAGCGGAGTGTATGAGGAGCCGGGAGCAGTGCCATCTAGTGGTGGCAGTGCTGAACTGTCTACAGCTGAGTGTATGAGGAACCGGGTGCAGCGCCATCTAGTGGTGGCAAGGCTGCACTGTCTACAGCAGAGAGTATGAGGAGTCGGGAGCAGCGCCATCTAGTGGTAGCAATGCTGAACTGTCTACAGCAGAGAGTATGAGGAGTCGGGAGCATCGCCATCTAGTGGTGGCAGTGCTGAACTGTCTACAGCAGAGTGTATGAGGAGCCGGGAGCAGTGCCATCTAGTGGTGGCAGTGCTGAACTGTCTACAGCTGAGTGTATGAGGAGCAAGGAGCAGCGCCATCTAGTGGTGTCAGTGCTGAAATGTCTACAGCTGAGTGTATGAGGAGTCGGGAGCAGCGCCATCTAGTGGTGGCAGTGCTGAACTGTCTACAGCTGAGTGTATGAGGAGCCGGGTGCATCGCCATCTAGTGGTGGCAGGGCTGAAGTGTCTACAGCAGAGTGTATGAGGAGTCGGGAGCAGCGCCATCTAGTGGTGGCAGTGCTGAACTGTCTACAGCTGAGTGTATGAGGAGCAAGGAGCAGCGCCATCTATTGGTGGCAGTGCTGAACTGTGTACAGCTGAGAGTATGAGGAGCGCGGGAGCAGCGCCATCTATTGGTGGCAGTGCTGAACTGTCTACAGCAGAAAGTATGAGGAGTCGGGAGCAGCGCCATATAGTGGTGGCAGTGCTGAACTGTCTACAGCAGAGAGTATGAGGAGTCGGGAGCAGCGCCATCTAGTGGTGGCAGTGCTGAACTGTCTACAGCAGAGAGTATGAGGAGTCGGGAGCAGCGCCATCTAGTGGTGGCAGGGCTGCACTGTCTACAGCAGAGAGTATGAGGAGTCGGGAGCTGCGCCACCTAGTGGTGGCAGTGCTAAACTGTCTACAGCTGAGTGTATGAGGAGCTGGGTGCAGAGCCATCTAGTGGTGGCAGTGCTGAACTGTCTACAGCAGAGAGTATGAGGAGCCTGGAGCAGCGCCATCTAGTGGTGGCAGTGCTGAACTGTCTACAGCTGAGTGTATGAGGAGCCGGGTGCAGCGCCATCTAGTGGTGGCAGTTCTGCACTGTCTACAGCAGAGAGTATGAGAAGCCGGGAGCAGCGCCATCTAGTGGTGGCAGTGCTGAACTGTCTACAGCTGAGAGTATGAGGAGCGCGGGAGCAGCGCCATCTATTGGTGGCAGTCCTGAACTGTCTACAGCAGAGAGTATGAGGAGTCGGGAGCAGCGCCATCTAGTGGTGGCAGTGCTGAACTGTCTACAGCAGAGTGTATGAGGAGCCGGGAGCAGGGCTATCTAGTGGTGTCAGTGCTGAACTGTCTACAGCTGAGTGTATAAGGAGCCGGGTGCACCGCCATCTAGTCGTGGCAGTGCTGAACTGTCTGCCGCTGATTGTATGAGGAGCCGGGAGCAGCGCCATCTAGTGGTGCAGTGCTGAATTGTCTACAGCTGAGTTTATGAGGAGCCGGGAGCAGCGCCATCTAGTGGTGGCAGTGCTGAACTGTCTACAGCTGAGTGTATGAGGAGTCGGGAGCAGCGCCATCTAGTGGTGTCAGTGCTGAGCTGTCTACAGCGGAGTGTATGAGGAGCCGGGAGCAGCGCCATCTAGTGGTGGCAGTGCTGAACTGTCTACAGCTGAGTGTATGAGGAACCGGGTGCAGCGCCATCTAGTGGTGGCAGGGCTGCACTGTCTACAGCAGAGAGTATGAGGAGTCGGGAGCAGCGCCATCTAGTGGTAGCAGTGCTGAACTGTCTACAGCAGAGAGTATGAGGAGTCGGGAGCATCGCCATCTAGTGGTGGCAGTGCTGAACTGTCTATAGCAGAGTGTATGAGGAGCCGGGAGCAGCGCCATCTAGTGGTGGCAGTGCTGAACTGTCTACAGCTGAGTGTATGAGGAGCAAGGAGCAGCGCCATCTAGTGGTGGCAGTGCTGAACTGTCTACAGCTGAGTGTATGAGGAGACGGGAGCAGCGCCATCTAGTGGTGGCAGTGCTGAACTGTCTACAGCAGAGTGTATGAGGAGACGGAAGCCGCGCCATCTAGTGGTGGCAGTGCTGAACTGTCTACAGCAGAGTATATGAGGAGCAGGGAGCAGCGCCATCTAGTGGTGGCAGTGCTGAACTGTCTACAGCAGAGAGTATGAGGAGTCGGGAGCAGCGCCATCTAGTGGTGGCAGTGCTGAACTGTCTACAGCATTGAGTATGAGGAGTCGGGAGCAGCGCCATCTAGTGGTGGCAGGGCTGCACTGTCTACAGCAGAGAGTATGAGGAATCGGGAGCAGCGCCACCTAGTGGTGGCAGTGCTGAACTGTCTACAGCTGAGTGTATGAGGAGCCCGGTGCAGCGCCATCTAGTGGTGGCAGGGCTGCACTGTCAACAGCAGAGTGTATGAGGAGCCGGTAGCAGCACCATCTAGTGGTGGCAGTGCTGAACTGTCTATAGCTGAGTGTATGAGGAGCTGGGTGCAGCGCCATCTACTGGTGGCAGTGCTGAAGTGTATACAGCAGAGTGTATGAGGAGCCGGGAGCAGCGCCATCTAGTGGTGGCAGGGCTTCACTGTCTATAGCAAAGAGTATGAGGAGTCGGGAGCAGCGCCATCTGGTGGTGGCAGGGCAGCACTGTCTACAGCGGAGAGTATGAGGAATCGGGAGCAGCGCCATCTAGTGGTGGCAGTGCTGAACTGTCTACAGCGGAGTGTATGAGGAGCCTGGAGAAGCGCCATCTAGTGGTGGCAGTGCTGAACTGTTTACAGCTGAGTGTATGAGGAGCAGGAAACAGCGCCATCTAGTGGTGGCATTGCTGAACTGTCTACAGCTGAGTGCATGAGGAGCCGGTAGCAGCGCCATCTAGTGGTGGCAATGCTGAACTGTCTACAGCAGAGTGTATGAGGATCAGGGAGTAGCGCCATCTAGCGGTGGCAGTGCTGAACTGTCTACAGCGGAGTGTATGAGGAGCCGGGAGCAGCGCCATCTAGTGGAGGCAGTGCTGAACTGTCTACAGCTGAGTGTATGAGGAGCCGGGAACAGCGCCATCTAGTGGTGGCAGTGCTGAACTGCCTACAGCGGAGAGTAAGGGGAGTGGGGAGCAGCACCACCTAGTGGTGGCAGTGCTGAACTGCCTACAGCGGAGAGTAAGGGGAGCCGGGAGCAGCGCCATCTAGTGGTGGCAGTACTGATCTGTCTACAGCGGAGTGTATGAGGAGCCGGGAGCAGCGCCATCTAGTGGTGGCTGTGCCGAACTGTCTACAGCTGAGTGTATGAGGAGCCGGGTGCAGCGCTTCTAGTGGTGGCAGGGCTGCACTGTCTACAGCAGAGTGTATGAGGAGCCGGGAGCAGCGCCATCTAGTGGTGGCAGTGCTGAACTGTCTACAGCTGAGTGTATGAGGAGCCGGGTGAAACGCCATCTAGTGGTGGCAGTGCTGAAGTGTATACAGCAGAGTGTATGAGGAGCCGGGAGCAGCGCCATCTAGTGGTGGCAGGGCTGCACTGTCTACAGCGGAGAGTATGAGGAATCGGGAGCAGCGCCATCTAGTGGTGGCAGTGCTGAACTGTCTACAGAGGAGTGTATGAGGACCCTGGAGAAGCGCCATCTAGTGGTGGCAGTGCTGAACTGTCTACAGCTGAGTGTATGAGGAGCAGGGAGCAGCGCCATCTAGTGGTGGCAGTGCTGAACTGTCTACAGCAGAGTGTATGAGGAGCCGGGAGCCGCGCCATCTAGTGGTGGCAGTGCTGAACTGTCTACAGCGGAGTGTATGAGGAGCCGGGAGCAGCGCCATCTAGTGGAGGCAGTGCTGAACTGTCTACAGCTGAGTGTATGAGGAGCCGGGAACAGCGCCATCTAGTGGTGGCAGTGCTGAACTGCATACAGCGGAGAGTAAGGTGAGCTGGGAGCAGCACCATCTAGTGATGGCAGTGCTGAACTGTCTACAGGGGAGAGTAAGGGGAGCCGGGAGCAGCGCCATCTAGTGGTGGCAGTACTGAACTGTCTACAGCGGAGTGTATGAGGAGCCGGGAGCAGCGCCATCTAGTGGTGGCTGTGCCGAACTGTCTACAGCTGAGTGTTTGAGGAGCAGGGAGCAGCGCCATCTAGTGGAGGCAGTGCTGAACTGTCTACAGCAGAGAGTATGAGGAGTCGGGAGCAGCGCCATCTAGTGGTGGCAGTGCTGAACTGTCTACAGCAGAGTGTATGAGGAGTCGGGAGCAGGGCTATCTAGTGGTGTCAGTGCTGAACTGTCTACAGCTGAGTTTATAAGGAGCCGGGTGCACCGCCATCTAATGGTGGCAGTGCTGAACTGTTTGCAGCTGATTGTATGAGGAGCCGGGAGCAGCGCCATCTAGTGGTGCAGTGCTGAACTGTCTACAGCTGATTTTATGAGGAGTCGGGAGCAGCGCCATCTAGTGGTGTCAGTGCTGAGCTGTCTACAGCGGAGTGTATGAGGAGCCGGGAGCAGCGCCATCTAGTGGTGGCAGTGCTGAACTGTCTACAGCTGAGTGTATGAGGAACCGGGTGCAGCGCCATCTAGTGGTGGCAGGGCTGCACTGTCTACAGCAGAGAGTATGAGGAGCCGGGAGCAGCGCCATCTAGTGGTAGCAGTGCTGAACTGTCTACTGCAGAGAGTATGAGGAGTCGGGAGCATCGCCATCTAGTGGTGGCAGTGCTGAACTGTCTACAGCTGAGTGTATGAGGAGACGAGAGCAGCGCCATCTAGTGGTGGCAGTGCTGAACTGTCTACAGCAGAGTGTATGAGGAGACGGGTGCCGCGCCATCTAGTGGTGGCAGTGCTGAACTGTCTACAGCAGAGTGTATGAGGAGCAGGGAGCAGCGCCATCTAGTGGTGGCAGTGCTGAACTGTCTACAGCGGAGTGTATGAGGAGCCGGGAGCAGCGCCATCTAGTGGTGGCAGTGCTGAACTGTCTACAGCAGAGAGTATGAGTAGTCGGGAGCAGCGCCATCTAGTGGTGGCAGTGCTGAACTGTCTACAGCGGAGAGTATGAGGAGTCGGGAGCAGCGCCATCTAGTGGTGGCAGTGCTGAACTGTCTACAGCGGAGTGTATGAGGAGCCGGGAGCAGCGCCATCTAGTGGTGGCAGTGCTGAACTGTCTACAGCGGAGAGTATGAGGAGTCGGGAGCAGCGCCATCTAGTGGTGGCAGTGCTGAACTGTCTACAGCAGAGAGTATAAGGAGTCAGGAGCAGCGCCATCTAGTGGTGGCAGGGCTGCACTGTCTACAGCAGAGAGTATGAGGAGTCGGGAGCAGCGCCACCTAGTGGTGGCAGTGCTGAACTGTCTACAGCTGAGTGTATGAGGAGCCCGGTGCAGCGCCATCTAGTGGTGGCAGGGCTGCACTTTCTACAGCAGAGTGTATGAGGAGCCGGGAGCAGCACCATCTAGTGGTGGCAGTGCTGAACTGTCTATAGCTGAGTGTATGAGGAGCTGGGTGCAGCGCCATCTACTGGTGGCAGTGCTGAAGTGTATACAGCAGAGTGTATGAGGAGTCGGGAGCAGCGCCATCTAGTGGTGGCAGGGCTGCACTGTCTACAGCAGAGAGTATGAGGAGTCGGGAGCAGCGCCATCTGGTGGTGGCAGGGCTGCACTGTCTACAGCGGAGAGTATGAGGAATCGGGAGCAGCGCCATCTAGTGGTGGCAGTGCTGAACTGTCTACAGCGGAGTGTATGAGGAGCCTGGAGAAGCGCCATCTAGTGGTGGCAGTGCTGAACTGTCTACAGCTGAGTGTATGAGGAGCAGGAAACAGCGCCATCTAGTGGTGGCAGTGCTGAACTGTCTACAGCTGAGTGCATGAGGAGCCGGGAGCAGCGCCATCTAGTGGTGGCAATGCTGAACTGTCTACAGCAGAGTGTATGAGGAGCAGGGAGTAGCGCCATCTAGCGGTGGCAGTGCTGAACTGTCTACAGCGGAGTGTATGAGGAGCCGGGAGCAGCGCCATCTAGTGGAGGCAGTGCTGAACTGTCTACAGCTGAGTGTATGAGGAGCCGGGAACAGCGCCATCTAGTGGTGGCAGTGCTGAACTGCCTACAGCGGAGAGTAAGGGGAGCGGGGAGCAGCACCACCTAGTGGTGGCAGTGCTGAACTGTCTACAGCGGAGAGTAAGGGGAGCCGGGAGCAACGCCATCTAGTGGTGGCAGTACTGAACTGTCTACAGCGGAGTGTATGAGGAGCCGGGAGCAGCGCCATCTAGTGGTGTCAGTGCTGAACTGTCTACAGCTGAGTTTATGAGGAGTCTGGAGCAGCGCCATCTAGTGGTGGCAGTGCTGAACTGTCTACAGCTGAGTGTATGAGGAGTAGGGAGCAGCGCCATCTAGTGGTGTCAGTGCTGAACTGTCTACAGCGGAGTGTATGAGGAGCCGGGAGCAGTGCCATCTAGTGGTGGCAGTGCTGAACTGTCTACAGCTGAGTGTATGAGGAACCGGGTGCAGCGCCATCTAGTGGTGGCAAGGCTGCACTGTCTACAGCAGAGAGTATGAGGAGTCGGGAGCAGCGCCATCTAGTGGTAGCAATGCTGAACTGTCTACAGCAGAGAGTATGAGGAGTCGGGAGCATCGCCATCTAGTGGTGGCAGTGCTGAACTGTCTACAGCAGAGTGTATGAGGAGCCGGGAGCAGTGCCATCTAGTGGTGGCAGTGCTGAACTGTCTACAGCTGAGTGTATGAGGAGCAAGGAGCAGCGCCATCTAGTGGTGTCAGTGCTGAAATGTCTACAGCTGAGTGTATGAGGAGTCGGGAGCAGCGCCATCTAGTGGTGGCAGTGCTGAACTGTCTACAGCTGAGTGTATGAGGAGCCGGGTGCATCGCCATCTAGTGGTGGCAGGGCTGAAGTGTCTACAGCAGAGTGTATGAGGAGTCGGGAGCAGCGCCATCTAGTGGTGGCAGTGCTGAACTGTCTACAGCTGAGTGTATGAGGAGAAAGGAGCAGCGCCATCTATTGGTGGCAGTGCTGAACTGTGTACAGCTGAGAGTATGAGGAGCGCGGGAGCAGCGCCATCTATTGGTGGCAGTGCTGAACTGTCTACAGCAGAAAGTATGAGGAGTCGGGAGCAGCGCCATATAGTGGTGGCAGTGCTGAACTGTCTACAGCAGAGAGTATGAGGAGTCGGGAGCAGCGCCATCTAGTGGTGGCAGTGCTGAACTGTCTACAGCAGAGAGTATGAGGAGTCGGGAGCAGCGCCATCTAGTGGTGGCAGGGCTGCACTGTCTACAGCAGAGAGTATGAGGAGTCGGGAGCTGCGCCACCTAGTGGTGGCAGTGCTAAACTGTCTACAGCTGAGTGTATGAGGAGCTGGGTGCAGAGCCATCTAGTGGTGGCAGTGCTGAACTGTCTACAGCAGAGAGTATGAGGAGCCTGGAGCAGCGCCATCTAGTGGTGGCAGTGCTGAACTGTCTACAGCTGAGTGTATGAGGAGCCGGGTGCAGCGCCATCTAGTGGTGGCAGTTCTGCACTGTCTACAGCAGAGAGTATGAGAAGCCGGGAGCAGCGCCATCTAGTGGTGGCAGTGCTGAACTGTCTACAGCTGAGAGTATGAGGAGCGCGGGAGCAGCGCCATCTATTGGTGGCAGTCCTGAACTGTCTACAGCAGAGAGTATGAGGAGTCGGGAGCAGCGCCATCTAGTGGTGGCAGTGCTGAACTGTCTACAGCTGAGTGTATGAGGAGTAAGGAGCAGCGCCATCTATTGGTGGCAGTGCTGAACTGTGTACAGCTGAGAGTATGAGGAGCGCGGGAGCAGCGCCATCTATTGGTGGCAGTGCTGAACTGTCTACAGCAGAAAGTATGAGGAGTCGGGAGCAGCGCCATATAGTGGTCGCAGTGCTGAACTGTCTACAGCAGAGAGTATGAGGAGTCGGGAGCAGCGCCATCTAGTGGTGGCAGTGCTGAACTGTCTACAGCAGAGAGTATGAGGAGTCGGGAGCAGCGCCATCTAGTGGTGGCAGGGCTGCCCTGTCTACAGCAGAGAGTATGAGGAGTCGGGAGCTGCGCCACCTAGTGGTGGCAGTGCTAAACTGTCTACAGCTGAGTGTATGAGGAGCTGGGTGCAGAGCCATCTAGTGGTGGCAGTGCTGAACTGTCTACAGCAGAGAGTATGAGGAGCCTGGAGCAGCGCCATCTAGTGGTGGCAGTGCTGAACTGTCTACAGCTGAGTGTATGAGGAGCCGGGTGCAGCGCCATCTAGTGGTGGCAGTTCTGCACTGTCTACAGCAGAGAGTATGAGAAGCCGGGAGCAGCGCCATCTAGTGGTGGCAGTGCTGAACTGTCTACAGCTGAGTGTATGAGGAGCCGGGTGCAGCGCCATCTAGTGGTGGCAGGGCTGAAGTGTCTACAGCAGAGTGTATGAGGAGTCGGGAGCAGCGCCATCTAGTGATGGCAGTGCTGAACTGTCTACAGCTGAGTGTATGAGGAGCAAGGAGCAGCGCCATCTATTGGTGGCAGTGCTGAACTGTGTACAGCTGAGAGTATGAGTAGCGCGGGAGCAGCGCCATCTATTGGTGGCAGTGCTGATCTGTCTACAGCAGAGAGTATGAGGAGTCGGGAGCAGCGCCATATAGTGGTGGCAGTGCTGAACTGTCTACAGCAGAGAGTATGAGGAGTCGGGAGCAGCGCCATCTAGTGGTGGCAGTGCTGAACTGTCTACAGCAGAGAGTATGAGGAGTCGGGAGCTGCGCCACCTAGTGGTGGCAGTGCTGAACTGTCTACAGCTGAGTGTATGAGGAGCCCGGTGCAGCGCCATCTAGTGGTGGCAGGGCTGCACTGTCTACAGCAGAGTGTATGAGGAGCCGGGAGCAGCGCCATCTAGTGGTGGCAGTGCTGAACTGTCTACAGCTGAGTGTATGAGGAGCCGGGTGCAGCGCCATCTAGTGGTGGCAGTGCTGAAGTGTATACAGCAGAGTGTATGAGGAGCTGGGAGCAGCCCCATCTAGTGGTGGCATGGCTGCACTGTCTACAGCAGAGAGTATGAGGAGTCGGGAGCAGCGCCATCTAGTGGTGGCAGGGCTGCACTGTCTACAGGGGAGAGTATGAGGAATCGGGAGCAGCGCCATCTAGTGGTGGCAGTGCTGAACTGTCTACAGCGGAGTGTATGAGGACCCTGGAGAATCGCCATCTAGTGGTGGCAGTGCTGAACTGTCTACAGCTGAGTGTATGAGGAGCAGGGAGCAGCGCCATCTAGTGGTGGCAGTGCTGAACTGTCTACAGCAGAGTGTATGAGGAGCCGGGAGCCGCGCCATCTAGTGGTGGCAGTGCTGAACTGTCTACAGCGGAGTGTATGAGGAGCCGGGAGCAGCGCCATCTAGTGGAGGCAGTGCTGAACTGTCTACAGCTGAGTGTATGAGGAGCCGGGAACAGCGCCATCTAGTGGTGGCAGTGCTGAACTGCATACAGCGGAGAGTAAGGGGAGCGGGGAGCAGCACCATCTAGTGGTGGCAGTGCTGAACTGTCTACAGCGGAGAGTAAGGGGAGCCGGGAGCAGCGCCATCTAGTGTTGGCAGAACTGAACTGTCTACAGCGGAGTGTATGAGGAGCCGGGAGCAGCGCCATCTAGTGGTGGCTGTGCCGAACTGTCTACAGCTGAGTGTTTGAGGAGCAGGGAGCAGCGCCATCTAGTGGAGGCAGTGCTGAACTGTCTACAGCAGAAAGTATGAGGAGTCGGGAGCAGCGCCATCTAGTGGTGGCAGTGCTGAACTGTCTACAGCAGAGTGTATGAGGAGCCGGGAGCAGGGCTATCTAGTGGTGTCAGTGCTGAACTGTCTACAGCTGAGTGTATAAGGAGCCGGGTGCATCGCCATCTAGTGGTGGCAGTGCTGAACTGTCTGCAGCTGATTGTATGAGGAGCCGGGAGCAGCGCCATCTAGTGGTGCAGTGCTGAACTGTCTACAGCTGAGTTTATGAGGAGTCGGGAGCAGCGCCATCTAGTGGTGGCAGTGCTGAACTGTCTACAGCTGAGTGTATGAGGAGTCGGGAGCAGCTCCATCTAGTGGTGTCAGTGCTGAGCTGTCTACAGCGGAGTGTATGAGGAGCCGGGAGCAGCGCCATCTAGTGGTGGCAGTGCTGAACTGTCTACAGCTGAGTGTATGAGGAACCGGGTGCAGCGCCATCTAGTGGTGGCAGGGCTGCACTGTCTACAGCAGAGAGTATGAGGAGTCGGGAGCAGCGCCATCTAGTGGTAGCAGTGCTGAACTGTCTACAGCAGAGAGTATGAGGAGTCGGGAGCATCGCCATCTAGTGGTGGCAGTGCTGAACTGTCTACAGCAGAGTGTATGAGGAGCCGGGAGCAGCGCCATCTAGTGGTGGCAGTGCTGAACTGTCTACAGCTGAGTGTATGAGGAGCAAGGAGCAGCGCCATCTAGTGGTGGCAGTGCTGAACTGTCTACAGCTGAGTGTCTGAGGAGACGGGAGCAGCGCCATCTAGTGGTGGCAGTGCTGAACTGTCTACAGCAGAGTGTATGAGGAGACGGGAGCCGCGCCATCTAGTGGTGGCAGTGCTGAACTGTCTACAGCAGAGTGTATGAGGAGCAGGGAGCAGCGCCATCTAGTGGTGGCAGTGCTGAACTGTCTACAGCAGAGAGTATGAGGAGTCGGGAGCAGCGCCATCTAGTGGTGGCAGTGCTGAACTGTCTACAGGAGAGAGTATGAGGAGTCGGGAGCAGCGCCATCTAGTGGTAGCAGGGCTGCACTGTCTACAGCAGAGAGTATGAGGAGTCGGGAGCAGCGCCACCTAGTGGTGGCAGTGCTGAACTGTCTACAGCTGAGTGTATGAGGAGCCTGGTGCAGCGCCATCTAGTGGTGGCAGAGCTGCACTGTCTACAGCAGAGTGTATGAGGAGCCGGGAGCAGCACCATCTAGTGGTGGCAGTGCTGAACTGTCTATAGCTGAGTGTATGAGGAGCTGGGTGCAGCGCCATCTACTGGTGGCAGTGCTGAAGTGTATACAGCAGAGTGTATGAGGAGCCGGGAGCAGCGCCATCTAGTGGTGGCAGGGCTGCACTGTCTACAGCAGAGAGTATGAGGAGTCGGGAGCAGCGCCATCTGGTGGTGGCAGGGCTGCAATGTCTACAGCGGAGAGTATGAGGAATCGGGAGCAGCGCCATCTAGTGGTGGCAGTGCTGAACTGTCTACAGCGGAGTGTATGAGGAGCCTGGAGAAGCACCATCTAGTGGTGGCAGTGCTGAACTGTCTACAGCTGAGTGTATGAGGAGCAGGAAACAGCGCCATCTAGTGGTGGCAGTGCTGAACTGTCTACAGCTGAGTGCATGAGGAGCCGGGAGCAGCGCCATCTAGTGGTGGCAATGCTGAACTGTCTACAGCAGAGTGTATGAGGATCAGGGAGTAGCGCCATCTAGCGGTGGCAGTGCTGAACTGTCTACATCGGAGTGTATGAGGAGCCGGGAGCAGCGCCATCTAGTGGAGGCAGTGCTGAACTGTCTACAGCTGAGTGTATGAGGAGCCGGGAACAGCGCCATCTAGTGGTGGCAGTGCTGAACTGCCTACAGCGGAGAGTAAGGGGAGCGGGGAACAGCACCACCTAGTGGTGGCAGTGCTGAAGTGTATACAGCAGAGTGTATGAGGAGCCGGGAGCAGCGCCATCTAGTGGTGGCATGGCTGCACTGTCTACAGCAGAGAGTATGAGGAGTCGGGAGCAGCGCCATCTAGTGGTGGCAGGGCTGCACTGTCTACAGCGGAGAGTATGAGGAATCGGGAGCAGCGCCATCTAGTGGTGGCAGTGCTGAACTGTCTACAGAGGAGTGTATGAGGACCCTGGAGAAGCGCCATCTAGTGGTGGCAGTGCTGAACTGTCTACAGCTGAGTGTATGAGGAGCAGGGAGCAGCGCCATCTAGTGGTGGCAGTGCTGAACTGTCTACAGCAGAGTGTATGAGGAGCCGGGAGCCGCGCCACCTAGTGGTGGCAGTGCTAAACTGTCTACAGCTGAGTGTATGAGGAGCTGGGTGCAGAGCCATCTAGTGGTGGCAGTGCTGAACTGTCTACAGCAGAGAGTATGAGGAGCCTGGAGCAGCGCCACCTAGTGGTGGCAGTGATGAACTGTCTACAGCTGAGTGTATGAGGAGCCGGGTGCAGCGCCATCTAGTGGTGGCAGTTCTGCACTGTCTACAGCAGAGAGTATGAGAAGCCGGGAGCAGCGCCATCTAGTGGTGGCAGTGCTGAACTGTCTACAGCTGAGTGTATGAGGAGCCGGGTGCAGCGCCATCTAGTGGTGGCAGGGCTGAAGTGTCTACAGCAGAGTGTATGAGGAGTCGGGAGCAGCGCCATCTACTGATGGCAGTGCTGAACTGTCTACAGCTGAGTGTATGAGGAGCAAGGAGCAGCGCCATCTATTGGTGGCAGTGCTGAACTGTCTACAGCTGAGAGTATGAGGAGCGCGGGAGCAGCGCCATCTATTGGTGGCAGTGCTGAACTGTCTACAGCAGAGAGTATGAGGAGTCGGGAGCAGCGCCATCTAGTGGTGGCAGTGCTGAACTGTCTACAGCAGAGAGTATGAGGAGTCGGGAGCAGCGCCATCTAGTGGTGGCAGTGCTGAACTGTCTACAGCAGAGAGTATGAGGAGTCGGGAGCAGCGCCATCTAGTGGTGGCAGGGCTGCACTGTCTACAGCAGAGAGTATGAGGAGTCGGGAGCTGCGCCAGCTAGTGGTGGCAGTGCTGAACTGTCTACAGCTGAGTGTATGAGGAGCCCGGTGCAGCGCCATCTAGTGGTGGCAGGGCTGCACTGTCTACAGCAGAGTGTATGAGGAGCCGGGAGCAGCGCCATCTAGTGGTGGCAGTGCTGAACTGTCTACAGCTGAGTGTATGAGGAGCCGGGTGCAGCGCCATCTAGTGGTGGCAGTGCTGAAGTGTATACAGCAGAGTGTATGAGGAGCCGGGAGCAGCGCCATCTAGTGGTGGCAGGGCTGCACTGTCTACAGCGGAGAGTATGAGGAATCGGGAGCAGCGCCATCTAGTGGTGGCAGTGCTGAACTGTCTACAGCAGAGTATATGAGGAGTCGGGAGCCGCACCATCTAGTGGTGGCAGTGCTGAACTGTCTACAGCGGAGTGTATGAGGAGCCGGGAGCAGCGCCATCTAGTGGAGGCAGTGCTGAACTGTCTACAGCTGAGTGTATGAGGAGCTGGGAACAGCGCCATCTAGTGGAGGCAGTGCTGAACTGTCTACAGCGGAGAGTAAGGGGAGCTGGGAGCAGCGCCATCTAGTGGTGGCAGTACTGAACTGTCTACAGCGGAGTGTATGAGGAGCCGGGAGCAGCGCCATCTAGTGGTGGCTGTGCCGAACTGTCTACAGCTGAGTGTTTGAGGAGCAGGGAGCAGCGCCATCTAGTGGAGACAGTGCTGAACTGTCTACAGCAGAAAGTATGAGGAGTCGGGAGCAGCGCCATCTAGTGGTGGCAGTGCTGAACTGTCTACAGCAGAGTGTATGAGGAGCCAGGAGCAGGGCTATCTAGTGGTGTCAGTGCTGAACTGTCTACAGCTGAGTGTATAAGGAGCCGGGTGCATCGCCATCTAGTGGTGGCAGTGCTGAACTGTCTGCAGCTGATTGTATGAGGAGTCGGGAGCAGCGCCATCTAGTGGTGCAGTGCTGAACTGTCTACAGCTGAGTTTATGAGGAGTCGGGAGCAGCGCCATCTAGTGGTGGCAGTCCTGAACTGTCTACAGCTGAGTGTATGAGGAGTCGGGAGCAGCGTCATCTAGTGGTGGCAGTGCTGAACTGTCTACAGCTGAGTGTATGAGGAACCGGGTGCAGCGCCATCTAGTGGTGGCAGGGCTGCACTGTCTACAGCAGAGAGTATGAGGAGTCCGGAGCAGCGCCATCTAGTGGTAGCAGTGCTGAACTGTCTACAGCAGAGAGTATGAGGAGTCGGGAGCATCGCCATCTAGTGGTGGCAGTGCTGAACTGTCTACAGCAGAGTGTATGAGGAGCCGGGAGCAGCGCCATCTAGTGGTGGCAGTGCTGAACTGTCTACAGCTGAGTGTATGAGGAGCAAGGAGCAGCGCCATCTAGTGGTGGCAGTGCTGAACTGTCTACAGCTGAGTGTATGAGGAGACGGGAGCAGCGCCATCTAGTGGTGGCAGTGCTGAACTGTCTACAGCAGAGTGTATGAGGAGACGGGAGCCGCGCCATCTAGTGGTGGCAGTGCTGAACTGTCTACAACAGAGTGTATGAGGAGCAGGGAGCAGCGCCATCTAGTGGTGGCAGTGCTGAACTGTCTACAGCAGAGAGTATGAGGAGTCGGGAGCAGCGCCATCTAGTGGTGGCAGTGCTGAACTGTCTACAGCAGAGAGTATGAGGAGTCGGGAGCAGCGCCATCTAGTGGTGGCAGGGCTGCACTGTCTACAGCAGAGAGTATGAGGAGTCGGGAGCAGCGCCACCTAGTGGTGGCAGTGCTGAAGTGTATACAGCAGAGTGTATGAGGAGCCGGGAGCAGCGCCATCTAGTGGTGGCAGGGCTGCACTGTCTACAGCAGAGAGTATGAGGAGTCGGGAGCAGCGCCATCTGGTGGTGGCAGGGCTGCACTGTCTACAGTGGAGAGTATGAGGAATCGGGAGCAGCGCCATCTAGTGGTGGCAGTGCTGAATTGTCTACAGCGGAGTGTATGAGGAGCCTGGAGAAGCGCCATCTAGTGGTGGCAGTGCTGAACTGTCTACAGCTGAGTGTATGAGGAGCAGGAAACAGCGCCATCTGGTGGTGGCAGTGCTGAACTGTCTACAGCTGAGTGCATGAGGAGCCGGGAGCAGCGCCATCTAGTGGTGGCAATGCTGAACTGTCTACAGCAGAGTGTATGAGGATCAGGGAGTAGCGCCATCTAGCGGTGGCAGTGCTGAACTGTCTACAGCTGAGTGCATGAGGAGCAGCGCCATCTAGTGGTGGCAGTGCTGAACTGTCTACAGCTGAGTGTATGAGGAGCCGGGAACAGCGCCATCTAGTGGTGGCAGTGCTGAACTGCCTACAGCGGAGAGTAAGGGGAGCGGGGAGCAGCAACACCTAGTGGTGGCAGTGCTGAACTGTCTACAGCGGAGAGTAAGGGGAGCCGGGAGCAGCGCCATCTAGTAGTGGCAGTACTGAACTGTCTACAGCGGAGTGTATGAGGAGCCGGGAGCAGCGCCATCTAGTGGTGGCTTTGCCGAACTGTCTACAGCTGAGTGTATGAGGAGCCGGGTGCAGCGCCATCTAGTGGTGGCAGGGCTGCACTGTCTACAGCAGAGTGTATGAGGAGCCGGGAGCATCGCCATCTAGTGGTGGCAGTGCTGAACTGTCTACAGCTGAGTGTATGAGGAGCCGGGTGCAGCGCCATCTAGTGGTGGCAGTGCTGAAGTGTATACAGCAGAGTGTATGAGGAGCCGGGAGCAGCGCCATCTAGTGGTGGCATGGCTGCACTGTCTACAGCAGAGAGTATGAGGAGTCGGGAGCAGCGCCATCTAGTGGTGGCAGGGCTGCACTGTCTACAGCGGAGAGTATGAGGAATCGGGAGCAGCGCCATCTAGTGGTGGCAGTGCTGAACTGTCTACAGAGGAGTGTATGAGGACCCTGGAGAAGCGCCATCTAGTGGTGGCAGTGCTGAACTGTCTACAGCTGAGTGTATGAGGAGCAGGGAGCAGCGCCATCTAGTGGTGGCAGTGCTGAACTGTCTACAGCAGAGTGTATGAGGAGTCGGGAGCCGCGCCATCTAGTGGTGGCAGTGCTGAACTGTCTACAGCGGAGTGCATGAGGAGCCGGGAGCAGCGCCATCTAGTGGAGGCAGTGCTGAACTGTCTACAGCTGAGTGTATGAGGAGCCGGGAACAGCGCCATCTAGTGGTGGCAGTGCTGAACTGCATACAGCGGAGAGTAAGGGGAGCGGTGAGCAGCACCATCTAGTGGTGGCAGTGCTGAACTGTCTACAGCGGAGAGTAAGGGGAGCCGGGAGCAGCACCATCTAGTGGTGGCAGTACTGAACTGTCTACAGCGGAGTGTATGAGGAGCCAGGAGCAGCTTAATCTAGTGGTGGCTGTGCCGAACTGTCTACAGCTGAGTGTTTGAGGAGCAGGGAGCAGCGCCATCTAGTGGAGGCAGTGCTGAACTGTCTACAGCAGAGAGTATGAGGAGTCGGGAGCAGCGCCATCTTGTGGTGGCAGTGCTGAACTGTCTACAGCAGAGTGTATGAGGAGCCGGGTGCAGCGCCATCTAGTGGTGGCAGGGCTGCACTGTCTACAGCAGAGAGTATGAGGAGTCGGGAGCAGCGCCATCTACTGGTGGCAGTGCTGAACTGTCTACAGCTGAGTGTATGAGGAGCCAGGAGCAGCGCCATCTAGTGGTGACAGTGCTGAACTGTCTACAGCGGAGTGTATGAGGAGCCGGGAGCAGCGCCATCTAGTGGTGACAGTGCTGAACTGTCTACAGCTGATTGTATGAGGAGCCGTGAGCAGCACCATCTAGTGGTGGCAGAGCTGAACTGTCTACAGCTGAATGTATGAGGAGCCGGGAGCAGCGCCATCTAGTGGTGACAGTGCTGAACTGTCTACAGCGGAGTGTATGAGGAGCCGGGTGCAGCGCCATCTAGTGGTGACAGTCCTGAACTGTCTACAGCTGAGTGTATGAGGAGCCGGGTGCAGCGCCATCTAGTGGTGGCAGGGCTGCACTGTCTACAGCAGAGAGTATGAAGAGTCGGGAGCAGCGCCATCTAGTGGTGGCAGTGCTGAACTGTCTACAGCTGAGTGTATGAGGAGCCAGGTGCAGCGCCATCTAGTGATGGCAGTGCTGAACTGTCTACAGCAGAGAGTATGAGGAGACGGGAGCAGCGCCATCTAGTGGTGACAGTGCTGAACTGTCTACACCTGAGTGTATGAGGAGCCGGGAGCAGCGCCATCTAGTGGTGTCAGTGCTGAACTGTCTACAGCTGAGTGTATGAGGAGCCGGGTGCAGCGCCATCTAGTGGTGCCAGTGCTGAACTGTCTACAGCTGAGTTTATGAGGAGTCGGGAGCAGCGCCATCTAGTGGTGGCAGTGCTGAACTGTCTACAGTTGAGTGTATGAGGATTCGGGAGCAGCGCCATCTAGTGGTGGCAGTGCTGAACTGTCTACAGCTGAGTGTATGAGGAGAAAGGAGCAGCGCCATCTAGTGGTGGCAGTGCTGAACTGTCTACAGCTGAGTGTATGAGGAGACGGGAGCAGCGCCATCTTGTGGTGGCAGTGCTGAACTGTCTACAGCTGAGTGTATGAGGAGCCGGGAGCAGCGCCATCTAGTGGTGGCAGTGCTGAGCTGTCTACAGCTGAGTGTATGAGGAGACGGGAGCCGCGCCATCTAGTGGTGTCAGTGCTGAACTGTCTACAGCAGAGTGTATGAGGAGCAGGGAGCAGCGCCATCTAGTGGTGGCAGTGCTGAACTGTCTACAGCGGAGTGTATGAGGAGCCGGGGGCAGCGCCATCTAGTGGTGGCAGTGCTGAACTCTCTACAGCAGAGAGTATGAGGAGTCGGGAGCAGCGCCATCTAGTGGTGACAGTGCTGAACTGTCTACAGCGGAGTGTATGAGGATCCGGGAGCAGCGCCATCTAGTGGTGGCAGTGCTAACTGTTTACAGCGGAGAGTATGAGGAGCCGGGAGCAGCGCCATCTAGTGGTGTCAGTGCTGAACTGTCTACAGGAGAGATAATGAGGAGTCGGGAGCACCGCCATCTAGTGGTGGCAGGGCTGCACTGTCTACAGCTGAGTGTATGAGGAGAAAGGAGCAGCGCCATCTAGTGGTGGCAGTGCTGAACTGTCTACAGCTGAGTGTATGAGGAGACGGGAGCAGCGCCATCTAGTGGTGGCAGTGCTGAACTGTCTACAGCTGAGTGTATGAGGAGACGGGAGCAGCGCCATCTTGTGGTGGCAGTGCTGAACTGTCTACAGCTGAGTGTATGAGGAGCCGGGAGCAGCGCCATCTAGTGGTGGCAGTGCTGAGCTGTCTACAGCTGAGTGTATGAGGAGACGGGAGCCGCGCCATCTAGTGGTGTCAGTGCTGAACTGTCTACAGCAGAGTGTATGAGGAGCAGGGAGCAGCGCCATCTAGTGGTGGCAGTGCTGAACTGTCTACAGCGGAGTGTATGAGGAGCCGGGGGCAGCGCCATCTAGTGGTGGCAGTGCTGAACTCTCTACAGCAGAGAGTATGAGGAGTCGGGAGCAGCGCCATCTAGTGGTGACAGTGCTGAACTGTCTACAGCGGAGTGTATGAGGATCCGGGAGCAGCGCCATCTAGTGGTGGCAGTGCTAACTGTCTACAGCGGAGAGTATGAGGAACCGGGAGCAGCGCCATCTAGTGGTGTCAGTGCTGAACTGTCTACAGGAGAGATAATGAGGAGTCGGGAGCACCGCCATCTAGTGGTGGCAGGGCTGCACTGTCTACAGCAGAGAGTATGAGGAGTCGGGAGCAGCGCCACCTAGTGGTGGCAGCGCTGAACTGTCTACAGCGGAATGTATGAGGAGCTGGGAGCAGCGCTATCTAGTGGTGGCAGCGCTGAACTGTCTACAGCTGAGTGTATGAGGAGCCGGGAGCAGCACCATCTAGTGGTGGCAGTGCTGAACTGTCTACAGCAGAGAGTATAAGGAGCCGGATGCAGCGCCATCTAGTGGTGGCAGTGCTGAACTGTCTACAGCTGAGTGTATGAGGAGTCGGGAGCAGCGCCATCTAGTGGTGGCAGTGCTGAACTGTCTACAGCTGAGTGTATGAGGAGCAAGGAGAAGCGCCATCTAGTGGTGGCAGTGCTGAACTGTCTACAGCAGAGTGTATGAGGAGCCGGGAGCAGCGCCATCTAGTGGTGGCAGTGCTGAACTGTCTACAGCAGAGAGTATGAGGAGTCGGGAGCAGCGCCATCTAGTGGTGGCAGTGTTGAACAGTCTACAGCAGAGAGTATGAGGAGTCGGGAGCAGCGCCATCTAGTGGTGGCAGGGCTGCACTGTCTACAGCAGAGATTATGAGGAGTCGGGAGCAGCGCCACCTAGTGGTGGCAGTGCTGAACTGTCTACAGCTGAGTGTATGAAGAGCCCGGTGCAGCGCCATCTAGTGGTGGCAGGGCTGCACTGTCTACAGCAGAGTGTATGAGTAGCCGGGAGCAGCGACATCTAGTGGTGGCAGTGCTAAACTGTCTACAGCTGAGTGTATGAGGAGCCGGGTGCAGCGCCATCTACAGGTGGCAGTGCAGAAGTGTATACAGCAGAGTGTATGAGGAGCGGGGAGCAACGCCATCTAGTGGTGGCAGGGCTGCGCTGTCTACAGCAGAGAGTATGAGGAGTCGGGAGCAGCGCCATCTGGTGGTGGCAGGGCTGCACTGTCTACAGCGGAGAGTATGAGGAATCGGGAGCAGCGCCATCTAGTGGTGGCATTGCTGAACTGTCTACAGCGGAGTGTATGAGGAGCCGGGAGCCGTGCCATCTAGTGGTGGCAGTGCTCAACTGTCTACAGCTGAGTGCATGAGGAGTCGGGAGCAGCGCCATCTAATGGTGGCAGTGCTGAACTGTCTACAGCAGAGTGTATGAGGAGCAGGGAGCAGCGCCATCTAGTGGTGGCAGTGCTGAACTGCCTACAGCGGAGAGTAAGGGGAGCGGGGAGCAGCACCATCTAGTGGTGGCAGTGCTGAACTGTCTACAGCGGAGAGTAAGGGGAGCCGGGAGCAGCGCCATCTAGTGGTGGCAGTGCTGAACTGTCTACAGCGGAGTGTATGAGGAGCCGGGTGCAGCGCCATCTAGTGGTGGCAGTGCTGAAGTGTATACAGCAGAGTGTATGAGGAGCCGGGAGCAGCGCCATCTAGTGGTGGCAGGGCTGCACTGTCTACAGCAGAGAGTATGAGGAGTCAGGAGCAGCGCCATCTGGTGTTGGCAGGGCTGCACTGTCTACAGCGGAGAGTATGAGGAATCTTGAGCAGCGCCATCTAGTGGTGGCAGTGCTGAACTGTCTACAGCGGAGTGTATGAGGAGCCGGGAGCCGTGCCATCTAGTGGTGGCAGTGCTGAACTGTCTACAGCTGAGTGCATGAGGAGCCGGGAGCAGCGCCATCTAGTGGTGGCAGTGCTGAACTGTCTACAGCAGAGTGTATGAGGAGCAGGGAGCAGCGCCATCTAGTGGTGGCAGTGCTGAACTGCCTACAGCGGAGAGTAAGGGGAGCGGGGAGCAGCACCATCTAGTGGTGGCAGTGGTGAACTGTCTACAGCGGAGAGTAAGGGGAGCCGGGAGCAGCGCCATCTAGTGGTGGCAGTACTGAACTGTCTACAGCGGAGTGTATGAGGAGCCGGGAGCAGCGCCATCTAGTGGTGGCTGTGTCGAACTGTCTACAGCTGAGTGTATGAGGAGCCGTGTGCCGCGCCATCTAGTGGTGGCAGCCGGGCTGCACTGTCTACAGCAGAGAGTATGAGGAGTCGGGAGCAGCGCCATCTAGTGGTGGCAGTGCTGAACTGTCTACAGCAGACTGTATGAGGAGCCGGGAGCAGCGCTATCTAGTGTTGGCAGTGCTGAACTGTCTACAGCTGAGTTTATGAGGAGTCGGGAGCAGCGCCATCTAGTGGTGGTAGTGCTGAACTGCCTACAGCTGAGTGTATGAGGAGCCAGGTGCAGCGCCATCTAGTGGTGGCAGTGCTGAACTGTCTACAGCGGAGTGTATGAGGAGCCGGGAGCAGTGCCATCTAGAGGTGGCAGTGCTGAACTGTCTACAGCAGAGAGTATGAGGAGTCGGGAGCAGCGCCATCTAGTGGTAGCAGTGCTGAACTGTCTACAGCAGAGAGTATGAGGAGTCGGGAGCATCGCCATCTAGTGGTGGCAGTGCTGAACTGTCTACAGCAGAGTGTATGAGGAGCCGGGAGCAGCGCCATCTAGTGGTGGCAGTGCTGAACTGTCTACAGCTGAGTGTATGAGGAGCAAGGAGCAGCACCATCTAGTGGTGGCAGTGCTGAATTGTCTACAGCTGAGTGTATGAGGAGTCGGGAGAAGCGCCATCTAGTGGTGGCAGTGCTGAACTGTCTACAGCAGAGTGTATGAGGAGACGGGAGCCGCGCCATCTAGTGGTGGCAGTGCTGAACTGTCTACAGCAGAGTGTATGAGGAGCAGGGAGCAGCGCCATCTAGTGGTGGCAGTGCTGAACTGTCTACAGCTGAGTGTATGAGGAGCCGGGAGCAGCGCCATCTAGTTGTGGCAGTGCTGAACTGTCTACAGCGGAGAGTAAGAGGAGCCGGGAGCAGCGCCATCTAGTGGTAGCAGTGCTGAACTGTCTACAGCTGAGTGTATGATATGCCAGGAGCAGCGCCATCTAGTGGTGGCAATGCTGAACTGTCTACAGTTGAGTGTATGGGGAGCCAGGAGCAGCGCCATCTAGTGGTGCCTGTGCCGAACTGTCTACAGCAGAGAGTATGAGGAGCCGGGAGCAGCGCCATCTAGTGGTGTCAGTGCTGAACTGTCTACAGCTGAGTGTATGAGGAGCCAGGAGCAGCGCCATCTAGTGGTGGCAGTGCTGAACTGTCTACAGCTGATTGTGTGAAGAGCCGGGAGCAGCACCATCTAGTGGTGGCAGTGCGGAACAGTCTACAGCTGATTGTATGAGGAGCCAGGAGCAGCGCCATCTAGTGGTGGCAGTGCTGAACTGTCTACAGCAGAGTGTATGAGGAGCCGGGAGCAGCGCCATCTAGTGCTGTCAGTCCTGAACTGTCTACAGCTGAGTGTATGAGGAGCTGGGAGCAGCGCCATCTAGTGGTGGCAGTGCTGAACTGTCTAAAGCGGAATGTATGAGGAGACGGGAGCATCACCATCTAGTGGTGGCCGTGCAGAACTGTCTACAGCTGAGTGTATGAGGAGCCGGGAGCAGCGTCATCTAGTGGTGTCAGTGCTGAACTGTCTACAGCTGAGTGTATGAGGAGCCGGGAGCAGCGCCATCTAGTGGTGGCAGTGCTGAACTGTCTATAGCTGATTGTATGAGGAGTCGGGAGCAGCTCCATCTAGTGGTGGCAGTGCTGAACTGTCTACAGTGAGTGTATGAGGAGCCAGGAGCAGCGCCATCTAGTGGTGTCAGTGCTGAACTGTCTACAGCAGAGATAATGAGAAGCCTGGAGCAGCGCCATCTAGTGGTGGCAGCGCTGAACTGTCTACAGCGGAGTGTATGAGGAGCCGAGACCAACGCCATCTAGTGGTGGCAGCGCTGAACTATCTACAGCGGAGTGTATGAGGAGCTGGGAGCAGCGTCATCTAGTGGTGGCAGCGCTGAACTGTCTACAGCTGAGTGTATGAGGAGCCGAGAGCAGCGCCATCTAGTGGTGGCAGTGCTGAACTGTCTACAGCAGAGAGTATAAGGAGCCGGATGCAGCGCCATCTAGTGGTGGCAGTGCTCAACTGTCCACAGCTGATTGTATGAGGAGCCGGGAGCAGCGCCATCTAGTGATGGTAGTGCTGTACTGTCTACAGCTGAGTTTATGAGGAGTCGGGAGCAGCGCCATCTAGTGGTGGCAGTGCTGAACTGTCTACAGCTGAGTGTAAGAGGATCCGGGAGCAGCGCCATCTAGTGGTGGCAGTGCTGAACTGTCTACAGCGGAGAGTATGAGGAGCCGGGAGCAGCACCATCTAGTGGTGTCAGTTCTGAACTGTCTACAGCTGAGTGTATGAGGAGCCGGGAGCAGCGCCATCTATTGGTGGCAGTGCTGAACTGTCTACAGGAGAGATAATGAGGAGTCGGGAGCAGCGCCATCTAGTGGTGGCAGTGCTGAACTGTCTACAGCAGAGAGTATGAGGAGTCGGAAGCAGCGCCATCTAGTGGTGGCAGTGCTGAACTGTCTACAGCAGAGAGTATGAGGAGTCGGGAGCAGCGCCATCTAGTGGTGGCAGGGCTGCACTGTCTACAGCAGAGTGTATGAGGAGCCGGGAGCAGCGCCATCTAGTGTTGGCAGTGATGAACTGTCTACAGCGGAGTGTATGAGGAGCCGGGAGCAGCACCATCTAGTGCTGGCAGTGCTGAACTGTCTACAGCGGAGTGTATGAGGAGCCGGGAGCAGCGCCATCTAGTGCTGGCAGTGCTGAACTGTCTACAGCGGAGTGTATGAGGAGCCGGGAGCAGCGCCATCTAGTGGTGGCAGTGATGAACTGTCTACAGCTGAGAGTATGAGGAGCCGGGAGCAGCATCATCTAGTGGTGGCAGTGCTGAACTGTCTACAGCAGAGAGTATGAGGAGCTGGGAGCAGCGCCATCTAGTGGTGGCAGTGGTGAACTGTCTACAGCTGAGTGTATGAGGAACCGGGTGCAGCGCCATCTAGTGGTGGCAGTGCTGAGGTGTATACAGCAGAGTGTATGAGGAGCCGGGAGCAGCGCCATCTAGTGGTGGCAGGGCTGCACTGTCTACAGCAGAGAGTATGAGGAGTCGGGAGCAGCGCCATCTAGTGGTGGCAGTGCTGAACTGTCTACATATGAGTGTATGAGGAGCCGGGTGCAGCGCCATCTAGTGGTGGCAGGGCTGCACTGTCTACAGCAGGGAGTATGAGGAGCCAGGTGCAGCGCCATATAGTGGTGGCAGGGCTGCACTGTCTACAGCAGAGTGTATGAGGAGCCGGGAGCATCGCCATCTAGTGGTGGCAGTGCTGAACTGTCTACAGCTGAGTTTATGAGGAGCCGAGTGCAGCGCCATCTAGCGGTGGCAGTGCTGAAGTGTATAAAGCAGAGTGTATGAGGAGCTGAGAGCAGCGCCATCTAGTGGTGGCAGTGCTGAGCTGTCTACAGCTGATTCTATGAGGAGCCGGGAGCAGCACCATCTAGTGGTGGCAGAGCTGAACTGTCTACAGCTGAGTGTATGAGGAGCCGGGAGCAGCGCCATCTAGTGGTGGCACTGCTGAACTGTCTACAGCTGAGTGTATGAGGAGCTGGGTGCAGCGCCATCTAGTGGTAGCAGTGCTGAACTGTCTACAGCTGAGTGTATGAGGAGCCGGGTGCAGCGCCATCTAGTGGTGGCAGGGCTGCACTGTCTACAGCAGAGAGTATGAGGAGTCGGGAGGAGCGCCATCTAGTTGTGGCAGTGCTGAACTGTCTACAGCTGATTGTATGAGAAGCTGGGAGCAGCGTCATCTAGTGGTGGCAGTGCTGAACTGTCTACAGCTGAGTGTATGAGGAGCCGGGAGCAGCGCCATCTAGTGGTGGCAGTGCTGAACTGTCTACAGCTGAGTGTATAAGGAGCCAGGTGCAGCGCCATCTAGTGGTGGCAGGGCTGCACTGTCTACAGCAGAGAGTATGAGGAGTCGGGAGCAGCGCCATCTAGTGGTGGCAGTGCTGAACTGTCTACAGCTGAGTGTATGAGGAGCCGGGTGCAGCGCCATCTAGTGGTGGCAGGGCTGCACTGTCTACAGCAGGGAGTATGAGGAGCCAGGTGCAGCGCCATATAGTGGTGGCAGGGCTGCACTGTCTACAGCAGAGAGTATGAGTAGCCGGGAGCAGCGCCATCTAGTGGTGGCAGTGCTGAACTGTCTACAGCAGAGTGTATGAGGAGCCGGGTGCAGCGCCATCTAATGGTGGCAGTGCTGAAGTGTATACAGCAGAGTGTATGAGGAGCCGGGAGCAGCGCCATCTAGTGGTGGCAGGGCTGCACTGTCTACAGCAGAGAGTATGAGGAGTCGGGAGTAGCGCCATCTAGTGGTGGCAGTGCTATACTGTCTACATATGAGTGTATGAGGAGCCGGGTGCAGCACCATCTAGTGGTGGCAGGGCTGCACTGTCTACAGCAGAGAGTATGAGGAGCCAGGTGCAGCGCCATCTAGTGGTGGCAGGGCTGCACTGTCTACAGCAGAGTGTATGAGGAGCCGGGAGCATCGCCATCTAGTGGTGGCAGTGCTGAACTGTTTACAGCTGAGTGTATGAGGAGCCGGGTGCAGCGCCATCTAGTGGTGGCAGTGCTGAAGTGTATACAGCAGAGTGCATGAGGAGCTGGGAGCAGCGCCATCTAGTGGTGGCAGTGCTGAACTGTCTACAGCAGAGAGTATGAGGAGCCGGGAGCAGCGCCATCTAATGGTGGCAGAGCTGAACTGTCTACAGCTGAGTGTATGAGGAGCCGGGAGCAGCGCCATCTAGTGGTGGCAGTGCTGAACTGTCTACAGCAGAGTGAATGAGGAGCCGGGTGCAGCGCCATCTAGTGGTGGCAGTGCTGAAGTGTATACAGCAGAGTGTATGAGGAGCCGGGAGCAGCGCCATCTAGTGGTGGCAGGGCTGCACTGTCTACAGCAGAGAGTATGAGGAGCCAGGTGCAGCGCCATCTAGTGGTGGCAGGGCTGCACTGTCTACAGCAGAGTGTATGAGGAGCCGGGAGCATCGCCATCTAGTGGTGGCAGTGCTGAACTGTCTACAGCTGAGTGTATGAGGAGCCGGGTGCAGCGCCATCTAGTGGTGGCAGTGCTGAAGTGTATACAGCAGAGTATATGAGGAGCTGGGAGCAGCGCCATCTAGTGGTGGCAGTGCTGAACTGTCTACAGCAGAGAGTATGAGGAGCCGGGAGCAGCGCCATCTAATGGTGGCAGAGCTGAACTGTCTACAGCTGAGTGTATGAGGAGCCGGGAGCAGCGCCATCTAGTGGTGGCAGTGCTGAACTGTCTACAGCTGAGTGTATGAGGAGCCGGGTGCAGCGCCATCTAGTGGTGGCAGGGCTGCACTGTCTACAGCAGAGAGTATGTGGAGTCGGGAGCAGCGCCATCTAGTGTTGGCAGTGCTGAACTGTCTACAGCAGAGAGTATGAGGAGCCAGGTGCAGTGCCATCTAGTGGTGGCAGGGTCGCACTGTCTACAGCAGAGTGTATGAGGAGCCGGGAGTATCGCCATCTAGTGGTGGCAGTGCTGAATTGTCTACAGCTGAGTGTATGAGGAGCCGGGTGCAGCGCCATCTAGTGGTGGCAGTGCTGAAGTGTATAAAGCAGAGTGTATGAGGAGCTGGGAGCAGCGCCATCTAGTGGTGGCAGTGCTGAACTGTCTACAGCTGATTCTATGAGGAGCCGGGAGCAGCAGCATCTAGTGGTGGCAGAGCTGAACTGTCTACAGCTGAGTGTATGAGGAGCCGGGAGCAGCGCCATCTAGTGGTGGCAGTGCTGAACTGTCTACAGCTGAGTGTATGAGGAGCTGGGTGCAGCGCCATCTAGTGGTAGCAGTGCTGAACTGTCTACAGCTGAGTGTATGAGGAGCCAGGTGCAGCGCCATCTAGTGGTGGCAGGGCTGCACTGTCTACAGCAGAGAGTATGAGGAGTCGGGAGTATCGCCATCTAGTGGTGGCAGTGCTGAACTGTCTACAACTGATTGTATGAGGAGCCGGGAGCAGCGCCATCTAGTGGTGGCAGTGCTGAACTGTCTACAGCTGAGTGTATGAGGAGCCGGGAGCAGCGCCATCTAGTGGTGGCAGTGCTGAACTGTCTACAGCTGAGTGTATGAGGAGCCGGGTGCAGCGCCATCTAGTGGTGGCAGGGCTGCTCTGTCAACAGCAGAGAGCATGAGGAGTCGGGAGCAGCGCCATCTTGTGGTGGCAGTGCTGAACTGTCTACAGCTGAGTGTATGAGGAGCCGGGTGCAGCGCCATCTAGTAGTGGCAGTGCTGAACTGTCTACAGCAGAGAGTATGAGGAGCCGGGAGCAGCGCCATCTAGTGGTGGCAGTGCTGAAGTGTATACAGCAGAGTGTATGAGGAGCCGGGAGCAGCGCCATCTAGTGGTGGCAGGGCTGCACTGTCTACAGCAGAGAGTAAGAGGAGTCGGGTGCAGCGCCATCTAGTGGTGGCAGTGCTGAACTGTCTACAGCTGAGTGTATGAGGAGCCGGGTGCAGCGCCATCTAGTGGTGGCAGTGCTGAAGTGTATACAGCAGAGTGTATGAGGAGCCGGGAGCAGCGCCATCTAGTGGTGGCAGGGCTGCACTGTCTACAGCAGAGAGTATGAGGAGTCGGGAGCAGCGCCATCTAGTGGTGGCAGTGCTGAACTGTCTACATATGAATGTATGAGGAGCCGGGTGCAGCACCATCTAGTGGTGGCAGGGCTGCACTGTTTACAGCAGAGGGTATGAGGAGCCAGGTGCAGCGCCATCTAGTGGTGACAGGGCTGCACTGTCTACAGCAGAGTGTATGAGGAGCCGGGAGCAGCACCATCTAGTGGTGGCAGAGCTGAACTGTCTACAGCTGAGTGTATGAGGAGCCGGGAACAGCGCCATCTAGTGGTGGCAGTGCTGAACTGTCTACAGCTAAGTGTATGAGGAGCCGGGTGCAGCGCCATCTAGTGGTGGCAGGGCTGCACTTTCTACAGCAGAGAGTATGAGGAGTCGGGAGCAGCGCCATCTAGTGTTGGCAGTGCTGAACTGTCTACAGCTGATTGTATGAAGAGCCGGGAGCAGCGCCATCTAGTGGTGGCAGTGCTAAACTGTCTACAGCTGAGTGTATGAGGAGCCGGGAGCAGCGCCATCTAGTGGTGGCAGTGCTGAACTGTCTACAGCTGAGTGTATGAGGAGCCGGGTGCAGCGCCATCTAGTGGTGGCAGGGCTGCACTGTCTACAGCAGAGAGTATGAGGAGTCGGGAGCAGCGCCATCTAGTGGTGGCAGTGCTGAACTGTCTACAGCTGAGTGTATGAGGAGCCAGGTGCAGTGCCATCTAGTGATGGCAGTGCTGAACTGTCTACAGCAGAGAGTATGAGGAGCCGGGAGCAGCGCCATCTAGTGATGGCAGTGCTGAACTGTCTACAGCAGAGAGTATGAGGAGCCGGGTGCAGCGCCATCTAGTGGTGGCAGGGCTGAACTGTCTACAGCAGAGAGTATGAGGAGCTGGGTGCAGCGACATCTAGTGTTGACAGTGCTGAACTGTCTACAGCTGAGTGTATGAGGAGCCGGGAGCAGCGCCATCTAGTGGTGGCAGTGCTGAACTGTCTACAGCTGAGTGTATGAGGAGCCGGGTGCAGCGCCATCTAGTGGTGGCAGTGCTGAAGTGTATACAGCAGAGTGTATGAGGAGCCGGGAGCAGCGCCATCTAGTGGTGGCACGGCTGCACTGTCTACAGCAGAGAGTATGAGGAGCCAGGTGCAGCGCCATCTAGTGGTGGCAGGGCTGCACTGTCTACAGCAGAGTGTATGAGGAGCCGGGAGCATCGCCATCTAGTGGTGGCAGTGCTGAACTGTCTACAGTAGAGTGTATGAAGAGCCGGGTGCAGCGCCATCTAGTGGTGTCTGTGCTGAAGTGTATACAGCAGAGTGTATGAGGAGCTGGGAGCAGCGCCATCTAATGGTGGCAGTGCTGAACTGTCTACAGCTGATTGTATGAGGAGCCGGGAGCAGCACCATCTAGTGGTGGCAGAGCTAAACTGTCTACAGCTGAGTGTATGAGGAGCCGAGAGCAGCGCCATCTAGTGGTGGCAGTGCTGAACTGTCTACAGCTGAGTGTATGAGGAGCCGGGTGCATCGCCATCTAGTGGTGGCAGGGCTGCACTGTCTACAGCAGAGCGTATGAGGAGTCGGGAGCAGCGCCATCTAGTGGTGGCAGTGCTGAACTGTCTACAGCTGATTGTATGAGGAGCATGGAGCAGCGCCATCTAGTGGTGGCAGTGCTGAACTGTCTACAGCTGAGTGTATGAGGAGCCGGGAGCAGCGCCATCTAGTGGTGGCAGTGCTGAACTGTCTACAGCTGAGTGTATGAGGAGCCGGGTGCAGCGCCATCTAGTGGTGGCAGGGCTGCACTTTCTACAGCAGAGAGTATGAGGAGTCGGGAGCAGCGCCATCTAGTGATGGCAGTGCTGAACTGTCTACAGCAGAGAGTATGAGGAGCAGGGAGCAGCGCCATCTAGTGGTGACAGTGCTGAACTGTCTACAGCTGAGTGTATGAGGAGCCGGGAGCAGCGCCATCTAGTGGTGGCAGTGCTGAACTGTGTACAGCTGAGTGTATGAGGAGCCGGGTGCAGCGCCATCTAGTGATGGCAGTGCTGAACTGTCTACAGCAGAGAGTATGAGGAGCCGGGAGCAGTGCCATCTAGTGGTGACAGTGCTGAACTGTCTACAGCGGAGTGTATGAGGAGAGGGGAGCAGCGCCATCTAGTGCTGGCAGTGCTGAACTGTCTACAGCTGAGTGTATGAGGAGTCGGGAGCAGCGCCATCTAGTGCTGGCAGTGCTGAACTGTCTACAGCTGAGTGTATGAGGAGCCGGGAGCAGCGCCATCTAGTGGTGGCAGTGCTGAACTGTCTACAGCTGAGTGTATGAGGAGTCGGGAGCAGCGCGATCTAGTGGTGGCAGTGGTGAACTGTCTACAGTTGAGTGTATGAGGAGCTGGGTGCAGCGCCATCTAGTGCTGGCAATGCTGAAGTGTCTACAGCAGAGAGTATGAGGAGCCGGGAGCAGCGCCATCTAGTGGTGGCAGTGCTGAACTGTCTACAGCAGAGTGTATGAGGAGCCGGGTGCAGCGCCATCTAGTGGTGGCAGTGCTGAACTGTCTACAGCTGAGTGTATGAGGAGTCGGGAGTAGCGCCATCTAGTGGTGGCTGTGCTGAATTGTCTACAGCTGAGTGTATGAGGAGCTGGGTGCAGCGCCATCTAGTGCTGTCAGTGCTGAGCTGTCTAGAGCTGAGTGTATGAGGAGCTGGGTGCAGTGCCATCTAGTAGTGGCAGTGCTGAACTGTCTACAGCTGAGATTATGAGGAGCCGGGAGCAGCGCCATCTAGTGGTGGCAGTGCTGAACTGTCTGCAGCTGAGTGTATGAGGAGCCGGGAGCACCACCATCTAGTGGTAGCAGTGCTGAACTGTCTGCAGCTGAGTGTATGAGGAGCCGGGAGCAGCTCCATCTAGTGGTGGCAGTGCTGAACTGTCTACAGCTGAATGTATGAGGAGCTGGGAGCAGCATCATCTATTGGTGGCAGTGCTGAACTGTCTACAGCAGAGAGTATGAGGAGACGCGAGCAGCGCCATCTAGTGGAGGCAGTGCTGAACTGTCTACAGCTGAGTGTATGAGGAGCCGGGAACAGCGCCATCTAGTGGTGGCAGTGCTGAACTGCCTACAGCGGAGAGTAAGGGGAGCGGGGAGCAGCACCATCTAGTGGTGGCAGTACTGAACTGTCTACAGCGGAGAGTAAGGGGAGCCGGGAGCAGCGCCATCTAGTGGTGGCAGTGCTGAACTGTCTACAGTGATTGTATGAGGAACCAGGAGCAGCTCCATCTAGTGGTAGCAGTGCTGAACTGTCTACAGTGAGTGTATGAGGAGGCAGGAGCAGCGCCATCTAGTGGTGTCAGTGCTGAACTGTCTACAGCAGAGATAATGAGGAGCCGGGAGCAGCGCCATCTAGTGGTGGCAGCGCTGAACTGTCTACAGCGGAGTGTATGAGGAGCCGAGAGCATCGCCTTCTAGTGGTGGCAGCGCTGAACTGTCTACAGCGGAATGTATGAGGAGCTGGGAGCAGCGCTATCTAGTGGTGGCAGCGCCGAACTGTCTACAGCTGAGTGTATGAGGAGCCGGGAGCAGCGCCATCTAGTGGTGGCAGTGCTGAACTGTCCACAGCTGATTGTATGAGGAGCCGGGAGCAGCGCCATATAGTGGTGGTAGTGCTGTACTGTCTACAGCTGAGTATATGAGGAGTCGGGAGCAGCGCCATGTAGTGGTGGCAGTGCTGAACTGTCTATAGCTGAGTGTATGAGGAGCCGGGACCAGCGCCATCTAGTGGAGACAGTTCTGAACTGTCTACAGCTGAGTGTATGAGGAGCCGGGAGCAGCGCCATCTAGTGGTGGCAGTGCTGAACTGTCTACAGCGGAGAGTATGAGGAGCCGGGAGCAGCGCCATCTGTGGTTTCAGTTCTGAACTGTCTACAGCTGAGTGTATGAGGAGCCGGGAGCAGCGCCATCTAGTGGTGGCAGTGCTGAACTGTCTACAGGAGAGATAATGAGGAGTCGGGAGCAGCGCCATCTAGTGGTGGCAGTGCTGAACTGTCTACAGCAGAGAGTATGAGGAGTCGGAAGCAGCGCCATCTAGTGGTGGCAGTGCTGAACTGTCTACAGCAGAGAGTATGAGGAGTCGGGAGCATCGCCATCTAGTGGTGGCAGGGCTGCACTGTCTACAGCAGAGAGTATGAGGAGCCAGGTGCAGCGCCATCTAGTGGTGGCAGGGCTGCACTGTCTACAGCAGAGTGTATGAGGAGCCGGGAGCAGCGCCATCTAGTGGTGGCTTTGATGAACTGTCTACAGCGGAGTGTATGAGGAGACGGGAGCAGCGCCATCTAGTGGTGGCAGTGATGAACTGTCTATAGCGGAGTGTATGAGGAGCCGGGAGCAGCGCCATCTAGTGCTGGCAGTGCTGAACTGTCTACAGCGGAGTGTATGAGGAGCCGGGAGCAGCGCCATCTAGTGCTGGCAGTGCTGAACTGTCTACAGCTTAGTGTATGAGGAGCCGGGAGCAGCGCCATCTAGTGGTGGCAGTGATGAACTGTCTACAGCGGAGAGTATGAGGAGCCGGGAGCAGCATCATCTAGTGGTGGCAGTCCTGAACTGTCTACAGCAGAGAGTATGAGGAGCCGGGAGCAGCGCCATCTAGTGCTGGCAGTGCTGAACTGTCTACAGCGGAGTGTATGAGGAGCCGGGAGCAGCGCCATCTAGTGCTGGCAGTGCTGAACTGTCTACAGCGGAGTGTATGAGGAGCCGGGAGCAGCGCCATCTAGTGGTGGCAGTGATGAACTGTCTACAGCAGAGAGTATGAGGAGCCGGGAGCAGCGCCATCTAGTGGTGGCAGTGCTGAACTGTCTACAGCTGAGTGTATGAGGAGCCGGGTGCAGCGCCATCTAGTGGTGGTAGTGCTGCACTGTCTACAGCTGTGTGTATGAGGAGACGGGAGCAGCGCCATCTAGTGGTGGCAGGGCTGCACTGTCTACAGCAGGGAGTATGAGGAGTCGGGAGCAGCGCCATCTAGTGGTGGCAGTGCTGAACTGTCTACATATGAGTGTATGAGGAGCCGGGTGCAGCGCCATCTAGTGGTGGCAGTGCTGAACTGTCTACAGCTGATTGTATGAGGAGCCGGGAGCAGCACCATCTAGTGGTGGCAGAGCTGAACTGTCTACAGCTGAGTGTATGAGGAGCCGGGAGCAGCGCCATCTAGTGCTGGCAGTGCTGAACTGTCTACAGCTGAGTGTACGAGGAGCCGGGTGCAGCGCCATCTAGTGGTGGCAGGGCTGCACTGTCTACAGCAGAGTGTATGAGGAGTCGGGAGCAGCGCCATCTAGTGGTGGCAGTGCTGAACTGTCTACAGCTGATTGTATGAGGAGCCGGGAGCAGCGCCATCTAGTGGTGGCAGTGCTGAACTGTCTACAGCTGAGTGTATGAGGAGCCGGGAGCAGCGCCATCTAGTGGTGGCAGTGCTGAACTGTCTACAGCTGAGTGTATGAGGAGCCGGGTGCAGCGCCATCTAGTGGTGGTAGGGCTGCACTGTCTACAGCTGAGTGTATGAGGAGCCGGTTGCAGCGCCATCTAGTGGTGGCAGGGCTGAACTGTCCACAGCTGAGTGTATGTGGAGCCGGGTGCAGCGCCATCTAGTGGTGGCAGTGCTGATCTGTCTACAGCAGAGAGTAGGAGGAGTCGGGAGCAGTGCCATCTAGTGGTGTCAGTGCTGAACTGTCTACAGCAGAGAGTATGAGGAGTCGGGAGCAGCGCCATCTAGTGGTGGCAGTGCTGAATTGTCTACAGCAGAGTGTATGAGGAGCCGGGAGCAGCGCCATCTAGTGGTGGCAGTGCTGAACTGTCTACAGCAGAGTGTATGAGGAGCCGGAAGCAGCGCCATCTAGTGCTGTCAGTCCTGAACTATCTATAGCTGATTGTATGAGGAGTCGGGAGCAGCGCCATCTAGTGGTGGCAGTGCTGAACTGTCTACAGCTGAGAGTATGAGGAGCCGGGTGCAGCTGCATCTAGTGGTGGCAGTGCTGAACTGTCTACAGTGAGTGTATGAGGAGCCAGGAGCAGCGCCCTCTAGTGGTGCCAGTGGTGAACTGTCTACAGCAGAGATAATGAGGAGCCTGGAGCAGCGCCATCTAGTGGTGGCAGCGCTGAACTGTCTACAGCTGAGTGTATGAGGAGCCGGGAGCAGCGCCATCTAGTGGTGGTAGTGCTGTACTGTCTACAGCTGAGTTTATGAGGAGTCGGGAACAGCGCCATCTAGTGGTGGCAGTGCTGAACTGTCTATAGCTGAGTGTAAGAGGATCCGGGAGCAGCGCCATCTAGTGGTGGCAGTGCTGAACTGTCTACAGCGGAGAGTATGAGGAGCCGGGAGCAGCACCATCTAGTGGTGTCAGTTCTGAACTGTCTACAGCTGAGTGTATGAGGAGCCGGGAGCAGCGCCATCTAGTGGTGGCAGTGCTGAACTGTCTACAGGAGAGATAATGAGGAGTCGGGAGCAGCGCCATCTAGTGGTGGTAGTGCTGAACTGTCTACAGCAGAGAGTATGAGGAGTCGGAAGCAGCGCCATCTAGTGGTGGCAGTGCTGAACTGTCTACAGCAGAGAGTATGAGGAGTCGGGAGCATCGCCATCTAGTGGTGGCAGGGCTGCACTGTCTACAGCAGAGAGTATGAGGAGCCAGGTGCAGCGCCATCTAGTGGTGGCAGGGCTGCACTGTCTACAGCAGAGTGTATGAGGAGCCGGGAGCAGCGCCATCTAGTGGTGGCTTTGATGAACTGTCTACAGCGGAGTGTATGAGGAGACGGGAGCAGCGCCATCTAGTGGTGGCAGTGATGAACTGTCTATAGCGGAGTGTATGAGGAGCCGGGAGCAGCGCCATCTAGTGCTGGTGTGGCACCCCAGGGGTCTGGTTTTCCACAGTAATGTAATGTTATGTCTGAGAGCAGGTGGGAGGTCCTTTGGTCAGGGATCCTGTGCATGCCACACCTCCTGCCCAGTCTTGGGAGGGGAAGAACTTGTATAAACCCGGGGCTGAGGCAGGGTGAGTCAGACAAGGAGAGTGGAGACAAGAAGCAGCATAGGAAACAGCAGGCTTACAAGGAGTCAGGGGCTGGCAGCTGCAGAGCTTGCCCTGACTAAGAAGATTCTTTACCGGACCCGGAGTCCGAGGCTGTGGGGACTAACTCCTACCCAGCAGCAGAATCCGTCAGGCAGGGGATTTCAGGTCCCCTGGCCCAGAAGCCCGAAGGCACGGTCACACGCGTGGGACCAGCACCGCCATCGTGGAGCGGAAGCCATTAGAAGGCCCCGAGTCACCGGCCATACGGGTGAGCACCACACGGTACACTCAGGGACGTGGGCTACGTACATCAGCTTCTAGCAAGGTAGCCAGAAGAGTACAGTCAGTTTGGGAGGCCTACAACTACGCCTGGCCAGGGGAGATCCCATCTGCTCAAAGACTGACCAGGCCCCGTTTGCTAGCAAGTACTCCGGGAGGGTCTGTCGTTGTTACCAGTAAAGACCCTGAACTACACCGTACCGTCTCTGAGTGGTTCCTGCTACCCCCATCATCCACGTCGGCTGCCCTGAGGCCATACCCCTCCCGTTGGGGGTTATACTATCACGCTGCACAATCCTACCACCGGCCTCAGCGGTCTGCCCTGCAGCAGCAGCTCCCTGGCTGCTCTCAACGGGTGGCGTAGTCATCAACTATTTACTACTAATAGACTGCCGTCTAGTTTGACTCCCTGGGCACGGACCGGGTCACCGCCACGAGACTACAACCCTCCACTGATCCGGCTCCGGGTAGGCTCCCGCGTGCGCAGCGCAGCGCGACACAGGCCCAGGGGCGCGTCAACTTTGGCGTAGTCGGCAGGATCTCGTGCCCGCAACCACCGGGTACTGCGTGCCTGAAAAGCAAAGACTGTTCAAACTTACCAGTGGTGAAGATTCCCGCTATCCGTGGAGTTTTCCCGCCGTTGGACGCCATCTTGGGGACGCCGCGCGGGAAGAAGAGGGGCGTGGACTCTGAAAGCGCGCGAGAACTGAAGCCCCGCCTCACGTCCGGACGTTGCGTAAGGTCCTGGAAGGAGCCCAACAGACGCCGACGTCACAGGAGCGCGACGGAAGGTCCTCAACCCTGACGATCCACTGCGGAGCCGCGGCCTACGGAAGAGGATCATCGCAAGGTAGGCCACGGTCCACTAGGGGGGAGGAAGATGTCGGATACGGAGGAGAGCTTCACTGCCCCAACCCCCGCCAGCGCTACCGCTGCTGCAGTTATGCCCTTCACAATGCCCTATATCCCGGGAGCAGCTTGGCTACCCCAGTACTCAGGGGAGTCACATACCCTGCATGACTTTAGAGAAAAGCTGGATAGCCTCTTCCAGGTGTACCCCCTCACAGAAGAGCAAAAAGTGAGCATCCTGGTGGCCCAACTAACCGGGGCAGCCAAAAGGGAAGTAAAATCCTGGCCACCTGGGAGGAAGACTGTCGCAGGAATACTAACCCGGCTGAAGGACACCTTTGATACCCGCACCTCAGCCGAGATTAAGCTTAGATTCTACGGGTGCAAGCAGCGAGCGCATGAGAGTATAAGGGACTATGCACTAAACCTACAAGAGGCCCTGAGGGCCATAAAGCAGACCGACCCTGATGGGGTGGGAAACGAGGACAGGCTGTTGACTGAACAATTTATAGAGGGTTTATATTGCAATGCCCACCGAACCCAGTTGCGGGCAATGGCCTTACAGGATCCCCATCTGGACTTTGCACAGTTCAAGGACAGAGCCATCCGGGTGCTCCGAGAACCGGCACCAGGTGGCGTTGTGACCCACAGACGCCCCACTACCACTTACTATCAGGAGGCGGCGCCCCTGTCAGCAGGGCCTGTGGGAGCGGATGCGCAGGCTTTGGACAATGACCCGGCTCCAGACCTACACCATCAGGTCCAAGAGCTAGCTAAGAGCGTTGCTGCGCTAACCCGAACTGTGCAGTCTTTACAGGTTTCCACCCCAGGGAAGATCCAGCTGGCATCCGGACCGGAGGACATCCCGTGGCGTCGACCAAGGAGGACCCCACCGGCCAGAGGAAGACCCAGTGACCGATACAGCGAGGACGGACGACCCATCTGCCGCCGCTGCAATCAATCCGGACATATGGAAAGGTACTGTTCTTTAAACGGGCACAACCTGGGGTAGAGGGCCAACCCCCAGGAAAAAGATCACCAGGCCCATCGAACTGGCGCGACAGATATGTGGGAGGACGTCCAGTCTTGCCTGTGGTACTGGATGGCATTCCCATGAGTGCCCTACTGGATACCGGGTCACAGGTCACCACCATCCTGTACGTGCTCTTCAAGCAGTACTGGAATGACTCGGATATTACCCACTACCCTGACGACGACTTGAGTATCATCGCCAGCAATGGCCAGCCCGTGCCACAGATCGGATTTAAAGAGGTGGCCCTCAAAATCGGTAGAGTCGAACTGGCCGCACAGGGACTGATCATTGTAGATATTGATAAACATGAGAGTCACCCAAAAATAACTCTAGGAACTAACGTAATTGAAAATTGTCTTGCAGAGGTGATTTTCCTTTTACAGCAGGTTGCCAAGAACGCCAGCTCCGGCGAGCAGCGGGTGCTCCAGAAAGAGATCCGGGCACTGATGCAACGGCAACAAGTGGAACTCTCCGGCGGTGAGATTGGTAGCGTAAGAATGTGTGACCCTTTCCCTATTGCCATGCCCCCAAAAAGTGAAATGATGATTTGGTGCCGGGCAGCTATTGGTCTGAGAGGAAGAGATTACCAGGCAATGGTAGAACCAGTTTACTCAGACAGTAGGCCCACCATTTTGACAGCACGGGGGGTGGTCAATGTACGCCATGGGAGGGTGCCCATTCGCATAATAAATATCGGGGAGAGGGAAGTGTACCTGCCCCGGTATGCCACGCTAGCCAAATTATATACCACTAATCAAAATTCTATACAATCTGTGGAACCCTTGCCTCCATCTCACCCGGAGGAAGGTAACGGCTCTAAGAAAGACATGGAGGACTGGTGTCAACAACTACATTTGGGTACTGATTCCACTCCCTCACATCAGAAACAAGGAGTCTATCGGGTGGTTCAAGAGTATGAGAGAGTGTTTAGTAAACACCCGTTAGACTTTGGGCGGGTCAAGGGGGTAGAACACCGCATCCCCACGGGAGATCATCCTCCCATAAAAGAGAGGTATCGACCCGTACCCCCTGCACACTACCAACACGCCAAGGGGATGCTTCGAGACATGAAGGAGGCTGGGGTAATCCGGGATAGCTGTAGCCCCTGGGCAGCCCCACTAGTTTTAGTCAAAAAGAAAGACAACACCATGAGGATGTGTGTAGATTACCGGAAAATCAACCGTATCACACACAAGGATGCGTACCCCTTACCAAGGATAGAGGAGTCATTGGCTGCTTTAAGATCTGCTAACTTCTTCTCTACCTTGGATCTCACTAGCGGGTACTGGCAGGTTCCTGTAGCAGAGGCGGACCGGGAGAAGACCGCATTCACCACCCCGATGGGACTTAGCGAGTTCACCTGCATGCCGTTCGGACTCTGCAACGCCCCAGGAACCTTCCAACGATTAATGGAGTGCTGTCTGGGCCACAGAAACTTCGAGACGGTCCTGTTGTACCTGGACGATGTCATCGTATACTCCAAAACTTATGAGGACCACCTGAAACACCTGGCGGAGGTGTTCGAAGCTCTGGCGAGTTACGGCCTAAAGGTGAAACCCTCCAAGTGTCACCTCCTGAAACCAAAGGTGCAATACCTGGGACACGTGGTGAGCGCTGACGGAGTGGCTCCCGACCCCGATAAGATCACCGCAATTAAGGGATGGCCAAGCCCCTCCAGCGTAAAAGAAGTGCGGCAGTTCCTAGGGTTGGTAGGCTACTACCGAAGGTTTATTCCCGGTTTCACCAAAAAGGCAGCGCCTATGCAGGACCTCCTGATAGGCCAGTCCCGGAAGGCCAAGAACCAGAAGCCGCCCTTCAAATGGGAAGAGCTAGAAGAAGAGTCCTTCCGCCAGCTGAAGATGGCCCTCACGGGGGATGAAATCTTGGCGTACCCGGACTATAGCCAGCCCTTCATCCTCTACACCGACGCCAGTAACATCGGGCTAGGAGCCGTACTGTCCCAGATTCAGCAGGGGAGAGAACGAGTAATCTCCTATGCCAGCCGAAAACTGCGACCCACCGAAAGGAACCCCGAGAATTACAGCTCATTTAAGTTAGAGTTCCTGGCCGTGGTATGGGCAGTCACCGAGCGCTTTAGGCATTACCTCGCTTCTTCCCGGTTCACCGTATACACGGATAACAACCCGTTGATACACCTGGACACGGCAAGACTCGGTGCCCTGGAGCAGAGGTGGATGGCCCGTCTGTCCAACTACGAGTTCACAATCAAATACCGGGCAGGACACTCCAATACTAACGCGGATGCCCTGTCCAGGATGCCCAACCTGCCGGACGAAGGAGAAGATCCGGAGGGACTGGAAGAAGTTGAACTCCCTGCGTTCCACCGTCATGGGACTATCCAGTATTCCCACCGGGTAAGGGGTAAGCAGGCTGCTACGTTGAACCCCTTACCCCACTACAACTGGGCGGAAACGCAAGACAGCGACCCTGCCGTCCGACTAGTGAAGGAGATGCTGACTCGGCCGGAGGCTCGCCTTGAACCAGACGCTCCGGAGGAAGCCAAACAACTATGGGCGGAGAAGAGTCGACTATTCCTTTACAAGGGGAAGTTGTGCCGCAGAATGGTCAACTCCCGGACGCATGAACTACTCTGGCAAGTAGTGGTGCCACGAAGAGACGCAGCCATGGTGATGGAGGCATACCACGACGGAGCTGGACACTTCGGGTGGAAAAAGCTGGAGTTCCTGCTGCGCGAGCGGTTCCACTGGGTAGGCATGAGGGGAACCATCGAGAAGTGGTGCAGAGACTGTGGCCCGTGCAATCTGAGAAGGAAGGACCGGGCCAGCCAGAAGACTCCCCTGCAGTCCATCGTCACCCGGCAACCGTTGGAACTGGTAGCCTTGGATCATGTAAAACTGACCCCAAGCAGAAGTGGCTACGTCTACGCGTTAACCATCGTGGATCATTACTCCCGGTTCTTGGTTGTCGTCCCCGTCAAGGACTTAACGGCTCAAACAGCAGCTAGAGCCTTCCAGCAGCACTTCTGCCGTCCACACGGGTACCCGGACCAAGTGCTGACGGACCAGGGACCTGCCTTTGAAGCGGAGGTCTTCCAGGAATTCTGCAATCTGTATGGCTGCCGGAAGATAAGGACGACACCCTACCATCCGCAAACTAATGGACTTTGTGAAAAAATGAACCAGGTGGTAATGGATCTTCTAAAAACATTGCCCCTGGAAGAACGCAGTCTGTGGCCTGAGAAGTTGCCCGATCTGGTGGACCTATACAACCACATCCCGGTAGGTTCCACCAACTGTACCCCGGCTTACCTAATGAGGGCGAGACCTGGTAAGTTACCTGTTGACCTGGAAATGGGAGTCCTGACACCTGAGGACACTTCACCAGAAACAGACTGGGACACAGAGAGGCAGCAGCAGTACCGGAGAGTACAAGAGAGCGTGGAGCGAAGTCTCTGTCAGGCTAGGGAAAGACAAGAGAAGAATTACAACCAGTATGCTCCCGCTGTTCCCCTGGTACCCGGAGAGCAGGTCTTGAAGAGGAAAAGACGGCTCCACAAGTTGGATGACCAGTGGAAGGAGGACCTGTACACCGTACTGCCCTCAAGCCACGAGAACCCGAAGGTCTGTACCATCAGTAAAGACGGAGGGGAAACCACAGCCATTGTATCCCGGGACCACCTGAAGAAGTGTCCCGAACAACTGAGGAACCCTGAAGAGGAACAAGAAGACCATCGACCCGTGGGAGAAAGGGAAGATATGGTTAGTACCGTGCTCGGGGACTTCCCTCGGTCTTGGACTCAAGTCAATGGTGCAGTTGTGGTACCCGTACTCACCTTCCTCCAACCATCATCCCAAGAACCTACGGAGCAACGGGTAGAGCTGGAAGAACAGCCGGTCCAGGAGGCAGAAGACTCCACACGAGTAGAACAGGAGAATCAACCCTCTGCTTATAGTGAGCCTGCCGTACCCCTAGTGAGACAAAGAGCCGGTAGACAGCTGCCCAGTTTACCCTTGACAGCTCCTACACCCTGTAGTTCAGGGCCAGACAGTCAGCTCCGTAGGTCCACTAGGGCCACTAGAGGCCAGTTACCCGCACGCTGGAGAATTTAAAGTGTATAAATTGTTTTATTTATGTTTTTCTGTGTCTTGTTGCTTGTGTATAATTTTGTGTTTCTAGTTATTTTTAGGAAACCTTGGTGGATTTACCGGGAATCCTTGTATATAGTTGGAGCGTAACCCAGGATGGACTAGAGACTGTTAAGGACTCGGGGTAGGACAGACCCCTACCTGGTTACGTCTCCCTGTGTTGGTGAAATGGACACCTTTGCTTTTCTTCAAAGACTGCATCCGGTTGCGGACACGCCGTAACCATCTTATGTGTTTTTCTTATAGTATTGTTATTGTTATACTTTGTTATGTTTTTCTAAATGTGTTTAGTCCCGGAGTACTAAATTTCACTAGGGGGGAATGTGGCACCCCAGGGGTCTGGTTTTCCACAGTAATGTAATGTTATGTCTGAGAGCAGGTGGGAGGTCCTTTGGTCAGGGATCCTGTGCATGCCACACCTCCTGCCCAGTCTTGGGAGGGGAAGAACTTGTATAAACCCGGGGCTGAGGCAGGGTGAGTCAGACAAGGAGAGTGGAGACAAGAAGCAGCATAGGAAACAGCAGGCTTACAAGGAGTCAGGGGCTGGCAGCTGCAGAGCTTGCCCTGACTAAGAAGATTCTTTACCGGACCCGGAGTCCGAGGCTGTGGGGACTAACTCCTACCCAGCAGCAGAATCCGTCAGGCAGGGGATTTCAGGTCCCCTGGCCCAGAAGCCCGAAGGCACGGTCACACGCGTGGGACCAGCACCGCCATCGTGGAGCGGAAGCCATTAGAAGGCCCCGAGTCACCGGCCATACGGGTGAGCACCACACGGTACACTCAGGGACGTGGGCTACGTACATCAGCTTCTAGCAAGGTAGCCAGAAGAGTACAGTCAGTTTGGGAGGCCTACAACTACGCCTGGCCAGGGGAGATCCCATCTGCTCAAAGACTGACCAGGCCCCGTTTGCTAGCAAGTACTCCGGGAGGGTCTGTCGTTGTTACCAGTAAAGACCCTGAACTACACCGTACCGTCTCTGAGTGGTTCCTGCTACCCCCATCATCCACGTCGGCTGCCCTGAGGCCATACCCCTCCCGTTGGGGGTTATACTATCACGCTGCACAATCCTACCACCGGCCTCAGCGGTCTGCCCTGCAGCAGCAGCTCCCTGGCTGCTCTCAACGGGTGGCGTAGTCATCAACTATTTACTACTAATAGACTGCCGTCTAGTTTGACTCCCTGGGCACGGACCGGGTCACCGCCACGAGACTACAACCCTCCACTGATCCGGCTCCGGGTAGGCTCCCGCGTGCGCAGCGCAGCGCGACACAGGCCCAGGGGCGCGTCACTGGCAGTGCTGAACTGTCTACAGCGGAGTGTATGAGGAGCCGGGAGCAGCGCCATCTAGTGCTGGCAGTGCTGAACTGTCTACAGCGGAGTGTATGAGGAGCCGGGAGCAGCGCCATCTAGTGGTGGCAGTGATGAACTGTCTACAGCGGAGAGTATGAGGAGCCGGGAGCAGCATCATCTAGTGGTGGCAGTCCTGAACTGTCTACAGCAGAGAGTATGAGGAGCCGGGAGCAGCGCCATCTAGTGCTGGCAGTGCTGAACTGTCTACAGCGGAGTGTATGAGGAGCCGGGAGCAGCGCCATCTAGTGCTGGCAGTGCTGAACTGTCTACAGCGGAGTGTATGAGGAGCCGGGAGCAGCGCCATCTAGTGGTGGCAGTGATGAACTGTCTACAGCAGAGAGTATGAGGAGCCGGGAGCAGCGCCATCTAGTGGTGGCAGTGCTGAACTGTCTACAGCTGAGTGTATGAGGAGCCGGGTGCAGCGCCATCTAGTGGTGGTAGTGCTGCACTGTCTACAGCTGTGTGTATGAGGAGACGGGAGCAGCGCCATCTAGTGGTGGCAGGGCTGCACTGTCTACAGCAGGGAGTATGAGGGTCGGGAGCAGCGCCATCTAGTGGTGGCAGTGCTGAACTGTCTACATATGAGTGTATGAGGAGCCGGGTGCAGCGCCATCTAGTGGTGGCAGTGCTGAACTGTCTACAGCTGATTGTATGAGGAGCCGGGAGCAGCACCATCTAGTGGTGGCAGAGCTGAACTGTCTACAGCTGAGTGTATGAGGAGCCGGGAGCAGAGCCATCTAGTGCTGGCAGTGCTGAACTGTCTACAGCTGAGTGTACGAGGAGCCGGGTGCAGCGCCATCTAGTGGTGGCAGGGCTGCACTGTCTACAGCAGAGTGTATGAGGAGTCGGGAGCAGCGCCATCTAGTGGTGGCAGTGCTGAACTGTCTACAGCTGATTGTATGAGGAGCCGGGAGCAGCGCCATCTAGTGGTGGCAGTGCTGAACTGTCTACAGCTGAGTGTATGAGGAGCCGGGAGCAGCGCCATCTAGTGGTGGCAGTGCTGAACTGTCTACAGCTGAGTGTATGAGGAGCCGGGTGCAGCGCCATCTAGTGGTGGTAGGGCTGCACTGTCTACAGCTGAGTGTATGAGGAGCCGGTTGCAGCGCCATCTAGTGGTGGCAGGGCTGAACTGTCCACAGCTGAGTGTATGTGGAGCCGGGTGCAGCGCCATCTAGTGGTGGCAGTGCTGATCTGTCTACAGCAGAGAGTAGGAGGAGTCGGGAGCAGTGCCATCTAGTGGTGTCAGTGCTGAACTGTCTACAGCAGAGAGTATGAGGAGTCGGGAGCAGCGCCATCTAGTGGTGGCAGTGCTGAATTGTCTACAGCAGAGTGTATGAGGAGCCGGGAGCAGCGCCATCTAGTGGTGGCAGTGCTGAACTGTCTACAGCAGAGTGTATGAGGAGCCGGGAGCAGCGCCATCTAGTGCTGTCAGTCCTGAACTATCTATAGCTGATTGTATGAGGAGTCGGGAGCAGCGCCATATAGTGGTGGCAGTGCTGAACTGTCTACAGCGGAGAGTATGAGGAGCCGGGTGCAGCTGCATCTAGTGGTGGCAGTGCTGAACTGTCTACAGTGAGTGTATGAGGAGCCAGGAGCAGCGCCCTCTAGTGGTGCCAGTGCTGAACTGTCTACAGCAGAGATAATGAGGAGCCTGGAGCAGCGCCATCTAGTGGTGGCAGCGCTGAACTGTCTACAGCTGAGTGTATGAGGAGCCGGGAGCAGCGCCATCTAGTGGTGGCAGTGCTGAACTGTCTACAGCAGAGAGTATAAGGAGCCGGATGCAGCGCCATCTAGTGGTGGCAGTGCTCAACTGTCCACAGCTGATTGTATGAGGAGCCGGGAGCAGCGCCATCTAGTGGTGGTAGTGCTGTACTGTCTACAGCTGAGTTTATGAGGAGTCGGGAACAGCGCCATCTAGTGGTGGCAGTGCTGAACTGTCTACAGCTGAGTGTAAGAGGATCCGGGAGCAGCGCCATCTAGTGGTGGCAGTGCTGAACTGTCTACAGCGGAGAGTATGAGGAGCCGGGAGCAGCACCATCTAGTGGTGTCAGTTCTGAACTGTCTACAGCTGAGTGTATGAGGAGCCGGGAGCAGCGCCATCTAGTGGTGGCAGTGCTGAACTGTCTACAGGAGAGATAATGAGGAGTCGGGAGCAGCGCCATCTAGTGGTGGTAGTGCTGAACTGTCTACAGCAGAGAGTATGAGGAGTCGGAAGCAGCGCCATCTAGTGGTGGCAGTGCTGAACTGTCTACAGCAGAGAGTATGAGGAGTCGGGAGCAGCGCCATCTAGTGGTGGCAGGGCTGCACTGTCTACAGCAGAGAGTATGAGGAGCCAGGTGCAGCGCCATCTAGTGGTGGCAGGGCTGCACTGTCTACAGCAGAGTGTATGAGGAGCCGGGAGCAGCGCCATCTAGTGTTGGCAGTGATGAACTGTCTACAGCGGAGTGTATGAGGAGCCGGGAGCAGCGCCATCTAGTGCTGGCAGTGCTGAACTGTCTACAGCGGAGTGTATGAGGAGCCGGGAGCAGCGCCATCTAGTGCTGGCAGTGCTGAACTGTCTACAGCGGAGTGTATGAGGAGCCGGGAGCAGCGCCATCTAGTGGTTGCAGTGATGAACTGTCTACAGCGGAGAGTATGAGGAGCCGGGAGCAGCATCATCTAGTGGTGGCAGTGCTGAACTGTCTACAGCAGAGAGTATGAGGAGCCGGGAGCAGCGCCATCTAGTGGTGGCAATGGTGAACTGTCTACAGCTGAGTGTATGAGGACCCGGGTGCAGCGCCATCTAGTGGTGGCAGTGCTGAAGTGTATACAGCAGAGTGTATGAGGAGCCGGGAGCAGCGCCATCTAGTGGTGGCAGGGCTGCACTGTCTACAGCAGAGAGTATGAGGAGTCGGGAGCAGCGCCATCTAGTGGTGGCAGTGCTGAACTGTCTACATATGAGTGTATGAGGAGCCGGGTGCAGCGCCATCTAGTGGTGGCAGGGCTGCACTGTCTACAGCAGGGAGTATGAGGAGCCAGGTGCAGCGCGATCTAGTGGTGGCAGGGCTGCACTGTCTACAGCAGAGTGTATGAGGAGCCGGGAGCATCGCCATCTAGTGGTGGCAGTGCTGAACTGTCTGCAGCTGAGTGTATGAGGAGCCGGGTGCAGCACCATCTAGTGGTGGCAGTGCTGAAGTGTATAAAGCAGAGTGTATGAGGAGCTGGGAGCAGCGCCATCTAGTGGTGGCAGTGCTGAACTGTCTACAGCTGATTCTATGAGGAGTCGGGAGCAGCACCATCTAGTGGTGGCAGAGCTGAACTGTCTACAGCTGAGTGTATGAGGAATCGGGAGCAGCGCCATCTAGTGGTGGCAGTGCTGAACTGTCTACAGCTGAGTGTATGAGGAGCTGGGTGCAGCGCCATCTAGTGGTAGCAGTGCTGAACTGTCTACAGCTGAGTGCATGAGGAGCCGGGTGCAGCGCCATCTAGTGGTGGCAGTGCTGAACTGTCTACAGCTGAGTGTATGAGGAGCCAGGTGCAGCGCCATCTAGTGGTGGCAGGGCTGCACTGTCTACAGCAGAGAGTATGAGGAGTCGGGAGTAGCGCCATCTAGTTGTGTCAGTGCTGAACTGTCTACAGCTGATTGTATGAGGAGTCGGGAGCAGCGCCATCTAGTGGTGGCAGTGCTGAACTGTCTACAGCTGAGTGTATGAGGAGCCAGGTGCAGCGCCATCTAGTGGTGGCAGGGCTGCACTGTCTACAGCAGAGAGTATGAGGAGTCGGGAACAGCGCCATCTAGTGGTGGCAGTGCTGAACTGTCTACAGCTGAGTGTATGAGGAGCCGGGTGCAGCGCCATCTAGTGGTGGCAGGGCTGCACTGTCTACAGCAGAGAGTATGAGTAGCCGGGAGCAGCGCCATCTAGTGGTGGCAGTGCTGAACTGTCTACAGCAGAGTGTAGGAGGAGCCGGGTGCAGCGCCATCTAGTGGTGGCAGTGCTGAAGTGTATACAGCAGAGGGTATGAGGAGCCGGGAGCAGCACCATCTAGTGGTGGCAGGGCTGCACTGTCTACAGCAGAGAGTATGAGGAGTCGGGAGTAGCGCCATCTAGTGGTGGCAGTGCTAAACTGTCTACATATGAGTGTATGAGGAGCCGGGTGCAGCACCATCTAGTGGTGGCAGGGCTGCACTGTCTACAGCAGAGAGTATGAGGAGCCAGGTGCAGCGCCATCTAGTGGTGGCAGGGCTGCACTGTCTACAACAGAGTGTATGAGGAGCCGGGAGCATCGCCATCTAGTGGTGGCAGTGCTGAACTGTCTACAGCTGAGTGTATGAGGAGCCGGGTGCAGCGCCATCTAGTGGTGGCAGTGCTGAAGTGTATACAGCAGAGTGTATGAGGAGCTGGGAGCAGCGCCATCTAGTGGTGGCAGTGCTGAACTGTCTACAGCAGAGAGTATGAGGAGCCGGGAGCAGCGCCATCTAGTGGTGGCAGAGCTGAACTGTCTACAGCTGAGTGTATGAGGAGCCGGGAGCAGCGTCATCTAGTGGTGGCAGTGCTGAACTGTCTACAGCTGAGTGTATGAGGAGCCGGGTGCAGCGCCATCTAGTGGTGGCAGGGCTGCACTGTCTACAGCAGAGAGTATGAGGAGTCGGGAGCAGCGCCATCTAGTGTTGGCAGTGCTGAACTGTCTACAGCAGAGAGTATGAGGAGCCAGGTGCAGCGCCATCTAGTGGTGGCAGGGCTGCACTGTCTACAGCAGAGTGTATGAGGAGCCGGGAGTATCGCCATCTAGTGGTGGCAGTGCTGAATTGTCTACAGCTGAGTGTATGAAGAGCCGGGTGCAGCGCCATCTAGTGGTGGCAGTGCTGAAGTGTATAAAGCAGAGTGTATGAGGAGCTGGGAGCAGCGCCATCTAGTGGTGGCAGTGCTGAACTGTCTACAGCTGATTCTATGAGGAGCCGGGAGCAGCACCATCTAGTGGTGGCAGAGCTGAACTGTCTACAGCTGAGTGTATGAGGAGCCGGGAGCAGCGCCATCTAGTGGTGGCAGTGCTGAACTGTCTACAGCTGAGTGTAAGAGGATCCGGGAGCAGCGCCATCTAGTGGTGGCAGTGCTGAACTGTCTACAGCGGAGAGTATGAGGAGCCGGGAGCAGCACCATCTAGTGGTGTCAGTTCTGAACTGTCTACAGCTGAGTGTATGAGGAGCCGGGAGCAGCGCCATCTAGTGGTGGCAGTGCTGAACTGTCTACAGGAGAGATAATGAGGAGTCGGGAGCAGCGCCATCTAGTGGTGGCAGTGCTGAACTGTCTACAGCAGAGAGTATGAGGAGTCGGAAGCAGCGCCATCTAGTGGTGGCAGTGCTGAACTGTCTACAGCAGAGAGTATGAGGAGTCGGGAGCAGCGCCATCTAGTGGTGGCAGGGCTGCACTGTCTACAGCAGAGTGTATGAGGAGCCGGGAGCAGCGCCATCTAGTGTTGGCAGTGATGAACTGTCTACAGCGGAGTGTATGAGGAGCCGGGAGCAGCACCATCTAGTGCTGGCAGTGCTGAACTGTCTACAGCGGAGTGTATGAGGAGCCGGGAGCAGCGCCATCTAGTGCTGGCAGTGCTGAACTGTCTACAGCGGAGTGTATGAGGAGCCGGGAGCAGCGCCATCTAGTGGTGGCAGTGATGAACTGTCTACAGCTGAGAGTATGAGGAGCCGGGAGCAGCATCATCTAGTGGTGGCAGTGCTGAACTGTCTACAGCAGAGAGTATGAGGAGCTGGGAGCAGCGCCATCTAGTGGTGGCAGTGGTGAACTGTCTACAGCTGAGTGTATGAGGAACCGGGTGCAGCGCCATCTAGTGGTGGCAGTGCTGAGGTGTATACAGCAGAGTGTATGAGGAGCCGGGAGCAGCGCCATCTAGTGGTGGCAGGGCTGAACTGTCTACATATGAGTGTATGAGGAGCCGGGTGCAGCGCCATCTAGTGGTGGCAGAGCTGCACTGTCTACAGCAGGGAGTATGAGGAGCCAGGTGCAGCGCGATCTAGTGGTGGCAGGGCTGCACTGTCTACAGCAGAGTGTATGAGGAGCCGGGAGCATCGCCATCTAGTGGTGGCAGTGCTGAACTGTCTGCAGCTGAGTGTATGAGGAGCCGGGTGCAGCACCATCTAGTGGTGGCAGTGCTGAAGTGTATAAAGCAGAGTGTATGAGGAGCTGGGAGCAGCGCCATCTAGTGGTGGCAGTGCTGAACTGTCTACAGCTGATTCTATGAGGAGTCGGGAGCAGCACCATCTAGTGGTGGCAGAGCTGAACTGTCTACAGCTGAGTGTATGAGGAATCGGGAGCAGCGCCATCTAGTGGTGGCAGTGCTGAACTGTCTACAGCTGAGTGTATGAGGAGCTGGGTGCAGCGCCATCTAGTGGTAGCAGTGCTGAACTGTCTACAGCTGAGTGTATGAGGAGCCGGGTGCAGCGCCATCTAGTGGTGGCAGTGCTGAACTGTCTACAGCTGAGTGTATGAGGAGCCAGGTGCAGCGCCATCTAGTGGTGGCAGGGCTGCACTGTCTACAGCAGAGAGTATGAGGAGTCGGGAGTAGCGCCATCTAGTTGTGTCAGTGCTGAACTGTCTACAGCTGATTGTATGAGGAGCCGGGAGCAGCGCCATCTAGTGGTGGCAGTGCTGAACTGTCTACAGCTGAGTGTATGAGGAGCCAGGTGCAGCGCCATCTAGTGGTGGCAGGGCTGCACTGTCTACAGCAGAGAGTATGAGGAGTCGGGAGCAGCGCCATCTAGTGGTGGCAGTGCTGAACTGTCTACAGCTGAGTGTATGAGGAGCCGGGTGCAGCGCCATCTAGTGGTGGCAGGGCTGCACTGTCTACAGCAGAGAGTATGAGTAGCCGGGAGCAGCGCCATCTAGTGGTGGCAGTGCTGAACTGTCTACAGCAGAGTGTAGGAGGAGCCGGGTGCAGCGCCATCTAGTGGTGGCAGTGCTGAAGTGTATACAGCAGAGGGTATGAGGAGCCGGGAGCAGCACCATCTAGTGGTGGCAGGGCTGCACTGTCTACAGCAGAGAGTATGAGGAGTCGGGAGTAGCGCCATCTAGTGGTGGCAGTGCTAAACTGTCTACATATGAGTGTATGAGGAGCCGGGTGCAGCACCATCTAGTGGTGGCAGGGCTGCACTGTCTACAGCAGAGAGTATGAGGAGCCAGGTGCAGCGCCATCTAGTGGTGGCAGGGCTGCACTGTCTACAACAGAGTGTATGAGGAGCCGGGAGCATCGCCATCTAGTGGTGGCAGTGCTGAACTGTCTACAGCTGAGTGTATGAGGAGCCGGGTGCAGCGCCATCTAGTGGTGGCAGTGCTGAAGTGTATACAGCAGAGTGTATGAGGAGCTGGGAGCAGCGCCATCTAGTGGTGGCAGTGCTGAACTGTCTACAGCAGAGAGTATGAGGAGCCGGGAGCAGCGCCATCTAGTGGTGGCAGAGCTGAACTGTCTACAGCTGAGTGTATGAGGAGCCGGGAGCAGCGTCATCTAGTGGTGGCAGTGCTGAACTGTCTACAGCTGAGTGTATGAGGAGCCGGGTGCAGCGCCATCTAGTGGTGGCAGGGCTGCACTGTCTACAGCAGAGAGTATGAGGAGTCGGGAGCAGCGCCATCTAGTGTTGGCAGTGCTGAACTGTCTACAGCAGAGAGTATGAGGAGCCAGGTGCAGCGCCATCTAGTGGTGGCAGGGCTGCACTGTCTACAGCAGAGTGTATGAGGAGCCGGGAGTATCGCCATCTAGTGGTGGCAGTGCTGAATTGTCTACAGCTGAGTGTATGAAGAGCCGGGTGCAGCGCCATCTAGTGGTGGCAGTGCTGAAGTGTATAAAGCAGAGTGTATGAGGAGCTGGGAGCAGCGCCATCTAGTGGTGGCAGTGCTGAACTGTCTACAGCTGATTCTATGAGGAGCCGGGAGCAGCACCATCTAGTGGTGGCAGAGCTGAACTGTCTACAGCTGAGTGTATGAGGAGCCGGGAGCAGCGCCATCTAGTGGTGGCAGTGCTGAACTGTCTACAGCTGAGTGTAAGAGGATCCGGGAGCAGCGCCATCTAGTGGTGGCAGTGCTGAACTGTCTACAGCGGAGAGTATGAGGAGCCGGGAGCAGCACCATCTAGTGGTGTCAGTTCTGAACTGTCTACAGCTGAGTGTATGAGGAGCCGGGAGCAGCGCCATCTAGTGGTGGCAGTGCTGAACTGTCTACAGGAGAGATAATGAGGAGTTGGGAGCAGCGCCATCTAGTGGTGGCAGTGCTGAACTGTCTACAGCAGAGAGTATGAGGAGTCGGAAGCAGCGCCATCTAGTGGTGGCAGTGCTGAACTGTCTACAGCAGAGAGTATGAGTAGCCGGGAGCAGCGCCATCTAGTGGTGGCAGTGCTGAACTGTCTACAGCAGAGTGTAGGAGGAGCCGGGTGCAGCGCCATCTAGTGGTGGCAGTGCTGAAGTGTATACAGCAGAGGGTATGAGGAGCCGGGAGCAGCACCATCTAGTGGTGGCAGGGCTGCACTGTCTACAGCAGAGAGTATGAGGAGTCGGGAGTAGCGCCATCTAGTGGTGGCAGTGCTAAACTGTCTACATATGAGTGTATGAGGAGCCGGGTGCAGCACCATCTAGTGGTGGCAGGGCTGCACTGTCTACAGCAGAGAGTATGAGGAGCCAGGTGCAGCGCCATCTAGTGGTGGCAGGGCTGCACTGTCTACAACAGAGTGTATGAGGAGCCGGGAGCATCGCCATCTAGTGGTGGCAGTGCTGAACTGTCTACAGCTGAGTGTATGAGAAGCCGGGTGCAGCGCCATCTAGTGGTGGCAGTGCTGAAGTGTATACAGCAGAGTGTATGAGGAGCTGGGAGCAGCGCCATCTAGTGGTGGCAGTGCTGAACTGTCTACAGCTGAGTGTATGAGGAGCCGGGAGCAGCGTCATCTAGTGGTGGCAGTGCTGAACTATCTACAGCTGAGTGTATGAGGAGCCGGGTGCAGCGCCATCTAGTGGTGGCAGGGCTGCACTGTCTACAGCAGAGAGTATGAGGAGTCGGGAGCAGCGCCATCTAGTGTTGGCAGTGCTGAACTGTCTACAGCAGAGAGTATGAGGAGCCAGGTGCAGCGCCATCTAGTGGTGGCAGGGCTGCACTGTCTACAGCAGAGTGTATGAGGAGCCGGGAGTATCGCCATCTAGTGGTGGCAGTGCTGAATTGTCTACAGCTGAGTGTATGAAGAGCCGGGTGCAGCGCCATCTAGTGGTGGCAGTGCTGAAGTGTATAAAGCAGAGTGTATGAGGAGCTGGGAGCAGCGCCATCTAGTGGTGGCAGTGCTGAACTGTCTACAGCTGATTCTATGAGGAGCCGGGAGCAGCACCATCTAGTGGTGGCAGAGCTAAACTGTCTACAGCTGAGTGTATGAGGAGCCGGGAGCAGCGCCATCTAGTGGTGGCAGCGCTGAACTGTCTACAGCTGAGTGTATGAGGAGCTGGGTGCAGCGCCATCTAGTGGTAGCAGTGCTGAACTGTCTACAGCTGAGTGTATGAGGAGCCGGGTGCAGCGCATCTAGTGGTGGCAGGGCTGCACTGTCTACAGCAGAGAGTATGAGGAGTCGGGAGTAGCGCCATCTAGTGGTGGCAGTGCTGAACTGTCTACAGCTGATTGTATGAGGAGCCGGGAGCAGCGCCATCTAGTGGTGGCAGTGCTGAACTGTCTACAGCTGAGTGCATGAGGAGCCGGGAGCAGTGCCATCTAGTGATGGCAGTGCTGAACTGTCTACAGCTGAGTGTATGAGGAGCCGGGTGCAGCGCCATCTAGTGGTGGCAGTGCTGAACTGTCTACAGCAGAGAGTATGAGGAGCCGGGAGCAGCGCCATCTAGTGGTGGCAGTGCTGAAGTGTATACAGCAGAGTGTATGAGGAGCCAGGAGCAGCGCCATCTAGTGGTGGCAGGGCTGCACTGTCTACAGCAGAGAGTATGAGGAGTCGGGTGCAGCGCCATCTTGTGGTGGCAGTGCTGAACTGTCTACAGCTGAGTGTATGAGGAGCCGGGTGCAGCGCCATCTAGTGGTGGCAGTGCTGAAGTGTATACAGCAGAGTGTATGAGGAGCCGGGAGCAGCGCCATCTAGTGGTGGCAAGGCTGCACTGTCTACAGCAGAGAGTATGAGGAGTCGGGAGCAGCGCCATCTAGTGGTGGCAGTGCTGAACTGTCTACATATGAATGTATGAGGAGCCGGGTGCAGCACCATCTAGTGGTGGCAGGGCTGCACTGTTTACAGCAGAGAGTATGAGGAGCCAGGTGCAGCACCATCTAGTGGTGGCAGGACTGCAATGTCTACAGCAGAGTGTATGAGGAGCCGGGAGCAGCACCATCTAGTGGTGGCAGAGCTGAACTGTCTACAGCTGAGTGTATGAGGAGCCGGGAACAGCGCCATCTAGTGGTGGCAGGGCTGCACTGTCTACAGCAGAGAGTATGAGGAGTCGGGAGCAGCGCCATCTAGTGGTGGCAGTGCTGACCTGTCTACAGCTGAGTGTATGAGGAGCCAGGTGCAGCGCCATCTAGTGATGGCAGTGCTGAACTGTCTACAGCAGAGAGTATGAGGAGCCGGGAGCAGCGCCATCTAGTGATGGCAGTGCTGAACTGTCTACAGCAGAGAGTATGAGGAGCCGGGAGCAGCGCCATCTAGTGGTGGCAGGGCTGAACTGTCTACAGCAGAGAGTATGAGGAGCCGGGTGCAGCGACATCTAGTGGTGACAGTGCTGAACTGTCTACAGCTGAGTGTATGAGGAGCCGGGAGCAGCGCCATCTAGTGGTGGCAGTGCTGAACTGTCTACAGCTGAGTGTATGAGGAGCCGGGTGCAGCGCCATCTAGTGGTGGCAGTGCTGAAGTGTATACAGCAGAGTGTATGAGGAGTCGGGAGCAGCGCCATCTAGTGGTGGCAGGGCTGCACTGTCTACAGCAGAGAGTATGAGGAGCCAGGTGCAGCGCCATCTAGTGGTGGCAGGGCTGCACTGTCTACAGCAGAGTGTATGAGGAGCCGGGAGCATCGCCATCTAGTGGTGGCAGTGCTGAACTGTCTACAGCTGAGTGTATGAGGAGCCGGGTGCAGCGCCATCTAGTGGTGGCAGTGCTGAAGTGTATACAGCAGAGTATATGAGGAGCTGGGAGCAGCGCCATCTAGTGGTGGCAGTGCTGAACTGTCTACAGCAGAGAGTATGAGGAGCCGGGAGCAGCGCCATCTAATGGTGGCAGAGCTGAACTGTCTACAGCTGAGTGTATGAGGAGCCGGGAGCAGCGCCATCTAGTGGTGGCAGTGCTGAACTGTCTACAGCTGAGTGTATGAGGAGCCGGGTGCAGCGCCATCTAGTGGTGGCAGGGCTGCACTGTCTACAGCAGAGAGTATGTGGAGTCGGGAGCAGCGCCATCTAGTGTTGGCAGTGCTGAACTGTCTACAGCAGAGAGTATGAGGAGCCAGGTGCAGTGCCATCTAGTGGTGGCAGGGTCGCACTGTCTACAGCAGAGTGTATGAGGAGCCGGGAGTATCGCCATCTAGTGGTGGCAGTGCTGAATTGTCTACAGCTGAGTGTATGAGGAGCCGGGTGCAGCGCCATCTAGTGGTGGCAGTGCTGAAGTGTATAAAGCAGAGTGTATGAGGAGCTGGGAGCAGCGCCATCTAGTGGTGGCAGTGCTGAACTGTCTACAGCTGATTCTATGAGGAGCCGGGAGCAGCACCATCTAGTGGTGGCAGAGCTGAACTGTCTACAGCTGAATGTATGAGGAGCCGGGAGCAGCGCCATCTAGTGGTGGCAGTGCTGAACTGTCTACAGCTGAGTGTATGAGGAGCTGGGTGCAGCGCCATCTAGTGGTAGCAGTGCTGAACTGTCTACAGCTGAGTGTATGAGGAGCCAGGTGCAGCGCCATCTAGTGGTGGCAGGGCTGCACTGTCTACAGCAGAGAGTATGAGGAGTCGGGAGTATCGCCATCTAGTGGTGGCAGTGCTGAACTGTCTACAACTGATTGTATGAGGAGCCGGGAGCAGCGCCATCTAGTGGTGGCAGTGCTGAACTGTCTACAGCTGAGTGTATGAGGAGCCGGGAGCAGCGCCATCTAGTGGTGGCAGTGCTGAACTGTCTACAGCTGAGTGTATGAGGAGCCGGGTGCAGCGCCATCTAGTGGTGGCAGGGCTGCTCTGTCAACAGCAGAGAGCATGAGGAGTCGGGAGCAGCGCCATCTTGTGGTGGCAGTGCTGAACTGTCTACAGCTGAGTGTATGAGGAGCCGGGTGCAGCGCCATCTAGTAGTGGCAGTGCTGAACTGTCTACAGCAGAGAGTATGAGGAGCCGGGAGCAGCGCCATCTAGTGGTGGCAGTGCTGAAGTGTATACAGCAGAGTGTATGAGGAGCCGGGAGCAGCGCCATCTAGTGGTGGCAGGGCTGCACTGTCTACAGCAGAGAGTAAGAGGAGTCGGGTGCAGCGCCATCTAGTGGTGGCAGTGCTGAACTGTCTACAGCTGAGTGTATGAGGAGCCGGGTGCAGCGCCATCTAGTGGTGGCAGTGCTGAAGTGTATACAGCAGAGTGTATGAGGAGCCGGGAGCAGCGCCATCTAGTGGTGGCAGGGCTGCACTGTCTACAGCAGAGAGTATGAGGAGTCGGGAGCAGCGCCATCTAGTGGTTGCAGTGCTGAACTGTCTACATATGAATGTATGAGGAGCCGGGTGCAGCACCATCTAGTGGTGGCAGGGCTGCACTGTTTACAGCAGAGGGTATGAGGAGCCAGGTGCAGCGCCATCTAGTGGTGACAGGGCTGCACTGTCTACAGCAGAGTGTATGAGGAGCCGGGAGCAGCACCATCTAGTGGTGGCAGAGCTGAACTGTCTACAGCTGAGTGTATGAGGAGCCGGGAACAGCGCCATCTAGTGGTGGCAGTGCTGAACTGTCTACAGCTAAGTGTATGAGGAGCCGGGTGCAGCGCCATCTAGTGGTGGCAGGGCTGCACTTTCTACAGCAGAGAGTATGAGGAGTCGGGAGCAGCGCCATCTAGTGTTGGCAGTGCTGAACTGTCTACAGCTGATTGTATGAGGAGCCGGGAGCAGCGCCATCTAGTGGTGGCAGTGCTAAACTGTCTACAGCTGAGTGTATGAGGAGCCGGGAGCAGCGCCATCTAGTGGTGGCAGTGCTGAACTGTCTACAGCTGAGTGTATGAGGAGCCGGGTGCAGCGCCATCTAGTGGTGGCAGGGCTGCACTGTCTACAGCAGAGAGTATGAGGAGTCGGGAGCAGCGCCATCTAGTGGTGGCAGTGCTGAACTGTCTACAGCTGAGTGTATGAGGAGCCAGGTGCAGTGCCATCTAGTGATGGCAGTGCTGAACTGTCTACAGCAGAGAGTATGAGGAGCCGGGAGCAGCGCCATCTAGTGATGGCAGTGCTGAACTGTCTACAGCAGAGAGTATGAGGAGCCGGGTGCACCGCCATCTAGTGGTGGCAGGGCTGAACTGTCTACAGCAGAGAGTATGAGGAGCTGGGTGCAGCGACATCTAGTGTTGACAGTGCTGAACTGTCTACAGCTGAGTGTATGAGGAGCCGGGAGCAGCGCCATCTAGTGGTGGCAGTGCTGAACTGTCTACAGCTGAGTGTATGAGGAGCCGGGTGCAGCGCCATCTAGTGGTGGCAGTGCTGAAGTGTATACAGCAGAGTGTATGAGGAGCCGGGAGCAGCGCCATCTAGTGGTGGCACGGCTGCACTGTCTACAGCAGAGAGTATGAGGAGCCAGGTGCAGCGCCATCTAGTGGTGGCAGGGCTGCACTGTCTACAGCAGAGTGTATGAGGAGCCGGGAGCATCGCCATCTAGTGGTGGCAGTGCTGAACTGTCTACAGCTGAGTGTATGAGGAGCCGGGAGCAGCGCCATCTAGTGGTGGCAGTGCTGAACTGTCTACAGTAGAGTGTATGAAGAGCCGGGTGCAGCGCCATCTAGTGGTGTCTGTGCTGAAGTGTATACAGCAGAGTGTATGAGGAGCTGGGAGCAGCGCCATCTAATGGTGGCAGTGCTGAACTGTCTACAGCTGATTGTATGAGGAGCCGGGAGCAGCACCATCTAGTGCTGGCAGAGCTAAACTGTCTACAGCTGAGTGTATGAGGAGCCGAGAGCAGCGCCATCTAGTGGTGGCAGTGCTGAACTGTCTACAGCTGAGTGTATGAGGAGCCGAGTGCATCGCCATCTAGTGGTGGCAGGGCTGCACTGTCTACAGCAGAGCGTATGAGGAGTCGGGAGCAGCGCCATCTAGTGGTGGCAGTGCTGAACTGTCTACAGCTGATTGTATGAGGAGCATGGAGCAGCGCCATCTAGTGGTGGCAGTGCTGAACTGTCTACAGCTGAGTGTATGAGGAGCCGGGAGCAGCGCCATCTAGTGGTGGCAGTGCTGAACTGTCTACAGCTGAGTGTATGAGGAGCCGGGTGCAGCGCCATCTAGTGGTGGCAGGGCTGCACTTTCTACAGCAGAGAGTATGAGGAGTCGGGAGCAGCGCCATCTAGTGATGGCAGTGCTGAACTGTCTACAGCAGAGAGTATGAGGAGCAGGGAGCAGCGCCATCTAGTGGTGACAGTGCTGAACTGTCTACAGCTGAGTGTATGAGGAGCCGGGAGCAGCGCCATCTAGTGGTGGCAGTGCTGAACTGTGTACAGCTGAGTGTATGAGGAGTCGGGAGTAGCGCCATCTAGTGGTGGCTGTGCTGAATTGTCTACAGCTGAGTGTATGAGGAGCTGGGTGCAGCGCCATCTAGTGCTGTCAGTGCTGAGCTGTCTAGAGCTGAGTGTATGAGGAGCTGGGTGCAGTGCCATCTAGTGGTGGCAGTGCTGAACTGTCTACAGCTGAGATTATGAGGAGCCGGGAGCAGCGCCATCTAGTGGTGGCAGTGCTGAACTGTCTACAGCTGAATGTATGAGGAGCCGGGAGCAGCATCATCTATTGGTGGCAGTGCTGAACTGTCTACAGCAGAGAGTATGAGGAGACGCGAGCAGCGCCATCTAGTGGAGGCAGTGCTGAACTGTCTACAGCTGAGTGTATGAGGAGCCGGGAACAGCGCCATCTAGTGGTGGCAGTGCTGAACTGCCTACAGCGGAGAGTAAGGGGAGCGGGGAGCAGCACCATCTAGTGGTGGCAGTACTGAACTGTCTACAGCGGAGAGTAAGGGGAGCCGGGAGCAGCGCCATCTAGTGGTGTCAGTGCTGAACTGTCTACAGTGATTGTATGAGGAACCAGGAGCAGCTCCATCTAGTGGTGGCAGTGCTGAACTGTCTACAGTGAGTGTATGAGGAGGCGGGAGCAGCGCCATCTAGTGGTGTCAGTGCTGAACTGTCTACAGCAGAGATAATGAGGAGCCGGGAGCAGCGCCATCTAGTGGTGGCAGCGCTGAACTGTCTACAGCGGAGTGTATGAGGAGCCGAGAGCATCGCCTTCTAGTGGTGGCAGCGCTGAACTGTCTACAGCGGAATGTATGAGGAGCTGGGAGCAGCGCTATCTAGTGGTGGCAGCGCCGAACTGTCTACAGCTGAGTGTATGAGGAGCCGGGAGCAGCGCCATCTAGTGGTGGCAGTGCTGAACTGTCCACAGCTGATTGTATGAGGAGCCGGGAGCAGCGCCATATAGTGGTGGTAGTGCTGTACTGTCTACAGCTGAGTATATGAGGAGTCGGGAGCAGCGCCATGTAGTGGTGGCAGTGCTGAACTGTCTATAGCTGAGTGTATGAGGAGCCGGGACCAGCGCCATCTAGTGGAGACAGTTCTGAACTGTCTACAGCTGAGTGTATGAGGAGCCGGGAGCAGCGCCATCTAGTGGTGGCAGTGCTGAACTGTCTACAGCGGAGAGTATGAGGAGCCGGGAGCAGCGCCATCTGTGGTTTCAGTTCTGAACTGTCTACAGCTGAGTGTATGAGGAGCCGGGAGCAGCGCCATCTAGTGGTGGCAGTGCTGAACTGTCTACAGGAGAGATAATGAGGAGTCGGGAGCAGCGCCATCTAGTGGTGGCAGTGCTGAACTGTCTACAGCAGAGAGTATGAGGAGTCGGAAGCAGCGCCATCTAGTGGTGGCAGTGCTGAACTGTCTACAGCAGAGAGTATGAGGAGTCGGGAGCATCGCCATCTAGTGGTGGCAGGGCTGCACTGTCTACAGCAGAGAGTATGAGGAGCCAGGTGCAGCGCCATCTAGTGGTGGCAGGGCTGCACTGTCTACAGCAGAGTGTATGAGGAGCCGGGAGCAGCGCCATCTAGTGGTGGCTTTGATGAACTGTCTACAGCGGAGTGTATGAGGAGACGGGAGCAGCGCCATCTAGTGGTGGCAGTGATGAACTGTCTATAGCGGAGTGTATGAGGAGCCGGGAGCAGCGCCATCTAGTGCTGGCAGTGCTGAACTGTCTACAGCGGAGTATATGAGGAGCCGGGAGCAGCGCCATCTAGTGCTGGCAGTGCTGAACTGTCTACAGCGGAGTGTATGAGGAGCCGGGAGCAGCGCCATCTAGTGGTGGCAGTGATGAACTGTCTACAGCGGAGAGTATGAGGAGCCGGGAGCAGCATCATCTAGTGGTGGCAGTCCTGAACTGTCTACAGCAGAGAGTATGAGGAGCCGGGAGCAGCGCCATCTAGTGGTGGCAGTGCTGAACTGTCTACAGCTGAGTGTATGAGGAGCCGGGTGCAGCGCCATCTAGTGGTGGTAGTGCTGCACTGTCTACAGCTGTGTGTATGAGGAGACGGGAGCAGCGCCATCTAGTGGTGGCAGGGCTGCACTGTCTACAGCAGGGAGTATGATTAGTCGGGAGCAGCGCCATCTAGTGGTGGCAGTGCTGAACTGTCTACATATGAGTGTATGAGGAGCCGGGTGCAGCGCCATCTAGTGGTGGCAGTGCTGAACTGTCTACAGCTGATTGTATGAGGAGCCGGGAGCAGCACCATCTAGTGGTGGCAGAGCTGAACTGTCTACAGCTGAGTGTATGAGGTGCCGGGAGCAGCGCCATCTAGTGCTGGCAGTGCTGAACTGTCTACAGCTGAGTGTACGAGGAGCCGGGTGCAGCGCCATCTAGTGGTGGCAGGGCTGCACTGTCTACAGCAGAGTGTATGAGGAGTCGGGAGCAGCGCCATCTAGTGGTGGCAGTGCTGAACTGTCTACAGCTGATTGTATGAGGAGCCGGGAGCGGCGCCATCTAGTGGTGGCAGTGCTGAACTGTCTACAGCTGAGTGTATGAGGAGCCGGGAGCAGCGCCATCTAGTGGTGGCAGTGCTGAACTGTCTACAGCTGAGTGTATGAGGAGCCGGGTGCAGCGCCATCTAGTGGTGGTAGGGCTGCACTGTCTACAGCTGAGTGTATGAGGAGCCGGTTGCAGCGCCATCTAGTGGTGGCAGGGCTGAACTGTCCACAGCTGAGTGTATGTGGAGCCAGGTGCAGTGCCATCTAGTGGTGGCAGTGCTGATCTGTCTACAGCAGAGAGTAGGAGGAGTCGGGAGCAGTGCCATCTAGTGGTGTCAGTGCTGAACTGTCTACAGCAGAGAGTATGAGGAGTCGGGAGCAGCGCCATCTAGTGGTGGCAGTGCTGAATTGTCTACAGCAGAGTGTATGAGGAGCCAGGAGCAGCGCCATCTAGTGGTGGCAGTGCTGAACTGTCTACAGCAGAGTGTATGAGGAGCCGGGAGCAGCGCCATCTAGTGCTGTCAGTCCTGAACTATCTATAGCTGATTGTATGAGGAGTCGGGAGCAGCGCCATCTAGTGGTGGCAGTGCTGAACTGTCTACAGCGGAGAGTATGAGGAGCCGGGAGCAGCGCCCTCTAGTGGTGCCAGTGCTGAACTGTCTACAGCAGAGATAATGAGGAGCCTGGAGCAGCGCCATCTAGTGGTGGCAGCGCTGAACTGTCTACAGCTGAGTGTATGAGGAGCCGGGAGCAGCGCCATCTAGTGGTGGCAGTGCTGAACTGTCTACAGCAGAGAGTATAAGGAGCCAGGAGCAGCTGCATCTAGTGGTGGCAGTGCTGAACTGTCTACAGTAAGTGTATGAGGAGCCAGGAGCAGCGCCCTCTAGTGGTGCCAGTGCTGAACTGTCTACAGCAGAGATAATGAGGAGCCTGGAGCAGCGCCATCTAGTGGTGGCAGCGCTGAACTGTCTACAGCTGAGTGTATGAGGAGCCGGGAGCAGCGCCATCTAGTGGTGGCAGTGCTGAACTGTCTACAGCAGAGAGTATAAGGAGCCGGATGCAGCGCCATCTAGTGGTGGCAGTGCTCAACTGTCCACAGCTGATTGTATGAGGAGCCGAGAGCAGCGCCATCTAGTGGTGGTAGTGCTGTACTGTCTACAGCTGAGTTTATGAGGAGTCGGGAACAGCGCCATCTAGTGGTGGCAGTGCTGAACTGTCTACAGCTGAGTGTAAGAGGATCCGGGAGCAGCGCCATCTAGTGGTGGCAGTGCTGAACTGTCTACAGCGGAGAGTATGAGGAGCCGGGAGCAGCACCATCTAGTGGTGTCAGTTCTGAACTGTCTACAGCTGAGTGTATGAGGAGCCGGGAGCAGCGCCATCTAGTGGTGGCAGTGCTGAACTGTCTACAGGAGAGATAATGAGGAGTCGGGAGCAGCGCCATCTAGTGGTGGTAGTGCTGAACTGTCTACAGCAGAGAGTATGAGGAGTCGGAAGCAGCGCCATCTAGTGGTGGCAGTGCTGAACTGTCTACAGCAGAGAGTATGAGGAGTCGGGAGCAGCGCCATCTAGTGGTGGCAGGGCTGCACTGTCTACAGCAGAGAGTATGAGGAGCCAGGTGCAGCGCCATCTAGTGGTGGCAGGGCTGCACTGTCTACAGCAGAGTGTATGAGGAGCCGGGAGCAGCGCCATCTAGTGTTGGCAGTGATGAACTGTCTACAGCGGAGTGTATGAGGAGCCGGGAGCAGCGCCATCTAGTGCTGGCAGTGCTGAACTGTCTACAGCGGAGTGTATGAGGAGCCGGGAGCAGCGCCATCTAGTGCTGGCAGTGCTGAACTGTCTACAGCGGAGTGTATGAGGAGCCGGGAGCAGCGCCATCTAGTGGTTGCAGTGATGAACTGTCTACAGCGGAGAGTATGAGGAGCCGGGAGCAGCATCATCTAGTGGTGGCAGTGCTGAACTGTCTACAGCAGAGAGTATGAGGAGCCGGGAGCAGCGCCATCTAGTGGTGGCAATGGTGAACTGTCTACAGCTGAGTGTATGAGGACCCGGGTGCAGCGCCATCTAGTGGTGGCAGTGCTGAAGTGTATACAGCAGAGTGTATGAGGAGCCGGGAGCAGCGCCATCTAGTGGTGGCAGGGCTGCACTGTCTACAGCAGAGAGTATGAGGAGTCGGGAGCAGCGCCATCTAGTGGTGGCAGTGCTGAACTGTCTACATATGAGTGTATGAGGAGCCGGGTGCAGCGCCATCTAGTGGTGGCAGGGCTGCACTGTCTACAGCAGAGTGTATGAGGAGCCGGGAGCATCGCCATCTAGTGGTGGCAGTGCTGAAGTGTATAAAGCAGAGTGTATGAGGAGCTGGGAGCAGCGCCATCTAGTGGTGGCAGTGCTGAACTGTCTACAGCTGATTCTATGAGGAGTCGGGAGCAGCACCATCTAGTGGTGGCAGAGCTGAACTGTCTACAGCTGAGTGTATGAGGAGTCGGGAGCAGCGCCATCTAGTGGTGGCAGTGCTGAACTGTCTACAGCTGAGTGTATGAGGAGCTGGGTGCAGCGCCATCTAGTGGTAGCAGTGCTGAACTGTCTACAGCTGAGTGTATGAGGAGCCGGGTGCAGCGCCATCTAGTGGTGGCAGTGCTGAACTGTCTACAGCTGAGTGTATGAGGAGCCAGGTGCAGCGCCATCTAGTGGTGGCAGGGCTGCACTGTCTACAGCAGAGAGTATGAGGAGTCGGGAGTAGCGCCATCTAGTTGTGTCAGTGCTGAACTGTCTACAGCTGATTGTATGAGGAGCCGGGAGCAGCGCCATCTAGTGGTGGCAGTGCTGAACTGTCTACAGCTGAGTGTATGAGGAGCCAGGTGCAGCGCCATCTAGTGGTGGCAGGGCTGCACTGTCTACAGCAGAGAGTATGAGGAGTCGGGAGCAGCGCCATCTAGTGGTGGCAGTGCTGAACTGTCTACAGCTGAGTGTATGAGGAGCCGGGTGCAGCGCCATCTAGTGGTGGCAGGGCTGCACTGTCTACAGCAGAGAGTATGAGTAGCCGGGAGCAGCGCCATCTAGTGGTGGCAGTGCTGAACTGTCTACAGCAGAGTGTAGGAGGAGCCGGGTGCAGCGCCATCTAGTGGTGGCAGTGCTGAAGTGTATACAGCAGAGGGTATGAGGAGCCGGGAGCAGCACCATCTAGTGGTGGCAGGGCTGCACTGTCTACAGCAGAGAGTATGAGGAGTCGGGAGTAGCGCCATCTAGTGGTGGCAGTGCTAAACTGTCTACATATGAGTGTATGAGGAGCCGGGTGCAGCACCATCTAGTGGTGGCAGGGCTGCACTGTCTACAGCAGAGAGTATGAGGAGCCAGGTGCAGCGCCATCTAGTGGTGGCAGGGCTGCACTGTCTACAACAGAGTGTATGAGGAGCCGGGAGCATCGCCATCTAGTGGTGGCAGTGCTGAACTGTCTACAGCTGAGTGTATGAGGAGCCGGGTGCAGCGCCATCTAGTGGTGGCAGTGCTGAAGTGTATACAGCAGAGTGTATGAGGAGCTGGGAGCAGCGCCATCTAGTGGTGGCAGTGCTGAACTGTCTACAGCAGAGAGTATGAGGAGCCGGGAGCAGCGCCATCTAGTGGTGGCAGAGCTGAACTGTCTACAGCTGAGTGTATGAGGAGCCGGGAGCAGCGTCATCTAGTGGTGGCAGTGCTGAACTGTCTACAGCTGAGTGTATGAGGAGCCGGGTGCAGCGCCATCTAGTGGTGGCAGGGCTGCACTGTCTACAGCAGAGAGTATGAGGAGTCGGGAGCAGCGCCATCTAGTGTTGGCAGTGCTGAACTGTCTACAGCAGAGAGTATGAGGAGCCAGGTGCAGCGCCATCTAGTGGTGGCAGGGCTGCACTGTCTACAGCAGAGAGTATGAGGAGCCATGTGCAGCGCCATCTAGTGGTGGCAGGGCTGCACTGTCTACAGCAGAGTGTATGAGGAGCCGGGAGCATCGCCATCTAGTGGTGGCAGTGCTGAACTGTCTACAGCTCAGTGTATGAGGAGCCGGGAGCAGCGCCATCTAGTGGTGGCAGAGCTGAACTGTCTACAGCTGAGTGTATGAGGAGCCGGGAGCAGCGCCACCTAGTGGTGGCAGTGCTGAACTGTCTACAGCAGAGTGTATGAGGAGCCGGGAGCAGCGCCATCTAGTGGTGGCAGGGCTGCACTGTCTACAGCAGAGAGTATGAGGAGTCGGGTGCAGTGCCATCTTGTGGTGGCAGTGCTGAACTGTCTACAGCTGAGTGTATGAGGAGCCGGGTACAGCGCCATCTAGTGGTGGCAGTGCTTAAGTGTATACAGCTGAGTGTATGAGGAGCCGGGAGCAGCGCCATCTAGTGGTGGCAGGGCTGCACTGTCTACAGCAGGGTTCCCCAACTCCAGTCCTCAAGGCCCACCAACAGGTCATGTTTTCAGGATTTCCTTAGCATTGCACAGGTGATGGAATTATTGCCTGTGCAGGTGATGGAATTATCACCTGTGTAATACTAAGGAAATCCTGAAAACATGACCTGTTGGTGGGCCTTGAGGACTGGAGTTGGGGAACCCTGGTCTACAGCAGAGAGTATGAGGAGTCGGGAGCAGCGCCATCTAGTGGTGGCAGTGCTGAACTGTCTACATATGAATGTATGAGGAGCCGGGTGCAGCACCATCTAGTGGTGGCAGGGCTGCACTGTTTACAGCAGAGAGTATGAGGAGCCAGGTGCAGCGCCATCTAGTGGTGGCAAGGCTGCATTGTCTACAGCAGAGTGTATGAGGAGCCAGGAGCAGCACCATCTAGTGGTGGCAGAGCTGAACTGTCTACAGCTGAGTGTATGAGGAGCCGGGAACAGCGCCATCTAGTGGTGGCAGTGCTGAACTGTCTACAGCTAAGTGTATGAGGAGCCGGGTGCAGCGCCATCTAGTGGTGGCAGGGCTGCACTGTCTACAGCAGAGAGTATGAGGAGTCGGGAGCAGCGCCATCTAGTGTTGGCAGTGCTGAACTGTCTACAGCTGATTGTATGAGGAGCCGGGAGCAGCGCCATCTAGTGGTGGCAGTGCTAAACTGTCTACAGCTGAGTGTATGAGGAGCCGGGAGCAGCGCCATCTAGTGGTGGCAGTGCTGAACTGTCTACAGCTGAGTGTATGAGGAGCCGGGTGCAGCGCCATCTAGTGGTGGCAGGGCTGCACTGTCTACAGCAGAGAGTATGAGGAGTCGGGAGCAGCGCCATCTAGTGGTGGCAGTGCTGAACTGTCTACAGCTGAGTGTATGAGGAGCCAGGTGCAGCGCCATCTAGTGATGGCAGTGCTGAACTGTCTACAGCAGAGAGTATGAGGAGCCGGGAGCAGCGCCATCTAGTGATGGCAGTGCTGAACTGTCTACAGCAGAGAGTATGAGGAGCCGGGTGCAGCGCCATCTAGTGGTGGCAGGGCTGAACTGTCTACAGCAGAGAGTATGAGGAGCCGGGTGCAGCGACATCTAGTGGTGACAGTGCTGAACTGTCTACAGCTGAGTGTATGAGGAGCCGGGAGCAGCGCCATCTAGTGGTGGCAGTGCTGACCTGTCTACAGCTGAGTGTATGAAGAGCCGGGTGCAGCGCCATCTAGTGGTGGCAGTGCTGAAGTGTATACAGCAGAGTGTATGAGGAGCCGGGAGCAGCGCCATCTAGTGGTGGCAGGGCTGCACTGTCTACAGCAGAGAGTATGAGGAGCCAGGTGCAGCGCCATCTAGTGGTGGCAGGGCTGCACTGTCTACAGCAGAGTGTATGAGGAGCCGGGAGCATCGCCATCTAGTGGTGGCAGTGCTGAACTGTCTACAGCTGAGTGTATGAGGAGCCGGGTGGTGGCAGTGCTGAACTGTCTACAGCTGAGTGTATGAGGAGCCGGGTGCAGCGCCATCTAGTGGTGGCAGGGCTGCACTGTCAACAGCAGATAGTATGAGGAATCGGGAGCAGCGCCATCTTGTGGTGGCAGTGCTGAACTGTCTACAGCTGAGTGTATGAGGAGCCGGGTGCAGCGCCATCTAGTGGTGGCAGTGATGAACTGTCTACAGCAGAGAGTATGAGGAGCCGGGAGCAGCGCCATCTAGTGGTGGCAGTGCTGAAGTGTATACAGCAGAGTGTATGAGGAGCCGGGAGCAGCGCCATCTAGTGGTGGCAGGGCTGCACTGTCTACAGCAGAGAGTATGAGGAGTCGGGTGCAGCGCCAGCTTGTGGTGGCAGTGCTGAACTGTCTACAGCTGAGTGTATGAGGAGCCGGGTGCAGCGCCATGTTGTGGTGGCAGTGCTGAAGTGCATACAGCAGAGTGTATGAGGAGCCGGGAGCAGCGCCATCTAGTGGTGGCAGGGCTGCACTGTCTACAGCAGAGAGTATGAGGAGTCGGGAGCAGCGCCATCTAGTGGTGGCAGTGCTGAACTGTCTACATATGAATGTATGAGGAGCCGGGTGCAGCACCATCTAGTGGTGGCAGGGCTGCACTGTTTACAGCAGAGAGTATGAGGAGCCAGGTGCAGCGCCATCTAGTGGTGGCAGGGCTGCACTGTCTACAGCAGAGTGTATGAGGAGCCGGGAGCAGCACCATCTAGTGGTGGCAGAGCTGAACTGTCTACAGCTGAGTGTATGAGGAGCCGGGAACAGCGCCATCTAGTGGTGGCAGTGCTGAACTGTCTACAGCTAAGTGTATGAGGAGCCGGGTGCAGCGCCATCTAGTGGTGGCATGGCTGCACTGTCTACAGCAGAGAGTATGAGGAGTCGGGAGCAGCGCCATCTAGTGTTGGCAGTGCTGAACTGTCTACAGCTGATTGTATGAGGAGCCGGGAGCAGCGCCATCTAGTGGTGGCAGTGCTAAACTGTCTACAGCTGAGTGTATGAGGAGCCGGGAGCAGCGCCATCTAGTGGTGGCAGTGCTGAACTGTCTACAGCTGAGTGTATGAGGAGCCGGGTGCAGCGCCATCTAGTGGTGGCAGGGCTGCACTGTCTACAGCAGAGAGTATGAGGAGTCGGGAGCAGCGCCATCTAGTGGTGGCAGTGCTGAACTGTCTACAGCTGAGTGTATGAGGAGCCAGGTGCAGCGCCATCTAGTGATGGCAGTGCTGAACTGTCTACAGCAGAGAGTATGAGGAGCCGGGTGCAGCGCCATCTAGTGGTGGCAGGGCTGAACTGTCTACAGCAGAGAGTATGAGGAGCCGGGTGCAGCGACATCTAGTGGTGACAGTGCTGAACTGTCTACAGCTGAGTGTATGAGGAGCCGGGAGCAGCGCCATCTAGTGGTGGCAGTGCTGAACTGTCTACAGCTGAGTGTATGAGGAGCCGGGTGCAGAGCCATCTAGTGGTGGCAGTGCTGAAGTGTATACAGCAGAGTGTATGAGGAGCCGGGAGCAGCGCCATCTAGTGGTGGCAGGGCTGCACTGTCTACAGCAGAGAGTATGAGGAGCCAGGTGCAGCGCCATCTAGTGGTGACAGGGCTGCACTGTCTACAGCAGAGTGTATGAGGAGCCGGGAGCATCGCCATCTAGTGGTGGCAGTGCTGAACTGTCTACAGCTGAGTGTATGAGGAGCCGGGAGCAGTGCCATCTAGTAGTGGCAGAGCTGAACTGTCTACAGTTGAGCGTATGAAGAGCCGGGAGCAGCGCCATCTAGTGGTGGCAGTGCTGAACTGTCTACAGTAGAGTGTATGAGGAGCCGGGTGCAGCGCCATCTAGTGGTGACAGTGCTGAAGTGTATACAGCAGAGTGTATGAGGAGATGGGAGCAGCGCCATCTAGTGGTGGCAGTGCTGAACTGTCTACAGCTGATTGTATGAGGAGACGGGAGCAGCACCATCTAGTGGTGGCAGAGCTAAACTGTCTACAGTTGAGTGTATGAGGAGCCAGGAGCAACGCCATCTAGTGGTGGCAGTGCTGAACTGTCTGCAGCTGAGTGTATGAGGAGCCGGGTGCAGCGCCATCTAGTGGTGGCAGGGCTGCACTGTCTACAGCAGAGAGTATGAGGAGTCAGGAGCAGCGCCATCTAGTGGTGGCAGTGCTGAACTGTCTACAGCTGATTGTATGAGGAGCAGGGAGCAGCGCCATCTAGTGGTGGCAGTGCTGAACTGTCTACAGCTGAGTGTATGAGGAGCTGGGAGCAGCGCCATCTAGTGGTGGCAGTGCTGAACTGTCTACAGCTGAGTGTATGAGGAGCCGGGTGCAGCGCCATCTAGTGGTGGCAGGGCTGCACTGTCTACAGCAGAGAGTATGAGGAGTCGGGAGCAGCGCCATCTAGTGGTGGCAGTGCTGAACTATCTACAGCTGAGTGTATGAGGAGCCAGGTGCAGCGCCATCTAGTGATGGCAGTGCTGAACTGTCTACAGCAGAGAGTATGAGGAGCAGGGAGCAGCGCCATCTAGTGGTGACAGTGCTGAACTGTCTACAGCGGAGTGTATGAGGAGCCGGGAGCAGCGCCATCTAGTGGTGGCAGTGCTGAACTGTCTACAGCTGAGTGTATGAGGAGCCGGGTGCAGCGCCATCTAGTGATGGCAGTGCTGAACTGTCTACAGCAGAGAGTATGAGGAGCCGGGAGCAGCGCCATCTAGTGGTGACAGTGCTGAACTGTCTACAGCTGAGTGTATGAGGAGCCGGGTGCAGCGCCATCTAGTGGTGGCAGTGCTGAACTGTCTACAGCTGAATGTATGAGGAGTCGGGAGTAGCGCCATCTAGAGGTGGCAGTGCTGAACTGTCTACAGCTGAGTGTATGAGGAGCTGGGTGCAGCGCCATCTAGTGCTGTCAGTGCTGAACTGTCTACAGCTGAGTGTATGAGGAGCTGGGTGCAGTGCCATCTAGTGGTGGCAGTGCTGAACTGTCTACAGCTGAGATTATGAGGAGCCGGGAGCAGCGCCATCTAGTGGTGGCAGTGCTGAACTGTCTACAGCTGAGTGTATGAGCAGTCGGGAGCAGCGCCATCTAGTGGTGTCAGTGCTGAACTCTCTACAGCGGAGAGTATGAGGAGTCGGGAGCAGCCCCATCTAGTGGTGGCAGCGCTGAACTGTCTACAGCTGAGTGTATGAGGAGCCGGGAGCAGCGCCATCTAGTGGTGGCAGAGCTGAACTGTCTACAGCTGAGTGTATGAGGAGCTGGGTGCAGCGCCATCTAGTGGTGGCAGTGTTGAACTGTCTACAGCTGAGAGTATGAGGAGCCGGGAGCAGCGCCATCTAGTGGTGGCAGTGCTGAACTGTCTACAGCTGAGTGTATGAGGAGCCGGAAGCAGCGCCATCTATTGGTGGCAGCGCTGAACTGTCTACAGCTGAGTGTATGTGGAGCCGGGAGCAGCGCCATCTAGTGGTGGCAGTGCTGAACTGTCTACAGCTGAGAGTATGAGGAACCAGGAGCAGCGCCATCTAGTGGTGGCAGTGCTGAACTGACTACAGCTGAATGTATGAGGAGCCGGGAGCAGCATCATCTAGTGGTGGCAGTGCTGAATTGTCTACAGCTGAGTGTATGAGGAGCCGGGAGCAGCGTCATCTAGTGGTGGCAGTGCTGAACTGTCTACAGCAGAGAGTATGAGGAGCCAGGAACAGCGCCATCTAGTGGTGGCAGTGCTGAACTGTCTACAGCTGAATGTATGAGGAGCCGGGAGCAGCATCATCTAGTGGTGGCAGTGCTGAACTGTCTACAGCAGAGAGTATGAGGAGACGCGAGCAGCGCCATCTAGTGGTGCCAGTGCTGAACTGTCTACATCAGAGAGTATGAGGAGCCGGGAGCAGCGCCATCTAGTGGTGTCAGTGCTGAACTGTCTACAGTGGAGTGTATGAGGAGCCGGGAGCAGCGCCATCTAGTGGTGGCAGTGCTGAACTGTCTACAGCTGAGTGTATGAGGAGCCGGGTGCAGCGCCATCTACTGGTGGCAGTGCTGAAGTGTATACAGCAGAGTATATGAGGATATATGAGGAGCCGGGAGCAGCGCCATCTGGTGGTGGCAGGGCTGCACTGTCTACAGGGGAGAGTATGAGGAATCAGGAGCAGCTCCATCTAGTGGTGGCAGTGCTGAACTGTCTACAGCGGAGTGTATGAGGAGCCTGGAGAAGTGCCATCAAGTGGTGGCAGTGCTGAACTGTCTACAGCGGAGTGTATGAGGAGCCGGGAGCAGCGCCATCTAGTGGAGGCAGTGCTGAACTGTCTACAGCTGAGTGTATGAGGAGCCGGGAACAGCGCCATCTAGTGGTGGAAGTGCTGAACTGCCTACAGCGGAGAGTAAGGGGAGCCGGGAGCAGCGCCATCTAGTGGTGTCAGTGCTGAACTGTCTACAGTGATTGTATGAGGAGCCAGGAGCAGCTCCATCTAGTGGTGGCAGTGCTGCACTGTCTACAGTGAGTGTATGAGGAGGCGGGGGCAGCGCCATCTAGTGGTGTCAGTGCTGAACTGTCTACAGCAGAGATAATGAGGAGCCAGGAGCAGCTCCATCTAGTGGTGGCAGTGCTGAACTGTCTACAGCGGAGTGTATGAGGAGCCGGGAGCAGCGCCATCTAGTGGTGGCAGTGCTGAACTGTCTACAGCAGAGAGTATGAGGAGTCGGGAGCATCGCCATCTAGTGGTGGCAGGGCTGCACTGTCTACAGCAGAGAGTATGAGGAGCCAGGTGCAGCGCCATCTAGTGGTGGCAGGGCTGCACTGTCTACAGCAGAGTGTATGAGGAGCCGGGAGCAGCGCCATCTAGTGGTGGCTTTGATTAACTGTCTACAGCGGAGTGTATGAGGAGCCGGGAGCAGCGCCATCTAGTGGTGGCAGGGCTGCACTGTCTACAGCAGAGAGTATAAGGAGCCAGGTGCAGCGCCATCTAGTGGTGGCAGGGCTGCACTGTCTACAGCAGAGTGTATGAGGAGACGGGAGCAGCGCCATCTAGTGGTGGCAGTGATGAACTGTCTACAGCGGAGTGTATGAGGAGCCGGGAGCAGCGCCATCTAGTGCTGGCAGTGCTGAACTGTCTACAGCGGAGTGTATGAGGAGCCGGGAGCAGCGCCATCTAGTGCTGGCAGTGCTGAACTGTCTACAGCGAAGTGTATGAGGAGCCGGGAGCAGCGCCATCTAGTGGTGGCAGTCATGAACTGTCTACAGCAGAGAGTATGAGGAGCCGGGAGCAGCGCCATCTAGTGGTGGCAGTGCTGAACTGTCTACAGCTGAGTGTATGAGGAGCCGGGTGCAGCGCCATCTAGTGATGGCAGTGCTGAACTGTCTACAGCAGAGAGTATGAGGAGCCGGGAGCAGCGCCATCTAGTGGTGACAGTGCTGAACTGTCTACAGCGGAGTGTATGAGGAGACGGGAGCAGCGCCATCCAGTGCTGGCAGTGCTGAACTATCTACAGCTGAGTGTATGAGGAGTCGGGAGCAGCGCCATCTAGTGGTGGCAGTGCTGAACTGTCTACAGCTGAGAGTATGAGGAGCCAGGAGCAGCGCCATCTAGTGGTGGCAGTGCTGAACTGTCTACAGCTGAGTGTATGAGGAGTCGGGAGCAGCGCGAACTAATGGTGGCAGTGCTGAACTGTCTACAGCTGAGTGTATGAGGAGCTGGGTGCAGCGCCATCTAGTGCTGGCAGTGCTGAACTGTCTACAGCAGAGAGTATGAGGAGCCGGGAGCAGCGCCATCTAGTGGTGGCAGTGCTGAACTGTCTACAGCTGAGTGTATGAGGAGCCGGGTGCAGCGCCATCTAGTGGTGGCAGTGCTGAACTGTCTACAGCTGAATGTATGAGGAGTCGGGAGTAGCGCCATCTAGAGGTGGCAGTGCTGAACTGTCTACAGCTGAGTGTATGAGGAGCTGGGTGCAGCGCCATCTAGTGCTGTCAGTGCTGAACTGTCTACAGCTGAGTGTATGAGGAGCTGGGTGCAGTGCCATCTAGTGGTGGCAGTGCTGAACTGTCTACAGCTGAGATTATGAGGAGCCGGGAGCAGCGCCATATAGTGGTGGCAGTGCTGAACTGTCTACAGCTGAGTGTATGAGCAGTCGGGAGCAGCGCCATCTAGTGGTGTCAGTGCTGAACTCTCTACAGCGGAGAGTATGAGGAGTCGGGAGCAGCCCCATCTAGTGGTGGCAGCGCTGAACTGTCTACAGCTGAGTGTATGAGGAGCCGGGAGCAGCGCCATCTAGTGGTGGCAGAGCTGAACTGTCTACAGCTGAGTGTATGAGGAGCTGGGTGCAGCGCCATCTAGTGGTGACAGTGTTGAACTGTCTACAGCTGAGAGTATGAGGAGCCGGGAGCAGCGCCATCTAGTGGTGGCAGTGCTGAACTGTCTACAGCTGAGTGTATGAGGAGCCTGAAGCAGCGCCATCTATTGGTGGCAGCGCTGAACTGTCTACAGCTGAGTGTATGTGGAGCCGGGAGCAGCGCCATCTAGTGGTGGCAGTGCTGAACTGTCTACAGCTGAGAGTATGAGGAACCAGGAGCAGCGCCATCTAGTGGTGGCAGTGCTGAACTGACTACAGCTGAATGTATGAGGATCCGGGAGCAGCATCATCTAGTGGTGGCAGTGCTGAATTGTCTACAGCTGAGTGTATGAGGAGCCGGGAGCAGCGTCATCTAGTGGTGGCAGTGCTGAACTGTCTACAGCAGAGAGTATGAGGAGCCAGGAACAGCGCCATCTAGTGGTGGCAGTGCTGAACTGTGTACAGCTGAATGTATGAGGAGCCGGGAGCAGCATCATCTAGTGGTGGCAGTGCTGAACTGTCTACAGCAGAGAGTATGAGGAGACGCGAGCAGCGCCATCTAGTGGTGCCAGTGCTGAACTGTCTACATCAGAGAGTATGAGGAGCCGGGAGCAGCGCCATCTAGTGGTGTCAGTGCTGAACTGTCTACAGTGGAGTGTATGAGGAGCCGGGAGCAGCGCCATCTAGTGGTGGCAGTGCTGAACTGTCTACAGCTGAGTGTATGAGGAGCCGGGTGCAGCGCCATCTACTGGTGGCAGTGCTGAAGTGTATACAGCAGAGTATATGAGGATATATGAGGAGCCGGGAGCAGCGCCATCTGGTGGTGGCAGGGCTGCACTGTCTACAGGGGAGAGTATGAGGAATCAGGAGCAGCTCCATCTAGTGGTGGCAGTGCTGAACTGTCTACAGCGGAGTGTATGAGTAGCCTGGAGAAGCGCCATCAAGTGGTGGCAGTGCTGAACTGTCTACAGCGGAGTGTATGAGGAGCCGGGAGCAGCGCCATCTAGTGGAGGCAGTGCTGAACTGTCTACAGCTGAGTGTATGAGGAGCCGGGAACAGCGCCATCTAGTGGTGGCAGTGCTGAACTGCCTACAGCGGAGAGTAAGGGGAGCCGGGAGCAGCGCCATCTAGTGGTGTCAGTGCTGAACTGTCTACAGCAGAGATAATGAGGAGCCAGGAGCAGCTCCATCTAGTGGTGGCAGTGCTGAACTGTCTACAGCGGAGTGTATGAGGAGCCGGGAGCAGCGCCATCTAGTGGTGGCAGTGCTGAACTGTCTACAGCAGAGAGTATGAGGAGTCGGGAGCATCGCCATCTAGTGGTGGCAAGGCTGCACTGTCTACAGCAGAGAGTATGAGGAGCCAGGTGCAGCGCCATCTAGTGGTGGCAGGGCTGCACTGTCTACAGCAGAGTGTATGAGGAGCCGGGAGCAGCGCCATCTAGTGGTGGCTTTGATTAACTGTCTACAGCGGAGTGTATGAGGAGCCGGGAGCAGCGCCATCTAGTGGTGGCAGGGCTGCACTGTCTACAGCAGAGAGTATGAGGAGCCAGGTGCAGCGCCATCTAGTGGTGGCAGGGCTGCACTGTCTACAGCAGAGTGTATGAGGAGACGGGAGCAGCGCCATCTAGTGGTGGCAGTGATGAACTGTCTACAGCGGAGTGTATGAGGAGCCGGGAGCAGCGCCATCTAGTGCTGGCAGTGCTGAACTGTCTACAGCGGAGTGTATGAGGAGCCGGGAGCAGCGCCATCTAGTGCTGGCAGTGCTGAACTGTCTACAGCGAAGTGTATGAGAAGCCGGGAGCAGCGCCATCTAGTGGTGGCAGTGATGAACTGTCTACAGCAGAGAGTATGAGGAGCCGGGAGCAGCGCCATCTAGTGGTGGTAGTGCTGAACTGTCTACAGCTGAGTGTATGAGGAGCTGGGTGCATCGCCATCTAGTGGTGGCAGTGCTGAACTGTCTACAGCAGAGAGTATGAGGAGCCGGGAGCAGCGCCATCTAGTGGTGGTAGTGCTGAACTGTCTACAGCTGAGTGTATGAGGAGCCGGGTGCAGCGCCATCTAGTGGTGGCAGTGTTGAACTGTCTACAGCGGAGAGCATGAGGAGTCGGGAGCAGCGCCATCTAGTGGTGTCAGTGCTGAACTGTCTACAGCTGAGTGTATGAGGAGCCGGGAGCAGCGCCATCTAGTGGTGGCAGCGCTGAACTGTCTACAGCTGAGTGTATGAGGAGCCGGGAGCAGCGCCATCTAGTGGTGGCAGAGCTGAACTGAATACAGCTGAGTGTATGAGGAGCGGGGTGCAGCGCCATCTAGTGCTGGCAGTGCTGAACTGTCTACAGCAGAGAGTATGAGGAGCCGGGAGCAGCGCCATCTAGTGGTGGCAGTGCTGAACTGTCTACAGCGGAGTGTATGAGCAGCCGGGAGCTGCGCCATCTATTGGTGGCAGTGCTGAATTGTCTACAGCTGAGTGTATGTGGAGCCGGGTGCAGCGCCATCTAGTGGTGTCAGTGCTGAACTGTCTACAGCGGAGAGTATGAGGAGTCGGGAGCAGCGCCATCTAGTGGTGGCAGTGCTGAACTGTCTACAGCTGAGTGTATGAGGAGCTGGGTGCAGCGACATCTAGTGGTAGCAGTGGTGAACTGTCTGCAGCTGAGTGTATGAGGAGCCGGGAGCAGCGCCATCTAGTGGTGGCAGTGCTGAACTGTCTACAGCTGAGTGTAAGAGGAGCCGGGAGCAGCGCCATCTAGTGGTGGCAGAGCTGAACTGTCTACAGCTGAGTGTATGAGGAGCTGGGTGCAACGCCATCTAGTGGTGGCAGTGCTGAACTGTCTACAGCAGAGAGTAGGAGGAGCCGGGAGCAGCGCCATCTAGTGGTGACAGTGCTGAATTGTCTACAGCAGAGAGTATGAGGAGCAGGGAGCAGCGCCATCTAGTGATGGCAGAGCTGAACTGTCTACAGTGGAGAGTATGAGGAGTCGGGAGCAGCGCCATCTAGTGGTGGCAGTGCTGAACTGTCTACAGCTGAGTGTATGAGGAGCCGGGTGCAGCGCGATCTAGTGGTGTCAGTGCTGAACTGTCTACAGCGGAGAGTATGAGGAGTTGGGAGCAGCGCCATCTAGTGGTGGCAGTGCTGAACTGTCTACAGCTGAGTGTATGAGGAGCCGGGTGCAGCGCCATCTAGTGGTGGTAGTGCTGCACTGTCTACAGCTGAGTGTATGAGGAGACGGGAGCAGCGCCATCTAGTGGTGGCAGGGCAGCACTGTCTACAGCAGAGAGTATGAGGAGTCGGGAGCAGCGCCATCTAGTGGTGGCAGTGCTGAACTGTCTACATATGAGTGTATGAGGAGCCGGGTGCAGCGCCATCTAGTGGTGGCAGGGCTGCACTGTCTACAGTAGAATGTATGAGGAGCCGAGAGCAGCGCCATCTAGTGGTGGCAGTGCTGAACTGTCTACAGCTGAGTGTATGAGGAGCCGGGTGCAGCGCCATCTAGCGGTGGCAGTGCTGAAGTGTATACAGCAGAGTGTATGAGGAGCTCGGAGCAGCGCCATCTAGTGGTGGCAGTGCTGAACTGTCTACAGCTGATTGTATGAGGAGCTGGGAGCAGCACCATCTAGTGATGGCAGAGCTGAACTCTCTACAGCTGAGTGCATGAGGAGGCGGGAGCAGCGCCATCTAGTGGTGGCAGTGCTGAACTGTCTACAGCTGAGTGTATGAGGAGCCGGGTGCAGCGCCATCTAGTGGTGGCAGGGTTGCACTGTCTACAGCAGAGAGTATGAGGAGCCGGGAGCAGCGCCATCTAGTGGTGGCAGTGCTGAACTGTCTACAGCTGAGTGTATGAGGAGTCGGGAGCAGCGCTATCTAGTGGAGGCAGTGCTGAACTGTCTAAAGCAGAGAATATGAGGAGCCGGGAGCAGCGCAATCTAGTGGTGGCAGGGCTGCACTGTCTACAGCAGAGTGTATGAGGAGACGGGAGCAGCGACATCTAGTGGTGGCAGGGCTGCATTGTCTACAGCAGAGAGTATGAGGAGTCGGGAGCAGCACGATCTAGTGGTGGCAGTGGTTAACTGTCTACAGCTGAGTGTATGAGGAGTCGGGAGAAGCGCCATCTAGTGGTGGCAGCGCTGCAATGTCTACAGCTGATTGTATGAGGAGTCGGGAGCAGCGCCATCTAGTGGTGGCAGTGCTGAACTGTCTACAGCTGAGTGTATGAGGAGTCGGGAACAGCGCCATCTAGTGGTGGCAGTGCTGAACTGTCTACAGCAGAGAGTATGAGGAGCCGTGAGCAGCGCCATCTAGTGGTGGCAGTGCTGAACTGTCTACAGCGGAGTGTATGAGGAGCCGTGAGCAGCGCCATCTAGTGGTGTCAGTGCTGAACTGTCTACAGCTGAGTGTATGAGGAGCCGGGTGTAGCGCCATCTAGTGGTGTCAGTGCTGAACTGTCTATAGCGGAGAGTATGAGGAGTCGGGAGCAGCGCCATCTAGTGGTGGCAGTGCTGAATTGTCTACAGCTGATTGTATGAGGAGCCGGGTGTAGCGCCATCTAGTGGTGTCAGTGCTGAACTGTCTATAGCGGAGAGTATGAGGAGTCAGGAGCAGCGCCATCTAGTGGTGGCAGTGCTGAACTGTCTACAGCTGAGAGTATGGGGAGCCGGGAGCAGCGCCATCTAGTGGTGGCAGTGCTGAACTGTCTACAGCTGAGTGTATGAGGAGTCGGGAGCAGCGCCATCTAGTGGTGGCAGTGCTGAACTGTCTACAGCTGAGTGTATGAGGAGCTGTGTGCAGCGCCATCTAGTGCTGGCAGTGCTAAACTGTCTACAGCTGAGTGTATGAGGAGCTGGGTGCAGCGCCATCTAGTTGTGGCAGTGCTGAACTGTCTACAGCAGAGAGTATGAGGAGCCGGGAGCAGCGCCATCTAGTGGTGGCAGTGCTGAACTGTCTACAGCTGAGTGTATGAGGAGCCGGGTGCAGCGCCATCTAGTGGTGGCAGTGCTGAACTTTCTACAGCGGAGAGTATGAGGAGTCGGGAGCAGCGCCATCTAGTGGTGTCAGTGCTGAACTGTCTACAGCTGAGTGCATGAGGAGCCGGGAGCAGCGCCATCTAGTGGTGGCAGCGCTGAACTGTCTACAGCTGAGTGCATGAGGAGCCGGGAGCAGCGCCATCTAGTGGTGGCAGCGCTGAACTGTCTACAGCTGAGTGTATGAGGAGCTGGGTGCAGCGCCATCTAGTGCTGGCAGTGCTGAACTGTCTACAGCTGAGAGTATGAGGAGACGGGAGCAGCGCCATCTAGTGGTGGCAGTGCTGAACTGTCTACAGCGGAGTGTATGCGGAGCCGGGAGCAGCGCCGTCTATTGGTGGCAGTGCTGAACTGTCTACAGCAGAGAGTATGAGGAGCCGGGAGCAGCGCCATCTAGTGGTGACAATGCTGAACTGTCTACAGCAGAGAGTATGAGGAGCCGGGAACAGCGCCATCTAGTGACGGCAGAGCTGAACAGTCTACAGTGGAGAGTATGAGGAGTCGGGAGCAGCGCCATCTAGTGGTGGCAGTGCTGAACTGTCTACAGCTGAGTGTATGAGGAGCCGGGTGCAGCGCCATCTAGTGGTGTCAGTGCTGAACTGTCTACAGCGGAGAGTTTGAGGAGTCGGGAGCAGCGCCATCTAGTGGTGGCAGTGCTGAACTGTCTACAGCTGAGTGTATGAGGAGCCGGGTGCAGCGCCATCTAGTGGTGGTAGTGCTGCACTGTCTACAGCTGAGTGTATGAGGAGACGGGAGCAGGGCCATCTAGTGGTGGCAGGGCTGCACTGTCTACAGCAGAGAGTATGAGGACTCGGGAGCAGCGCCATCTAGTGGTGGCAGTGCTGAACTGTCTACATATGAGTGTATGAGGAGCCGGGTGCAGCGCCATCTGGTGGTGGCAAGGCTGCACTGTCTACAGTAGAGTGTATGATGAGCCGGGAGCAGCGCCATCTAGTGGTGGCAGTGCTGAACTGTCTACAGCAGAGAGTATGAGGAGCCGGGAGCAGCGAAATCTAGTGGTGACAGGGCTGCACTGTCTACAGCAGAGTGTATGAGGAGCCGGGAGCAGCGACATCTGGGGTGGCAGTGCTGAACTGCCTACAGCTGAGTGTATGAGGAGCTGGGTCCAGCGCCATCGAGTGCTGGCAGTGCTGAGCTGTCTACAGCTGAGTGTATGAGGAGTCGGGAGCAGCACGATTTAGTGGTGGCAGTGGTTATCTGTCTACAGCTGAGTGTATGAGGAGTCGGGAGAAGCGCCATCTAGTGGTGGCAGCGCTGCACTGTCTACAGCTGATCGTATGAGGAGTCGGGAGCAGCGCCATCTAGTAGTGGCAGTGCTGAACTGTCTACAGCTGAGTGTATGAGGAGTCGGGAACAGCGCCATCTAGTGGTGGCAGTGCCGAACTGTCTACAGCTGAGAGTATGAGGAGCCGTGAGCTGCGCCATCTAGTGGTGGCAGTGCTGAACTGTCTACAGCAGAGAGTATGAGGAGCCGGGAGCAGCGCCATCTAGTGGTGGCAGTGCTGAACTTTCTACAGCGGAGTGTATGAGGAGCCGGGAGCAGCGCCATCTAGTGGTGGCAGTGCTGAACTGTCTACAGCTGAGTGTATGAGGAGACGGGAGCAGCGCCATCTAGTGGTGTCAGTGCTGAACTGTGTACAGTGGAGTGTATGAGGAGCCGGGAGCAGCGCCATCTAGTGATGGCAGTGCTGAACTGTCTACAGCTTAGTGTATGAGGAGCCAGGTGCAGCGCCATCTAGTGATGGCAGTGCTGAACTGCCTACAGCAGAGAGTATGAGGAGCCGGGAGCAGCGCCATCTAGTGGTGACAGTGCTGAACTGTCTACAGCGGAGTGTATGAGGAGCCGGGAGCAGCGCCATCTAGTGGTGTCAGTGCTGAACTGTCTACATCTGAGTGTATGAGGAGCCGGGTGTAGCGCCATCTAGTGGTGGCAGTGCTGAACTGTCTATAGCGGAGAGTATGAGGAGTCGGGAGCAGCGCCATCTAGTGGTGGCAGTGCTGAATTGTCTACAGCTGAGTGTATGAGGAGCGGGGAGCAGCGCCATCTAGTGGTGGCAGTGCTGAACTGTCTACAGCTGAATGTATGAGGAGTCGGGAGCAGCGCCATCTAGTGGTGGCAGTGCTGAACTGTCTACAGCTGAGTGTATGAGGAGCCGGGTGCAGCGCCATCTAGTGGTGTCAGTGCTGAACTGTCTATAGCGGAGAGTATGAGGAGTCGGGAGCAGCGCCATCTAGTGGTGGCAGTGCTGAATTGTCTACAGCTGAGTGTATGAGGAGCGGGGAGCATCGCCATCTAATGGTGGCAGTGCTGAACTGTCTACAGCTGAATGTATGAGGAGTCGGGAGCAGCGCCATCTAGTGGTGGCAGTGCTGAACTGTCTACAGCTGAGTGTATGAGGAGCCGGGAGCAGCGCCATCTAGTGGTGGCAGTGCTGAACTGTCTACAGCTGAGAGTATGAGGAGCCGGGAGCAGCGCCATCTAGTGGTGGCAGTGCTGAACTGTCTACAGCTGAGTGTATGAGGAGTCGGGAGCAACGCCATCTAGTGGTGGCAGTGCTGAACTGTCTACAGCAGAGAGTATGAGGAGCCGGGAGCAGCGCCATCTAGTGGTGGCAGCGCTGAACTGTCTACAGCTGAGTGTATGAGGAGTCGGGAGCAGCGCCATCTAGTGGTGGCAGAGCTGAACTGTCTACAGCTGAGTGTATGAGGAGCTGGGTGCAGCGCCATCTAGTGCTGGCAGTGCTGAACTGTCTACAGCTGAGAGTATGAGGAGCCGGGAGCAGCGCCATCTAGTGGTGGCAGTGCTGAACTGTCTACAGCTGAGTGTAAGAGGAGCCGGAAGCAGCGCCATCTAGTGGTGGCAGAGCTGAACTGTCTACAGCTGAGTGTATGAGGAGCTGGGTGCAACGCCATCTAGTGCTGGCAGTGCTGAACTGTCTACAGCAGAGAGTATGAGGAGCCGGGAGCAGCGCCATCTAGTGGTGGCAGTGCTGAACTGTCTACAGCTGAGTGTATGAGGAGCCGGGTGCAGCGCCATCTAGTGGTGGTAGTGCTGCACTGTCTACAGCTGAGTGTATGAGGAGACGGGAGCAGCGCCATCTAGTGGTGGCAGGGCTGCACTGTCTACAGCAGAGAGTATGAGGAGTCGGGAGCAGCGCCATCTAGTGGTGGCAGTGCTGAACTGTCTACATATGAGTGTATGAGAAGCTGGGTGCAGCGTCATCTAGTGGTGGCAGGGCTGCACTGTCTACAGTAGAGTGTATGAGGAGCCGGGAGCAGCGCCATCTAGTGGTGGCAATGCTGAACTGTCTACAGCTGAGTGTATGAGGAGCCGGGTGCAGGGCCATCTAGTGGTGGCAGTGCTGAAGTGTATACAGCAGAGTGTATGAGGAGCTCGGAGCAGCGCCATCTAGTGGTGGCAGTGCTGAACTGTCTACAGCTGATTGTATGAGGAGCTGGGAGCAGCACCATCTAGTGGTGGCAGAGCTGAACTCTCTACAGCTGAGTGTATGAGGAGCCGGGAGCAGCGCCATCTAGTGGTGGCAGTGCTGAACTGTCTACAGCTGAGTGTATGAGGAGCCAGGTGCAGCGCCATCTAGTGCTGGCAGGGCTGCACTGTCTACAGCAGAGAGTATGAGGAGTCGGGAGCAGCGCCATCTAGTGGTGGCAGCGCTGAACTGTCTACAGCTGATTGTATGAGGAGCCGGGAGCAGCGCCATCTAGTGGTGGCAGTGCTGAACTGTCTACAGCTGAGTGTATGAGGAGCCGGGAGCAGCGCCATCTAGTGGTGGCAGTGCTGAACTGTCTACAGCTGAGTGTATGTGGAGCCGGGTGCAGCGCCATCTAGTGGTGGCAGTGCTGATCTGTCTACAGCAGAGAGTATGAGGAGTCGGGAGCAGCGCCATCTAGTGTTGGCAGTACTGAACTGTCTACAGCTGAGTGTATGAGTAGCCGGGTGCAGCGCCATCTAGTGGTGGAAGGGCTGCACTGTCTACAGCTGAGTGTATGAGGAGCCGGGTGCAGCGCCATCTAGTGGTGGCAGGGCTGAACTGTCTACAGCTGAGTGTATGTGGAGCCAGGTGCAGCGCCATCTAGTGGTGGCAGGGCTGCACTGTCTACAGCAGAGAGTATGAGGAGTCGGGAGCAGCGCCATCTAGTGGTGTCAGTGCTGAACTGTCTACAGCAGAGAGTATGAGGAGTCGGGAGCAGCGCCATCTAGTGGTGGCAGTGCTGAATTGTCTACAGCAGAGAGTATGAGGAGTCAGGAGCAGCGCCATCTAGTGGTGGCAGTGCTGAACTGTCTACAGCTGAGTGTATGAGGAACCGGGTGCAGCGCCATCTAGTGGTGGCAGGGCTGCACTGTCTACAGCAGAGAGTATGAGGAGTCGGGAGCAGCGCCATCTAGTGGTGTCAGTGCTGAACTGTCTACAGCAGAGAGTATGAGGAGTCGGGAGCAGCGCCATCTAGTGGTGGCAGTGCTGAATTGTCTACAGCAGAGAGTATGAGGAGTCAGGAGCAGCGCCATCTAGTGGTGGCAGTGCTGAACTGTCTACAGCTGAGTGTATGAGGAACCGGGTGCAGCGTCATCTAGTGGTGGCAGGGCTGCACTGTCTACAGCAGAGTGTATGAGGAGCCGGGTGCAGCGCCATCTAGTGGTGGCAGTGCTGAACTGTCTACAGCAGAGTGTATGAGGAGCCGGGTGCAGCGCTATCTAGTGGTGGGAGGGCTGCACTGTCTACAGCAGAGAGTAGAAGGAGTCGGGAGCAGCGCCATCTAGTGGTGGCAGTTCTGAGCTGTCTACAGCTGAGTGTATGAGGAGCCGGGTGCAGCGCCATCTAGTGGTGGCAGTGCTGAACTGTCTACAGCTGAGTGTATGAGGAGTCGGGAGCAGCGCTATCTAGTGGAGGCAGTGCTGAACTGTCTACAGCAGAGAGTATGAGGAGCCGGGAGCAGCGCAATCTAGTGGTGGCAGGGCTGCACTGTCTAAAGCAGAGTGTATGAGGAGCCGGGAGCAGCGACATCTGGGGTGGCAGTGCTGAACTGCCTACAGCTGAGTGTATGAGGAGCTGGGTGCAGCGCCATCGAGTGCTGGCAGTGCTGAACTGTCTAAAGCTGAGTGTATGAGGAGCCGGGAGCAGCGCCATCTAGTGGTGGCAGGGCTGCATTGTCTACAGCAGAGAGTATGAGTAGTCGGGAGCAGCACGATCGAGTGGTGGCAGTGGTTAACTGTCTACAGCTGAGTGTATGAGGAGTCGGGAGCAGCGCCATCTAGTGGTGGCAGCGCTGCACTGTCTACAGCTGATTGTATGAGGAGTCGGGAGCAGCGCCATCTAGTGGTGGCAGTGCTGAACTGTCTACAGCTGAGTGTATGAGGAGTCGGGAACAGCGCCATCTAGTGGTGGCAGTCATGAACTGTCTACAGCTGATAGTACGAGGAGCCGGGTGCAGCGCCATCTAGTGGTGGCAGTGCTGATCTGTCTACAGCAGAGCGTATGAGGAGTCGGGAGCAGCGCCATCTAGTGTTGGCAGTACTGAACTGTCTACAGCTGAGTGTATGAGTAGCCGGGTGCAGCGCCATCTAGTGGTGGAAGGGCTGCACTGTCTACAGCTGAGTGTATGAGGAGCCGGGTGCAGCGCCATCTAGTGGTGGCAGGGCTGAACTGTCTACAGCTGAGTGTATGTGGAGCCGGGTGCAGCGCCATCTAGTGGTGGCAGGGCTGTACTGTCTACAGCAGAGAGTATGAGGAGTCGGGAGCAGCGCCATCTAGTGGTGTCAGTGCTGAACTGTCTACAGCAGAGAGTATGAGGAGTCGGGAGCAGCGCCATCTTGTGGTGGCAGTGCTGAACTGTCTACAGCAGAGAGTATGATGAGTCGGGAGCAGCGCCATCTAGTGGTGGCAGTGCTGAACTGTCTACAGCAGAGAGTATGAGGAGTCGGGAGCAGCGCCATCTAGTGGTGGCAGGGCTGCACTGTCTACAGCAGAGAGTATGAGGAGTCGGGAGCAGCGCCACCTAGTGGTGGCAGTGCTGAACTGTCTACAGCTGAGTGTATGAGGAGCCCGGTGCAGCGCCATCTAGTGGTGGCAGGGCTGCACTGTCTACAGCAGAGTGTATGAGGAGCCGGGAGCAGCACCATCTAGTGGTGGCAGTGCTGAACTGTCTACAGCTGATTGTATGAGGAGCCAGGAGCAGCGCCATCTAGTGGTGGCAGTGCTCAACTGTCTACAGCTGATTGTATGAGCAGCCGGGAGTAGCGCCATCTAGTGGTGGCAGTGCTGAACTGTCTACAGCTGATTGTGTGAAGAGCCGGGAGCAGCACCATCTAGTGGTGGCAGTGCGGAACAGTCTACTGCTGATTGCATGAGGAGCCGGGAGCAGCGCCATCTATTGGTGGCAGTGCTTAACTGTCTACAGCGGAGTGTATGAGGAGCCGGGTGTAGCGACATCTAGTGGTGACAGTGCTGAACTGTCTACAGCTGAGCGTATGAGGAGCCGGGAGGAGCGCCATCTAGTGGTGGCAGGGCTGCACTGTCTACAGCAGCGAGTATGAGGAGTCGGGAGCAGCGCCATCTAGTGGTGGCAGTGCTGAACTGTCTACATATGATTGTATGAGGAGCCGGGTGCAGCACCGTCTAGTGGTGGCAGGGCTGCACTGTCTACAGCAGAGAGTATGAGGAGCCAGGTGCAGCGCCATCTAGTGGTGGCAGGGCTGCACTGTCTACAGCAGAGTGTATGAGGAGCCGGGAGCATCGCCATCTAGTGGTGGCAGTGCTGAACTGTCTACAGCTGAGTGTAAGAGGAGCCGGGAGCAGCGCCATCTAGTGGTGGCAGAGCTGAACTGTCTACAGCTGAGTGTATGAGGAGCCGGGAGCAGCGCCATCTAGTGGTGGCAGTGCTGAACTGTCTACAGTAGAGTGTATGAGGAGCCGGGTGCAGCGCCATCTAGTGGTGTCAGTGCTGAAGTGTATACAGCAGAGTGTATGAGGAGCTGGGAGCAGCGCCATCTAGTGGTGGCAGTGCTGAACTGTCTACAGCTGATTGTATGAGGAGCCGGGAGCAGCACCATCTAGTGGTGGCAGAGCTGTACTGTCTACTGCTGAGTGTATGAGGAGCCGGGAGCACCGCCATCTAGTGGTGGCAGTGCTGAACTGTCTACAGCTGAGTGTATGAGGAGCCGGGTGCAGCGCCATCTATTGGTGGCAGGGCTGCACTGTCTACAGCAGAGAGTATGAGGAGTCGGGAGCAGCGCCATCTAGTGGTGGCAGTGCTGAACTGTCTACAGCTGATTGTATGAGGAGCCGGGAGCAGCGCCATCTAGTGGTGGCAGTGCTGAACTGTCTACAGCTGAGTGTATGAGGAGCCGGGAGCAGCGCCATCTAGTGGTGGCAGTGCTGAACTGTCTACAGCTGAGTGTATGAGGAGCCGGGTGCAGCGCCATCTAGTGGTGGCAGGGCTGCACTGTCTACAGCAGAGAGTATGAGGAGTCGGGAGCAGCGCCATCTACTGGTGGCAGTGCTGAACTGTCTACAGCTGAGTGTATGAGGAGCCAGGAGCAACGCCATCTAGTGGTGACAGTGCTGAACTGTCTACAGCGGAGTGTATGAGGAGCCGGGAGCAGCGCCATCTAGTGGTGACAGTGCTGAACTGTCTACAGCTGATTGTATGAGGAGCCGTGAGCAGCACCATCTAGTGGTGGCAGAGCTGAACTGTCTACAGCTGAATGTATGAGGAGCCGGGAGCAGCGCCATCTAGTGGTGACAGTGCTGAACTGTCTACAGCGGAGTGTATGAGGAGACGGGTGCAGCGCCATCTAGTGGTGACAGTCCTGAACTGTCTACAGCTGAGTGTATGAGGAGCCGGGTGCAGCGCCATCTAGTGGTGGCAGGGCTGCACTGTCTACAGCAGAGAGTATGAAGAGTCGGGAGCAGCGCCATCTAGTGGTGGCAGTGCTGAACTGTCTACAGCTGAGTGTATGAGGAGCCAGGTGCAGCGCCATCTAGTGATGGCAGTGCTGAACTGTCTACAGCAGAGAGTATGAGGAGACGGGAGCAGCGCCATCTAGTGGTGTCAGTGCTGAACTGTCTACAGCTGAGTGTATGAGGAGCCGGGTGCAGCGCCATCTAGTGGTGCCAGTGCTGAACTGTCTACAGCTGAGTTTATGAGGAGTCGGGAGCAGCGCCATCTAGTGGTGGCAGTGCTGAACTGTCTACAGTTGAGTGTATCAGGATTCGGGAGCAGCGCCATCTAGTGGTGGCAGTGCTGAACTGTCTACAGCTGAGTGTATGAGGAGAAAGGAGCAGCGCCATCTAGTGGTGGCAGTGCTGAACTGTCTACAGCTGAGTGTATGAGGAGACGGGAGCAGCGCCATCTTGTGGTGGCAGTGCTGAACTGTCTACAGCTGAGTGTATGAGGAGCCGGGAGCAGCGCCATCTAGTGGTGGCAGTGCTGAGCTGTCTACAGCTGAGTGTATGAGGAGACGGGAGCCGCGCCATCTAGTGGTGTCAGTGCTGAACTGTCTACAGCAGAGTGTATGAGGAGCAGGGAGCAGCGCCATCTAGTGGTGGCAGTGCTAAACTGTCTACAGCGGAGTGTATGAGGAGCCGGGGGCAGCGCCATCTAGTGGTGGCAGTGCTGAACTCTCTACAGCAGAGAGTATGAGGAGTCGGGAGCAGCGCCATCTAGTGGTGACAGTGCTGAACTGTCTACAGCGGAGTGTATGAGGATCCGGGAGCAGCGCCATCTAGTGGTGGCAGTGCTAACTGTCTACAGCGGAGAGTATGAGGAGCCGGGAGCAGCGCCATCTAGTGGTGTCAGTGCTGAACTGTCTACAGGAGAGATAATGAGGAGTCGGGAGCACCGCCATCTAGTGGTGGCAGGGCTGCACTGTCTACAGCTGAGTGTATGAGGAGAAAGGAGCAGCGCCATCTAGTGGTGGCAGTGCTGAACTGTCTACAGCTGAGTGTATGAGGAGACGGGAGCAGCGCCATCTAGTGGTGGCAGTGCTGAACTGTCTACAGCTGAGTGTATGAGGAGACGGGAGCAGCGCCATCTTGTGGTGGCAGTGCTGAACTGTCTACAGCTGAGTGTATGAGGAGCCGGGAGCAGCGCCATCTAGTGGTGGCAGTGCTGAGCTGTCTACAGCTGAGTGTATGAGGAGACGGGAGCCGCGCCATCTAGTGGTGTCAGTGCTGAACTGTCTACAGCAGAGTGTATGAGGAGCAGGGAGCAGCGCCATCTAGTGGTGGCAGTGCTGAACTGTCTACAGCGGAGTGTATGAGGAGCCGGGGGCAGCGCCATCTAGTGGTGGCAGTGCTGAACTCTCTACAGCAGAGAGTATGAGGAGTCGGGAGCAGCGCCATCTAGTGGTGACAGTGCTGAACTGTCTACAGCGGAGTGTATGAGGATCCGGGAGCAGCGCCATCTAGTGGTGGCAGTGCTAACTGTCTACAGCGGAGAGTATGAGGAGCCGGGAGCAGCGCCATCTAGTGGTGTCAGTGCTGAACTGTCTACAGGAGAGATAATGAGGAGTCGGGAGCACCGCCATCTAGTGGTGGCAGGGCTGCACTGTCTACAGCAGAGAGTATGAGGAGTCGGGAGCAGCGCCACCTAGTGGTGGCAGCGCTGAACTGTCTACAGCGGAATGTATGAGGAGCTGGGAGCAGCGCTATCTAGTGGTGGCAGCGCTGAACTGTCTACAGCTGAGTGTATGAGGAGCCGGGAGCAGCGCCATCTAGTGGTGGCAGTGCTGAACTGTCTACAGCAGAGAGTATAAGGAGCCGGATGCAGCGCCATCTAGTGGTGGCAGTGCTGAACTGTCTACAGCTGAGTGTATGAGGAGTCGGGAGCAGCGCCATCTAGTGGTGGCAGTGCTGAACTGTCTACAGCTGAGTGTATGAGGAGCAAGGAGAAGCGCCATCTAGTGGTGGCAGTGCTGAACTGTCTACAGCAGAGTGTATGAGGAGCCGGGAGCAGCGCCATCTAGTGGTGGCAGTGCTGAACTGTCTACAGCAGAGAGTATGAGGAGTCGGGAGCAGCGCCATCTAGTGGTGGCAGTGTTGAACAGTCTACAGCAGAGAGTATGAGGAGTCGGGAGCAGCGCCATCTAGTGGTGGCAGGGCTGCACTGTCTACAGCAGAGATTATGAGGAGTCGGGAGCAGCGCCACCTAGTGGTGGCAGTGCTGAACTGTCTACAGCTGAGTGTATGAAGAGCCCGGTGCAGCGCCATCTAGTGGTGGCAGGGCTGCACTGTCTACAGCAGAGTGTATGAGTAGCCGGGAGCAGCGACATCTAGTGGTGGCAGTGCTAAACTGTCTACAGCTGAGTGTATGAGGAGCCGGGTGCAGCGCCATCTACAGGTGGCAGTGCAGAAGTGTATACAGCAGAGTGTATGAGGAGCGGGGAGCAACGCCATCTAGTGGTGGCAGGGCTGCGCTGTCTACAGCAGAGAGTATGAGGAGTCGGGAGCAGCGCCATCTGGTGGTGGCAGGGCTGCACTGTCTACAGCGGAGAGTATGAGGAATCGGGAGCAGCGCCATCTAGTGGTGGCATTGCTGAACTGTCTACAGCGGAGTGTATGAGGAGCCGGGAGCCGTGCCATCTAGTGGTGGCAGTGCTCAACTGTCTACAGCTGAGTGCATGAGGAGTCGGGAGCAGCGCCATCTAATGGTGGCAGTGCTGAACTGTCTACAGCAGAGTGTATGAGGAGCAGGGAGCAGCGCCATCTAGTGGTGGCAGTGCTGAACTGCCTACAGCGGAGAGTAAGGGGAGCGGGGAGCAGCACCATCTAGTGGTGGCAGTGCTGAACTGTCTACAGCGGAGAGTAAGGGGAGCCGGGAGCAGCGCCATCTAGTGGTGGCAGTGCTGAACTGTCTACAGCGGAGTGTATGAGGAGCCGGGTGCAGCGCCATCTAGTGGTGGCAGTGCTGAAGTGTATACAGCAGAGTGTATGAGGAGCCGGGAGCAGCGCCATCTAGTGGTGGCAGGGCTGCACTGTCTACAGCAGAGAGTATGAGGAGTCAGGAGCAGCGCCATCTGGTGTTGGCAGGGCAGCACTGTCTACAGCGGAGAGTATGAGGAATCGGGAGCAGCGCCATCTAGTGGTGGCAGTGCTGAACTGTCTACAGCGGAGTGTATGAGGAGTCGGGAGCCGTGCCATCTAGTGGTGGCAGTGCTGAACTGTCTACAGCTGAGTGCATGAGGAGCCGGGAGCAGCGCCATCTAGTGGTGGCAGTGCTGAACTGTCTACAGCAGAGTGTATGAGGAGCAGGGAGCAGCGCCATCTAGTGGTGGCAGTGCTGAACTGCCTACAGCGGAGAGTAAGGGGAGCGGGGAGCAGCACCATCTAGTGGTGGCAGTGGTGAACTGTCTACAGCGGAGAGTAAGGGGAGCCGGGAGCAGCGCCATCTAGTGGTGGCAGTACTGAACTGTCTACAGCGGAGTGTATGAGGAGCCGGGAGCAGCGCCATCTAGTGGTGGCTGTGTCGAACTGTCTACAGCTGAGTGTATGAGGAGCCGTGTGCCGCGCCATCTAGTGGTGGCAGCCGGGCTGCACTGTCTACAGCAGAGAGTATGAGGAGTCGGGAGCAGCGCCATCTAGTGGTGGCAGTGCTGAACTGTCTACATCAGACTGTATGAGGAGCCGGGAGCAGCGCTATCTAGTGTTGGCAGTGCTGAACTGTCTACAGCTGAGTTTATGAGGAGTCGGGAGCAGCGCCATCTAGTGGTGGTAGTGCTGAACTGCCTACAGCTGAGTGTATGAGGAGCCAGGTGCAGCGCCATCTAGTGGTGGCAGTGCTGAACTGTCTACAGCGGAGTGTATGAGGAGCCGGGAGCAGTGCCATCTAGTCGTGGCAGTGCTGAACTGTCTACAGCAGAGAGTATGAGGAGTCGGGAGCAGCGCCATCTAGTGGTAGCAGTGCTGAACTGTCTACAGCAGAGAGTATGAGGAGTCGGGAGCATCGCCATCTAGTGGTGGCAGTGCTGAACTGTCTACAGCAGAGTGTATGAGGAGCCGGGAGCAGCGCCATCTAGTGGTGGCAGTGCTGAACTGTCTACAGCTGAGTGTATGAGGAGCAAGGAGCAGCACCATCTAGTGGTGGCAGTGCTGAATTGTCTACAGCTGAGTGTATGAGGAGTCGGGAGAAGCGCCATCTAGTGGTGGCAGTGCTGAACTGTCTACAGCAGAGTGTATGAGGAGACGGGAGCCGCGCCATCTAGTGGTGGCAGTGCTGAACTGTCTACAGCAGAGTGTATGAGGAGCAGGGAGCAGCGCCATCTAGTGGTGGCAGTGCTGAACTGTCTACAGCTGAGTGTATGAGGAGCCGGGAGCAGCGCCATCTAGTTGTGGCAGTGCTGAACTGTCTACAGCGGAGAGTAAGAGGAGCCGGGAGCAGCGCCATCTAGTGGTAGCAGTGCTGAACTGTCTACAGCTGAGTGTATGATATGCCAGGAGCAGCGCCATCTAGTGGTGGCAATGCTGAACTGTCTACAGTTGAGTGTATGGGGAGCCAGGAGCAGCGCCATCTAGTGGTGCCTGTGCCGAACTGTCTACAGCAGAGAGTATGAGGAGCCGGGAGCAGCGCCATCTAGTGGTGTCAGTGCTGAACTGTCTACAGCTGAGTGTATGAGGAGCCAGGAGCAGCGCCATCTAGTGGTGGCAGTGCTGAACTGTCTACAGCTGATTGTGTGAAGAGCCGGGAGCAGCACCATCTAGTGGTGGCAGTGCGGAACAGTCTACAGCTGATTGTATGAGGAGCCAGGAGCAGCGCCATCTAGTGGTGGCAGTGCTGAACTGTCTACAGCAGAGTGTATGAGGAGCCGGGAGCAGCGCCATCTAGTGCTGTCAGTCCTGAACTGTCTACAGCTGAGTGTATGAGGAGCTGGGAGCAGCGCCATCTAGTGGTGGCAGTGCTGAACTGTCTAAAGCGGAATGTATGAGGAGACGGGAGCATCACCATCTAGTGGTGGCCGTGCAGAACTGTCTACAGCTGAGTGTATGAGGAGCCGGGAGCAGCGTCATCTAGTGGTGTCAGTGCTGAACTGTCTACAGCTGAGTGTATGAGGAGCCGGGAGCAGCGCCATCTAGTGGTGGCAGTGCTGAACTGTCTATAGCTGATTGTATGAGGAGTCGGGAGCAGCTCCATCTAGTGGTGGCAGTGCTGAACTGTCTACAGCTGAGAGTATGAGGAGCCGGGTGCAGTTCCATCTAGTGGTGGCAGTGCTGAACTGTCTACAGTGAGTGTATGAGGAGCCAGGAGCAGCGCCATCTAGTGGTGTCAGTGCTGAACTGTCTACAGCAGAGATAATGAGAAGCCTGGAGCAGCGCCATCTAGTGGTGGCAGCGCTGAACTGTCTACAGCGGAGTGTATGAGGAGCCGAGACCAACGCCATCTAGTGGTGGCAGCGCTGAACTATCTACAGCGGAGTGTATGAGGAGCTGGGAGCAGCGTCATCTAGTGGTGGCAGCGCTGAACTGTCTACAGCTGAGTGTATGAGGAGCCGAGAGCAGCGCCATCTAGTGGTGGCAGTGCTGAACTGTCTACAGCAGAGAGTATAAGGAGCCGGATGCAGCGCCATCTAGTGGTGGCAGTGCTCAACTGTCCACAGCTGATTGTATGAGGAGCCGGGAGCAGCGCCATCTAGTGATGGTAGTGCTGTACTGTCTACAGCTGAGTTTATGAGGAGTCGGGAGCAGCGCCATCTAGTGGTGGCAGTGCTGAACTGTCTACAGCTGAGTGTAAGAGGATCCGGGAGCAGCGCCATCTAGTGGTGGCAGTGCTGAACTGTCTACAGCGGAGAGTATGAGGAGCCGGGAGCAGCACCATCTAGTGGTGTCAGTTCTGAACTGTCTACAGCTGAGTGTATGAGGAGCCGGGAGAAGCGCCATCTAGTGGTGGCAGTGCTGAACTGTCTACAGGAGAGATAATGAGGAGTCGGGAGCAGCGCCATCTAGTGGTGGCAGTGCTGAACTGTCTACAGCAGAGAGTATGAGGAGTCGGAAGCAGCGCCATCTAGTGGTGGCAGTGCTGAACTGTCTACAGCAGAGAGTATGAGGAGTCGGGAGCAGCGCCATCTAGTGGTGGCAGGGCTGCACTGTCTACAGCAGAGTGTATGAGGAGCCGGGAGCAGCGCCATCTAGTGTTGGCAGTGATGAACTGTCTACAGCGGAGTGTATGAGGAGCCGGGAGCAGCACCATCTAGTGCTGGCAGTGCTGAACTGTCTACAGCGGAGTGTATGAGGAGCCGGGAGCAGCGCCATCTAGTGCTGGCAGTGCTGAACTGTCTACAGCGGAGTGTATGAGGAGCCGGGAGCAGCGCCATCTAGTGGTGGCAGTGATGAACTGTCTACAGCTGAGAGTATGAGGAGCCGGGAGCAGCATCATCTAGTGGTGGCAGTGCTGAACTGTCTACAGCAGAGAGTATGAGGAGCTGGGAGCAGCGCCATCTAGTGGTGGCAGTGGTGAACTGTCTACAGCTGAGTGTATGAGGAACCGGGTGCAGCGCCATCTAGTGGTGGCAGTGCTGAGGTGTATACAGCAGAGTGTATGAGGAGCCGGGAGCAGCGCCATCTAGTGGTGGCAGGGCTGCACTGTCTACAGCAGAGAGTATGAGGAGTCGGGAGCAGCGCCATCTAGTGGTGGCAGTGCTGAACTGTCTACAGCTGAGTGTATGAGGAGTCGGGAGCAGCGCTATCTAGTGGAGGCAGTGCTGAACTGTCTACAGCAGAGAGTATGAGGAGCCGGGAGCAGCGCAATCTAGTGGTGGCAGGGCTGCACTGTCTAAAGCAGAGTGTATGAGGAGCCGGGAGCAGCGACATCTGGGGTGGCAGTGCTGAACTGCCTACAGCTGAGTGTATGAGGAGCTGGGTGCAGCGCCATCGAGTGCTGGCAGTGCTGAACTGTCTAAAGCTGAGTGTATGAGGAGCCGGGAGCAGCGCCATCTAGTGGTGGCAGGGCTGCATTGTCTACAGCAGAGAGTATGAGTAGTCGGGAGCAGCACGATCGAGTGGTGGCAGTGGTTAACTGTCTACAGCTGAGTGTATGAGGAGTCGGGAGCAGCGCCATCTAGTGGTGGCAGCGCTGCACTGTCTACAGCTGATTGTATGAGGAGTCGGGAGCAGCGCCATCTAGTGGTGGCAGTGCTGAACTGTCTACAGCTGAGTGTATGAGGAGTCGGGAACAGCGCCATCTAGTGGTGGCAGTCATGAACTGTCTACAGCTGATAGTACGAGGAGCCGGGTGCAGCGCCATCTAGTGGTGGCAGTGCTGATCTGTCTACAGCAGAGAGTATGAGGAGTCGGGAGCAGCGCCATCTAGTGTTGGCAGTACTGAACTGTCTACAGCTGAGTGTATGAGTAGCCGGGTGCAGCGCCATCTAGTGGTGGAAGGGCTGCACTGTCTACAGCTGAGTGTATGAGGAGCCGGGTGCAGCGCCATCTAGTGGTGGCAGGGCTGAACTGTCTACAGCTGAGTGTATGTGGAGCCGGGTGCAGCGCCATCTAGTGGTGGCAGGGCTGTACTGTCTACAGCAGAGAGTATGAGGAGTCGGGAGCAGCGCCATCTTGTGGTGGCAGTGCTGAACTGTCTACAGCAGAGAGTATGATGAGTCGGGAGCAGCGCCATCTAGTGGTGGCAGTGCTGAACTGTCTACAGCAGAGAGTATGAGGAGTCGGGAGCAGCGCCATCTAGTGGTGGCAGGGCTGCACTGTCTACAGCAGAGAGTATGAGGAGTCGGGAGCAGCGCCACCTAGTGGTGGCAGTGCTGAACTGTCTACAGCTGAGTGTATGAGGAGCCCGGTGCAGCGCCATCTAGTGGTGGCAGGGCTGCACTGTCTACAGCAGAGTGTATGAGGAGCCGGGAGCAGCACCATCTAGTGGTGGCAGTGCTGAACTGTCTACAGCTGATTGTATGAGGAGCCAGGAGCAGCGCCATCTAGTGGTGGCAGTGCTCAACTGTCTACAGCTGATTGTATGAGCAGCCGGGAGTAGCGCCATCTAGTGGTGGCAGTGCTGAACTGTCTACAGCTGATTGTGTGAAGAGCCGGGAGCAGCACCATCTAGTGGTGGCAGTGCGGAACAGTCTACTGCTGATTGCATGAGGAGCCGGGAGCAGCGCCATCTATTGGTGGCAGTGCTTAACTGTCTACAGCGGAGTGTATGAGGAGCCGGGTGTAGCGACATCTAGTGGTGACAGTGCTGAACTGTCTACAGCTGAGCGTATGAGGAGCCGGGAGGAGCGCCATCTAGTGGTGGCAGGGCTGCACTGTCTACAGCAGCGAGTATGAGGAGTCGGGAGCAGCGCCATCTAGTGGTGGCAGTGCTGAACTGTCTACATATGATTGTATGAGGAGCCGGGTGCAGCACCGTCTAGTGGTGGCAGGGCTGCACTGTCTACAGCAGAGAGTATGAGGAGCCAGGTGCAGCGCCATCTAGTGGTGGCAGGGCTGCACTGTCTACAGCAGAGTGTATGAGGAGCCGGGAGCATCGCCATCTAGTGGTGGCAGTGCTGAACTGTCTACAGCTGAGTGTAAGAGGAGCCGGGAGCAGCGCCATCTAGTGGTGGCAGAGCTGAACTGTCTACAGCTGAGTGTATGAGGAGCCGGGAGCAGCGCCATCTAGTGGTGGCAGTGCTGAACTGTCTACAGTAGAGTGTATGAGGAGCCGGGTGCAGCGCCATCTAGTGGTGTCAGTGCTGAAGTGTATACAGCAGAGTGTATGAGGAGCTGGGAGCAGCGCCATCTAGTGGTGGCAGTGCTGAACTGTCTACAGCTGATTGTATGAGGAGCCGGGAGCAGCACCATCTAGTGGTGGCAGAGCTGTACTGTCTACTGCTGAGTGTATGAGGAGCCGGGAGCACCGCCATCTAGTGGTGGCAGTGCTGAACTGTCTACAGCTGAGTGTATGAGGAGCCGGGTGCAGCGCCATCTATTGGTGGCAGGGCTGCACTGTCTACAGCAGAGAGTATGAGGAGTCGGGAGCAGCGCCATCTAGTGGTGGCAGTGCTGAACTGTCTACAGCTGATTGTATGAGGAGCCGGGAGCAGCGCCATCTAGTGGTGGCAGTGCTGAACTGTCTACAGCTGAGTGTATGAGGAGCCGGGAGCAGCGCCATCTAGTGGTGGCAGTGCTGAACTGTCTACAGCTGAGTGTATGAGGAGCCGGGTGCAGCGCCATCTAGTGGTGGCAGGGCTGCACTGTCTACAGCAGAGAGTATGAGGAGTCGGGAGCAGCGCCATCTACTGGTGGCAGTGCTGAACTGTCTACAGCTGAGTGTATGAGGAGCCAGGAGCAACGCCATCTAGTGGTGACAGTGCTGAACTGTCTACAGCGGAGTGTATGAGGAGCCGGGAGCAGCGCCATCTAGTGGTGACAGTGCTGAACTGTCTACAGCTGATTGTATGAGGAGCCGTGAGCAGCACCATCTAGTGGTGGCAGAGCTGAACTGTCTACAGCTGAATGTATGAGGAGCCGGCAGCAGCGCCATCTAGTGGTGACAGTGCTGAACTGTCTACAGCGGAGTGTATGAGGAGACGGGTGCAGCGCCATCTAGTGGTGACAGTCCTGAACTGTCTACAGCTGAGTGTATGAGGAGTCGGGTGCAGCGCCATCTAGTGGTGGCAGGGCTGCACTGTCTACAGCAGAGAGTATGAAGAGTCGGGAGCAGCGCCATCTAGTGGTGGCAGTGCTGAACTGTCTACAGCTGAGTGTATGAGGAGCCAGGTGCAGCGCCATCTAGTGATGGCAGTGCTGAACTGTCTACAGCAGAGAGTATGAGGAGACGGGAGCAGCGCCATCTAGTGGTGTCAGTGCTGAACTGTCTACAGCTGAGTGTATGAGGAGCCGGGTGCAGCGCCATCTAGTGGTGCCAGTGCTGAACTGTCTACAGCTGAGTTTATGAGGAGTCGGGAGCAGCGCCATCTAGTGGTGGCAGTGCTGAACTGTCTACAGTTGAGTGTATCAGGATTCGGGAGCAGCGCCATCTAGTGGTGGCAGTGCTGAACTGTCTACAGCTGAGTGTATGAGGAGAAAGGAGCAGCGCCATCTAGTGGTGGCAGTGCTGAACTGTCTACAGCTGAGTGTATGAGGAGACGGGAGCAGCGCCATCTTGTGGTGGCAGTGCTGAACTGTCTACAGCTGAGTGTATGAGGAGCCGGGAGCAGCGCCATCTAGTGGTGGCAGTGCTGAGCTGTCTACAGCTGAGTGTATGAGGAGACGGGAGCCGCGCCATCTAGTGGTGTCAGTGCTGAACTGTCTACAGCAGAGTGTATGAGGAGCAGGGAGCAGCGCCATCTAGTGGTGGCAGTGCTGAACTGTCTACAGCGGAGTGTATGAGGAGCCGGGGGCAGCGCCATCTAGTGGTGGCAGTGCTGAACTCTCTACAGCAGAGAGTATGAGGAGTCGGGAGCAGCGCCATCTAGTGGTGACAGTGCTGAACTGTCTACAGCGGAGTGTATGAGGATCCGGGAGCAGCGCCATCTAGTGGTGGCAGTGCTAACTGTCTACAGCGGAGAGTATGAGGAGCCGGGAGCAGCGCCATCTAGTGGTGTCAGTGCTGAACTGTCTACAGGAGAGATAATGAGGAGTCGGGAGCACCGCCATCTAGTGGTGGCAGGGCTGCACTGTCTACAGCTGAGTGTATGAGGAGAAAGGAGCAGCGCCATCTAGTGGTGGCAGTGCTGAACTGTCTACAGCTGAGTGTATGAGGAGACGGGAGCAGCGCCATCTAGTGGTGGCAGTGCTGAACTGTCTACAGCTGAGTGTATGAGGAGACGGGAGCAGCGCCATCTTGTGGTGGCAGTGCTGAACTGTCTACAGCTGAGTGTATGAGGAGCCGGGAGCAGCGCCATCTAGTGGTGGCAGTGCTGAGCTGTCTACAGCTGAGTGTATGAGGAGACGGGAGCCGCGCCATCTAGTGGTGTCAGTGCTGAACTGTCTACAGCAGAGTGTATGAGGAGCATGGAGCAGCGCCATCTAGTGGTGGCAGTGCTGAACTGTCTACAGCGGAGTGTATGAGGAGCCGGGGGCAGCGCCATCTAGTGGTGGCAGTGCTGAACTCTCTACAGCAGAGAGTATGAGGAGTCGGGAGCAGCGCCATCTAGTGGTGACAGTGCTGAACTGTCTACAGCGGAGTGTATGAGGATCCGGGAGCAGCGCCATCTAGTGGTGGCAGTGCTAACTGTCTACAGCGGAGAGTATGAGGAGCCGGGAGCAGCGCCATCTAGTGGTGTCAGTGCTGAACTGTCTACAGGAGAGATAATGAGGAGTCGGGAGCACCGCCATCTAGTGGTGGCAGGGCTGCACTGTCTACAGCAGAGAGTATGAGGAGTCGGGAGCAGCGCCACCTAGTGGTGGCAGCGCTGAACTGTCTACAGCGGAATGTATGAGGAGCTGGGAGCAGCGCTATCTAGTGGTGGCAGCGCTGAACTGTCTACAGCTGAGTGTATGAGGAGCCGGGAGCAGCGCCATCTAGTGGTGGCAGTGCTGAACTGTCTACAGCAGAGAGTATAAGGAGCCGGATGCAGCGCCATCTAGTGGTGGCAGTGCTGAACTGTCTACAGCTGAGTGTATGAGGAGTCGGGAGCAGCGCCATCTAGTGGTGGCAGTGCTGAACTGTCTACAGCTGAGTGTATGAGGAGCAAGGAGAAGCGCCATCTAGTGGTGGCAGTGCTGAACTGTCTACAGCAGAGTGTATGAGGAGCCGGGAGCAGCGCCATCTAGTGGTGGCAGTGCTGAACTGTCTACAGCAGAGAGTATGAGGAGTCGGGAGCAGCGCCATCTAGTGGTGGCAGTGTTGAACAGTCTACAGCAGAGAGTATGAGGAGTCGGGAGCAGCGCCATCTAGTGGTGGCAGGGCTGCACTGTCTACAGCAGAGATTATGAGGAGTCGGGAGCAGCGCCACCTAGTGGTGGCAGTGCTGAACTGTCTACAGCTGAGTGTATGAAGAGCCCGGTGCAGCGCCATCTAGTGGTGGCAGGGCTGCACTGTCTACAGCAGAGTGTATGAGTAGCAGGGAGCAGCGACATCTAGTGGTGGCAGTGCTAAACTGTCTACAGCTGAGTGTATGAGGAGCCGGGTGCAGCGCCATCTACAGGTGGCAGTGCAGAAGTGTATACAGCAGAGTGTATGAGGAGCGGGGAGCAACGCCATCTAGTGGTGGCAGGGCTGCGCTGTCTACAGCAGAGAGTATGAGGAGTCGGGAGCAGCGCCATCTGGTGGTGGCAGGTCTGCACTGTCTACAGCGGAGAGTATGAGGAATCGGGAGCAGCGCCATCTAGTGGTGGCATTGCTGAACTGTCTACAGCGGAGTGTATGAGGAGCCGGGAGCCGTGCCATCTAGTGGTGGCAGTGCTCAACTGTCTACAGCTGAGTGCATGAGGAGTCGGGAGCAGCGCCATCTAATGGTGGCAGTGCTGAACTGTCTACAGCAGAGTGTATGAGGAGCAGGGAGCAGCGCCATCTAGTGGTGGCAGTGCTGAACTGCCTACAGCGGAGAGTAAGGGGAGCGGGGAGCAGCACCATCTAGTGGTGGCAGTGCTGAACTGTCTACAGCGGAGAGTAAGGGGAGCCGGGAGCAGCGCCATCTAGTGGTGGCAGTGCTGAACTGTCTACAGCGGAGTGTATGAGGAGCCGGGTGCAGCGCCATCTAGTGGTGGCAGTGCTGAAGTGTATACAGCAGAGTGTATGAGGAGCCGGGAGCAGCGCCATCTAGTGGTGGCAGGGCTGCACTGTCTACAGCAGAGAGTATGAGGAGTCAGGAGCAGCGCCATCTGGTGTTGGCAGGGCTGCACTGTCTACAGCGGAGAGTATGAGAAATCGGGAGCAGCGCCATCTAGTGGTGGCAGTGCTGAACTGTCTACAGCGGAGTGTATGAGGAGCCGGGAGCCGTGCCATCTAGTGGTGGCAGTGCTGAACTGTCTACAGCTGAGTGCATGAGGAGCCGGGAGCAGCGCCATCTAGTGGTGGCAGTGCTGAACTGTCTACAGCAGAGTGTATGAGGAGCAGGGAGCAGCGCCATCTAGTGGTGGCAGTGCTGAACTGCCTACAGCGGAGAGTAAGGGGAGCCGGGAGCAGCACCATCTAGTGGTGGCAGTGGTGAACTGTCTACAGCGGAGAGTAAGGGGAGCCGGGAGCAGCGCCATCTAGTGGTGGCAGTACTGAACTGTCTACAGCGGAGTGTATGAGGAGCCGGGAGCAGCGCCATCTAGTGGTGGCTGTGTCGAACTGTCTACAGCTGAGTGTATGAGGAGCCGTGTGCCGCGCCATCTAGTGGTGGCAGCCGGGCTGCACTGTCTACAGCAGAGAGTATGAGGAGTCGGGAGCAGCGCCATCTAGTGGTGGCAGTGCTGAACTGTCTACATCAGACTGTATGAGGAGCCGGGAGCAGCGCTATCTAGTGTTGGCAGTGCTGAACTGTCTACAGCTGAGTTTATGAGGAGTCGGGAGCAGCGCCATCTAGTGGTGGTAGTGCTGAACTGCCTACAGCTGAGTGTATGAGGAGCCAGGTGCAGCGCCATCTAGTGGTGGCAGTGCTGAACTGTCTACAGCGGAGTGTATGAGGAGCCGGGAGCAGTGCCATCTAGTGGTGGCAGTGCTGAACTGTCTACAGCAGAGAGTATGAGGAGTCGGGAGCAGCGCCATCTAGTGGTAGCAGTGCTGAACTGTCTACAGCAGAGAGTATGAGGAGTCGGGAGCATCGCCATCTAGTGGTGGCAGTGCTGAACTGTCTACAGCAGAGTGTATGAGGAGCCGGGAGCAGCGCCATCTAGTGGTGGCAGTGCTGAACTGTCTACAGCTGAGTGTATGAGGAGCAAGGAGCAGCACCATCTAGTGGTGGCAGTGCTGAATTGTCTACAGCTGAGTGTATGAGGAGTCGGGAGAAGCGCCATCTAGTGGTGGCAGTGCTGAACTGTCTACAGCAGAGTGTATGAGGAGACGGGAGCCGCGCCATCTAGTGGTGGCAGTGCTGAACTGTCTACAGCAGAGTGTATGAGGAGCAGGGAGCAGCGCCATCTAGTGGTGGCAGTGCTGAACTGTCTACAGCTGAGTGTATGAGGAGCCGGGAGCAGCGCCATCTAGTTGTGGCAGTGCTGAACTGTCTACAGCGGAGAGTAAGAGGAGCCGGGAGCAGCGCCATCTAGTGGTAGCAGTGCTGAACTGTCTACAGCTGAGTGTATGATATGCCAGGAGCAGCGCCATCTAGTGGTGGCAATGCTGAACTGTCTACAGTTGAGTGTATGGGGAGCCAGGAGCAGCGCCATCTAGTGGTGCCTGTGCCGAACTGTCTACAGCAGAGAGTATGAGGAGCCGGGAGCAGCGCCATCTAGTGGTGTCAGTGCTGAACTGTCTACAGCTGAGTGTATGAGGAGCCAGGAGCAGCGCCATCTAGTGGTGGCAGTGCTGAACTGTCTACAGCTGATTGTGTGAAGAGCCGGGAGCAGCACCATCTAGTGGTGGCAGTGCGGAACAGTCTACAGCTGATTGTATGAGGAGCCAGGAGCAGCGCCATCTAGTGGTGGCAGTGCTGAACTGTCTACAGCAGAGTGTATGAGGAGCCGGGAGCAGCGCCATCTAGTGCTGTCAGTCCTGAACTGTCTACAGCTGAGTGTATGAGGAGCTGGGAGCAGCGCCATCTAGTGGTGGCAGTGCTGAACTGTCTAAAGCGGAATGTATGAGGAGACGGGAGCATCACCATCTAGTGGTGGCCGTGCAGAACTGTCTACAGCTGAGTGTATGAGGAGCCGGGAGCAGCGTCATCTAGTGGTGTCAGTGCTGAACTGTCTACAGCTGAGTGTATGAGGAGCCGGGAGCAGCGCCATCTAGTGGTGGCAGTGCTGAACTGTCTATAGCTGATTGTATGAGGAGTCGGGAGCAGCTCCATCTAGTGGTGGCAGTGCTGAACTGTCTACAGCTGAGAGTATGAGGAGCCGGGTGCAGTTCCATCTAGTGGTGGCAGTGCTGAACTGTCTACAGTGAGTGTATGAGGAGCCAGGAGCAGCGCCATCTAGTGGTGTCAGTGCTGAACTGTCTACAGCAGAGATAATGAGAAGCCTGGAGCAGCGCCATCTAGTGGTGGCAGCGCTGAACTGTCTACAGCGGAGTGTATGAGGAGCCGAGACCAACGCCATCTAGTGGTGCCAGCGCTGAACTATCTACAGCGGAGTGTATGAGGAACTGGGAGCAGCGTCATCTAGTGGTGGCAGCGCTGAACTGTCTACAGCTGAGTGTATGAGGAGCCGAGAGCAGCGCCATCTAGTGGTGGCAGTGCTGAACTGTCTACATCAGAGAGTATAAGGAGCCGGATGCAGCGCCATCTAGTGGTGGCAGTGCTCAACTGTCCACAGCTGATTGTATGAGGAGCCGGGAGCAGCGCCATCTAGTGATGGTAGTGCTGTACTGTCTACAGCTGAGTTTATGAGGAGTCGGGAGCAGCGCCATCTAGTGGTGGCAGTGCTGAACTGTCTACAGCTGAGTGTAAGAGGATCCGGGAGCAGCGCCATCTAGTGGTGGCAGTGCTGAACTGTCTACAGCGGAGAGTATGAGGAGCCGGGAGCAGCACCATCTAGTGGTGTCAGTTCTGAACTGTCTACAGCTGAGTGTATGAGGAGCCGGGAGCAGCGCCATCTAGTGGTGGCAGTGCTGAACTGTCTACAGGAGAGATAATGAGGAGTCGGGAGCAGCGCCATCTAGTGGTGGCAGTGCTGAACTGTCTACAGCAGAGAGTATGAGGAGTCGGAAGCAGCGCCATCTAGTGGTGGCAGTGCTGAACTGTCTACAGCAGAGAGTATGAGGAGTCGGGAGCAGCGCCATCTAGTGGTGGCAGGGCTGCACTGTCTACAGCAGAGTGTATGAGGAGCCGGGAGCAGCGCCATCTAGTGTTGGCAGTGATGAACTGTCTACAGCGGAGTGTATGAGGAGCCGGGAGCAGCACCATCTAGTGCTGGCAGTGCTGAACTGTCTACAGCGGAGTGTATGAGGAGCCGGGAGCAGCGCCATCTAGTGCTGGCAGTGCTGAACTGTCTACAGCGGAGTGTATGAGGAGCCGGGAGCAGCGCCATCTAGTGGTGGCAGTGATGAACTGTCTACAGCTGAGAGTATGAGGAGCCGGGAGCAGCATCATCTAGTGGTGGCAGTGCTGAACTGTCTACAGCAGAGAGTATGAGGAGCTGGGAGCAGCGCCATCTAGTGGTGGCAGTGGTGAACTGTCTACAGCTGAGTGTATGAGGAACCGGGTGCAGCGCCATCTAGTGGTGGCAGTGCTGAGGTGTATACAGCAGAGTGTATGAGGAGCCGGGAGCAGCGCCATCTAGTGGTGGCAGGGCTGCACTGTCTACAGCAGAGAGTATGAGGAGTCGGGAGCAGCGCCATCTAGTGGTGGCAGTGCTGAACTGTCTACATATGAGTGTATGAGGAGCCGGGTGCAGCGCCATCTAGTGGTGGCAGGGCTGCACTGTCTACAGCAGGGAGTATGAGGAGCCAGGTGCAGCGCCATATAGTGGTGGCAGGGCTGCACTGTCTACAGCAGAGTGTATGAGGAGCCGGGAGCATCGCCATCTAGTGGTGGCAGTGCTGAACTGTCTACAGCTGAGTTTATGAGGAGCCGAGTGCAGCGCCATCTAGTGGTGGCAGTGCTGAAGTGTATAAAGCAGAGTGTATGAGGAGCTGGGAGCAGCGCCATCTAGTGGTGGCAGTGCTGAACTGTCTACAGCTGATTCTATGAGGAGCCGGGAGCAGCACCATCTAGTGGTGGCAGAGCTGAACTGTCTACAGCTGAGTGTATGAGGAGCCGGGAGCAGCGCCATCTAGTGGTGGCACTGCTGAACTGTCTACAGCTGAGTGTATGAGGAGCTGGGTGCAGCGCCATCTAGTGGTAGCAGTGCTGAACTGTCTACAGCTGAGTGTATGAGGAGCCGGGTGCAGCGCCATCTAGTGGTGGCAGGGCTGCACTGTCTACAGCAGAGAGTATGAGGAGTCGGGAGGAGCGCCATCTAGTTGTGGCAGTGCTGAACTGTCTACAGCTGATTGTATGAGAAGCTGGGAGCAGCGCCATCTAGTGGTGGCAGTGCTGAACTGTCTACAGCTGAGTGTATGAGGAGCCGGGAGCAGCGACATCTAGTGGTGGCAGTGCTGAACTGTCTACAGCTGAGTGTATAAGGAGCCAGGTGCAGCGCCATCTAGTGGTGGCAGGGCTGCACTGTCTACAGCAGAGAGTATGAGGAGTCGGGAGCAGCGCCATCTAGTGGTGGCAGTGCTGAACTGTCTACAGCTGAGTGTATGAGGAGCCGGGTGCAGCGCCATCTAGTGGTGGCAGGGCTGCACTGTCTACAGCAGAGAGTATGAGTAGCCGGGAGCAGCGCCATCTAGTGGTGGCAGTGCTGAACTGTCTACAGCAGAGTGTATGAGGAGCCGGGTGCAGCGCCATCTAATGGTGGCAGTGCTGAAGTGTATACAGCAGAGTGTATGAGGAGCCGGGAGCAGCGCCATCTAGTGGTGGCAGGGCTGCACTGTCTACAGCAGAGAGTATGAGGAGTCGGGAGTAGCGCCATCTAGTGGTGGCAGTGCTATACTGTCTACATATGAGTGTATGAGGAGCCGGGTGCAGCACCATCTAGTGGTGGCAGGGCTGCACTGTCTACAGCAGAGAGTATGAGGAGCCAGGTGCAGCGCCATCTAGTGGTGGCAGGGCTGCACTGTCTACAGCAGAGTGTATGAGGAGCCGGGAGCATCGCCATCTAGTGGTGGCAGTGCTGAACTGTTTACAGCTGAGTGTATGAGGAGCCGGGTGCAGCGCCATCTAGTGGTGGCAGTGCTGAAGTGTATACAGCAGAGTGCATGAGGAGCTGGGAGCAGCACCATCTAGTGGTGGCAGTGCTGAACTGTCTACAGCAGAGAGTATGAGGAGCCGGGAGCAGCGCCATCTAATGGTGGCAGAGCTGAACTGTCTACAGCTGAGTGTATGAGGAGCCGGGAGCAGCGCCATCTAGTGGTGGCAGTGCTGAACTGTCTACAGCTGAGTGTATGAGGAGCCGGGTGCAGCGCCATCTAGTGGTGGCAGGGCTGCACTGTCTACAGCAGAGAGTATGTGGAGTCGGGAGCAGCGCCATCTAGTGTTGGCAGTGCTGAACTGTCTACAGCAGAGAGTATGAGGAGCCAGGTGCAGTGCCATCTAGTGGTGGCAGGGTCGCACTGTCTACAGCAGAGTGTATGAGGAGCCGGGAGCATCGCCATCTAGTGGTGGCAGTGCTGAATTGTCTACAGCTGAGTGTATGAGGAGCCGAGTGCAGCGCCATCTAGTGGTGGCAGTGCTGAAGTGTATAAAGCAGAGTGTATGAGGAGCTGGGAGCAGCGCCATCTAGTGGTGGCAGTGCTGAACTGTCTACAGCTGATTCTATGAGGAGCCGGGAGCAGCACCATCTAGTGGTGGCAGAGCTGAACTGTCTACAGCTGAGTGTATGAGGAGCCGGGAGCAGCGCCATCTAGTGGTGGCAGTGCTGAACTGTCTACAGCTGAGTGTATGAGGAGCTGGGTGCAGCGCCATCTAGTGGTAGCAGTGCTGAACTGTCTACAGCTGAGTGTATGAGGAGCCAGGTGCAGCGCCATCTAGTGGTGGCAGGGCTGCACTGTCTACAGCAGAGAGTATGAGGAGTCGGGAGTATCGCCATCTAGTGGTGGCAGTGCTGAACTGTCTACAACTGATTGTATGAGGAGCCGGGAGCAGCGCCATCTAGTGGTGGCAGTGCTGAACTGTCTACAGCTGAGTGTATGAGGAGCCGGGAGCAGCGCCATCTAGTGGTGGCAGTGCTGAACTGTCTACAGCTGAGTGTATGAGGAGCCGGGTGCAGCGCCATCTAGTGGTGGCAGGGCTGCTCTGTCAACAGCAGAGAGCATGAGGAGTCGGGAGCAGCGCCATCTTGTGGTGGCAGTGCTGAACTGTCTACAGCTGAGTGTATGAGGAGCCGGGTGCAGCGCCATCTAGTAGTGGCAGTGCTGAACTGTCTACAGCAGAGAGTATGAGGAGCCGGGAGCAGCGCCATCTAGTGGTGGCAGTGCTGAAGTGTATACAGCAGAGTGTATGAGGAGCCGGGAGCAGCGCCATCTAGTGGTGGCAGGGCTGCACTGTCTACAGCAGAGAGTAAGAGGAGTCGGGTGCAGCGCCATCTAGTGGTGGCAGTGCTGAACTGTCTACAGCTGAGTGTATGAGGAGCCGGGTGCAGCGCCATCTAGTGGTGGCAGTGCTGAAGTGTATACAGCAGAGTGTATGAGGAGCCGGGAGCAGCGCCATCTAGTGGTGGCAGGGCTGCACTGTCTACAGCAGAGAGTATGAGGAGTCGGGAGCAGCGCCATCTAGTGGTGGCAGTGCTGAACTGTCTACATATGAATGTATGAGGAGCCGGGTGCAGCACCATCTAGTGGTGGCAGGGCTGCACTGTTTACAGCAGAGGGTATGAGGAGCCAGGTGCAGCGCCATCTAGTGGTGACAGGGCTGCACTGTCTACAGCAGAGTGTATGAGGAGCCGGGAGCAGCACCATCTAGTGGTGGCAGAGCTGAACTGTCTACAGCTGAGTGTATGAGGAGCCGGGAACAGCGCCATCTAGTGGTGGCAGTGCTGAACTGTCTACAGCTAAGTGTATGAGGAGCCGGGTGCAGCGCCATCTAGTGGTGGCAGGGCTGCACTTTCTACAGCAGAGAGTATGAGGAGTCGGGAGCAGCGCCATCTAGTGTTGGCAGTGCTGAACTGTCTACAGCTGATTGTATGAGGAGCCGGGAGCAGCGCCATCTAGTGGTGGCAGTGCTAAACTGTCTACAGCTGAGTGTATGAGGAGCCGGGAGCAGCGCCATCTAGTGGTGGCAGTGCTGAACTGTCTACAGCTGAGTGTATGAGGAGCCGGGTGCAGCGCCATCTAGTGGTGGCAGGGCTGCACTGTCTACAGCAGAGAGTATGAGGAGTCGGGAGCAGCGCCATCTAGTGGTGGCAGTGCTGAACTGACTACAGCTGAGTGTATGAGGAGCCACGTGCAGTGCCATCTAGTGATGGCAGTGCTGAACTGTCTACAGCAGAGAGTATGAGGAGCCGGGAGCAGCGCCATCTAGTGATGGCAGTGCTGAACTGTCTACAGCAGAGAGTATGAGGAGCCGGGTGCAGCGCCATCTAGTGGTGGCAGGGCTGAACTGTCTACAGCAGAGAGTATGAGGAGCTGGGTGCAGCGACATCTAGTGTTGACAGTGCTGAACTGTCTACAGCTGAGTGTATGAGGAGCCGGGAGCAGCGCCATCTAGTGGTGGCAGTGCTGAACTGTCTACAGCTGAGTGTATGAGGAGCCGGGTGCAGCGCCATCTAGTGGTGGCAGTGCTGAAGTGTATACAGCAGAGTGTATGAGGAGCCGGGAGTAGCGCCATCTAGTGGTGGCACGGCTGCACTGTCTACAGCAGAGAGTATGAGGAGCCAGGTGCAGCGCCATCTAGTGGTGGCAGGGCTGCACTGTCTACAGCAGAGTGTATGAGGAGCCGGGAGCATCGCCATCTAGTGGTGGCAGTGCTGAACTGTCTACAGCTGAGTGTATGAGGAGCCGGGAGCAGCGCCATCTAGTGGTGGCAGTGCTGAACTGTCTACAGTAGAGTGTATGAAGAGCCGGGTGCAGCGCCATCTAGTGGTGTCTGTGCTGAAGTGTATACAGCAGAGTGTATGAGGAGCTGGGAGCAGCGCCATCTAATGGTGGCAGTGCTGAACTGTCTACAGCTGATTGTATGAGGAGCCGGGAGAAGCACCATCTAGTGGTGGCAGTGCTGAACTGTCTACAGCTGAGTGTATGAGGAGCCGGGTGCATCGCCATCTAGTGGTGGCAGGGCTGCACTGTCTACAGCAGAGCGTATGAGGAGTCGGGAGCAGCGCCATCTAGTGGTGGCAGTGCTGAACTGTCTACAGCTGATTGTATGAGGAGCATGGAGCAGCGCCATCTAGTGGTGGCAGTGCTGAACTGTCTACAGCTGAGCGTATGAGGAGCCGGGAGCAGCGCCATCTAGTGGTGGCAGTGCTGAACTGTCTACAGCTGAGTGTATGAGGAGCCGGGTGCAGCGCCATCTAGTGGTGGCAGGGCTGCACTTTCTACAGCAGAGAGTATGAGGAGTCGGGAGCAGCGCCATCTAGTGATGGCAGTGCTGAACTGTCTACAGCAGAGAGTATGAGGAGCAGGGAGCAGCGCCATCTAGTGGTGACAGTGCTGAACTGTCTACAGCTGAGTGTATGAGGAGCCGGGAGCAGCGCCATCTAGTGGTGGCAGTGCTGAACTGTGTACAGCTGAGTGTATGAGGAGCCGGGTGCAGCGCCATCTAGTGATGGCAGTGCTGAACTGTCTACAGCAGAGAGTATGAGGAGCCGGGAGCAGTGCCATCTAGTGGTGACAGTGCTGAACTGTCTACAGCGGAGTGTATGAGGAGAGGGGAGCAGCGCCATCTAGTGCTGGCAGTGCTGAACTGTCTACAGCTGAGTGTATGAGGAGTCGGGAGCAGCGCCATCTAGTGCTGGCAGTGCTGAACTGTCTACAGCTGAGAGTATGAGGAGCCGGGAGCAGCGCCATCTAGTGGTGGCAGTGCTGAACTGTCTACAGCTGACTGTATGAGGAGTCGGGAGCAGCGCGATCTAGTGGTGGCAGTGCTGAACTGTCTACAGTTGAGTGTATGAGGAGCTGGGTGCAGCGCCATCTAGTGCTGGCAATGCTGAAGTGTCTACAGCAGAGAGTATGAGGAGCCGGGAGCAGCGCCATCTAGTGGTGGCAGTGCTGAACTGTCTACAGCAGAGTGTATGAGGAGCCGGGTGCAGCGCCATCTAGTGGTGGCAGTGCTGAACTGTCTACAGCTGAGTGTATGAGGAGTCGGGAGTAGCGCCATCTAGTGCTGTCAGTGCTGAGCTGTCTAGAGCTGAGTGTATGAGGAGCTGGGTGCAGTGCCTTCTAGTAGTGGCAGTGCTGAACTGTCTACAGCTGAGATTATGAGGAGCCGGGAGCAGCGCCATCTAGTGGTGGCAGTGCTGAACTGTCTACAGCTGAATGTATGAGGAGCCGGGAGCAGCATCATCTATTGGTGGCAGTGCTGAACTGTCTACAGCAGAGAGTATGAGGAGACGCGAGCAGCGCCATCTAGTGGAGGCAGTGCTGAACTGTCTACAGCTGAGTGTATGAGGAGCCGGGAACAGCGCCATCTAGTGGTGGCAGTGCTGAACTGCCTACAGCGGAGAGTAAGGGGAGCGGGGAGCAGCACCATCTAGTGGTGGCAGTACTGAACTGTCTACAGCGGAGAGTAAGGGGAGCCGGGAGCAGCGCCATCTAGTGGTGTCAGTGCTGAACTGTCTACAGTGATTGTATGAGGAACCAGGAGCAGCTCCATCTAGTGGTGGCAGTGCTGAACTGTCTACAGTGAGTGTATGAGGAGGCGGGAGCAGCGCCATCTAGTGGTGACAGTGCTGAACTGTCTACAGCAGAGATAATGAGGAGCCGGGAGCAGCGCCATCTAGTGGTGGCAGCGCTGAACTGTCTACAGCGGAGTGTATGAGGAGCCGAGAGCATCGCCTTCTAGTGGTGGCAGCGCTGAACTGTCTACAGCGGAATGTATGAGGAGCTGGGAGCAGCGCTATCTAGTGGTGGCAGCGCCGAACTGTCTACAGCTGAGTGTATGAGGAGCCGGGAGCAGCGCCATCTAGTGGTGGCAGTGCTGAACTGTCCACAGCTGATTGTATGAGGAGCCGGGAGCAGCGCCATATAGTGGTGGTAGTGCTGTACTGTCTACAGCTGAGTATATGAGGAGTCGGGAGCAGCGCCATGTAGTGGTGGCAGTGCTGAACTGTCTATAGCTGAGTGTATGAGGAGCCGGGACCAGCGCCATCTAGTGGAGACAGTTCTGAACTGTCTACAGCTGAGTGTATGAGGAGCCGGGAGCAGCGCCATCTAGTGGTGGCAGTGCTGAACTGTCTACAGCGGAGAGTATGAGGAGCCGGGAGCAGCGCCATCTGTGGTTTCAGTTCTGAACTGTCTACAGCTGAGTGTATGAGGAGCCGGGAGCAGCGCCATCTAGTGGTGGCAGTGCTGAACTGTCTACAGGAGAGATAATGAGGAGTCGGGAGCAGCGCCATCTAGTGGTGGCAGTGCTGAACTGTCTACAGCAGAGAGTATGAGGAGTCGGAAGCAGCGCCATCTAGTGGTGGCAGTGCTGAACTGTCTACAGCAGAGAGTATGAGGAGTCGGGAGCATCGCCATCTAGTGGTGGCAGGGCTGCACTGTCTACAGCAGAGAGTATGAGGAGCCAGGTGCAGCGCCATCTAGTGGTGGCAGGGCTGCACTGTCTACAGCAGAGTGTATGAAGAGCCGGGAGCAGCGCCATCTAGTGGTGGCTTTGATGAACTGTCTACAGCGGAGTGTATGAGGAGACGGGAGCAGCGCCATCTAGTGGTGGCAGTGATGAACTGTCTATAGCGGAGTGTATGAGGAGCCGGGAGCAGCGCCATCTAGTGCTGGCAGTGCTGAACTGTCTACAGCGGAGTGTATGAGGAGCCGGGAGCAGCGCCATCTAGTGCTGGCAGTGCTGAACTGTCTACAGCGGAGTGTATGAGGAGCCGGGAGCAGCGCCATCTAGTGGTGGCAGTGATGAACTGTCTACAGCGGAGAGTATGAGGAGCCGGGAGCAGCATCATCTAGTGGTGGCAGTCCTGAACTGTCTACAGCAGAGAGTATGAGGAGTCGGGAGCAGCGCCATCTAGTGGTGGCAGTGCTGAACTGTCTACATATGAGTGTATGAGGAGCCGGGTGCAGCGCCATCTAGTGGTGGCAGTGCTGAACTGTCTACAGCTGATTGTATGAGGAGCCGGGAGCAGCACCATCTAGTGGTGGCAGAGCTGAACTGTCTACAGCTGAGTGTATGAGGAGCCGGGAGCAGCGCCATCTAGTGCTGGCAGTGCTGAACTGTCTACAGCTGAGTGTACGAGGAGCCGGGTGCAGCGCCATCTAGTGGTGGCAGGGCTGCACTGTCTACAGCAGAGTGTATGAGGAGTCGGGAGCAGCGCCATCTAGTGGTGGCAGTGCTGAACTGTCTACAGCTGATTGTATGAGGAGCCGGGAGCAGCGCCATCTAGTGGTGGCAGTGCTGAACTGTCTACAGCTGAGTGTATGAGGAGCCGGGAGCAGCGCCATCTAGTGGTGGCAGTGCTGAACTGTCTACAGCTGAGTGTATGAGGAGCCGGGTGCAGCGCCATCTAGTGGTGGTAGGGCTGCACTGTCTACAGCTGAGTGTATGAGGAGCCGGTTGCAGCGCCATCTAGTGGTGGCAGGGCTGAACTGTCCACAGCTGAGTGTATGTGGAGCCGGGTGCAGCGCCATCTAGTGGTGGCAGTGCTGATCTGTCTACAGCAGAGAGTAGGAGGAGTCGGGAGCAGTGCCATCTAGTGGTGTCAGTGCTGAACTGTCTACAGCAGAGACTATGAGGAGTCGGGAGCAGCGCCATCTAGTGGTGGCAGTGCTGAATTGTCTACAGCAGAGTGTATGAGGAGCCAGGAGCAGCGCCATCTAGTGGTGGCAGTGCTGAACTGTCTACAGCAGAGTGTATGAGGAGCCGGGAGCAGCGCCATCTAGTGCTGTCACTCCTGAACTATCTATAGCTGATTGTATGAGGAGTCGGGAGCAGCGCCATCTAGTGGTGGCAGTGCTGAACTGTCTACAGCGGAGAGTATGAGGAGCCGGGTGCAGCGCCATCTAGTGGTGGTAGTGCTGAACTGTCTACAGTGAGTGTATGAGGAGCCAGGAGCAGCGCCCTCTAGTGGTGCCAGTGCTGAACTGTCTACAGCAGAGATAATGAGGAGCCTGGAGCAGCGCCATCTAGTGGTGGCAGCGCTGAACTGTCTACAGCTGAGTGTATGAGGAGCCGGGAGCAGCGCCATCTAGTGGTGGCAGTGCTGAACTGTCTACAGCAGAGAGTATAAGGAGCCGGATGCAGCGCCATGTAGTGGTGGCAGTGCTCAACTGTCCACAGCTGATTGTATGAGGAGCCGGGAGCAGCGCCATCTAGTGGTGGTAGTGCTGTACTGTCTACAGCTGAGTTTATGAGGAGTTGGGAACAGCGCCATCTAGTGGTGGCAGTGCTGAACTGTCTACAGCTGAGTGTAAGAGGATCCGGGAGCAGCGCCATCTAGTGGTGGCAGTGCTGAACTGTCTACAGCGGAGAGTATGAGGAGCCGGGAGCAGCACCATCTAGTGGTGTCAGTTCTGAACTGTCTACAGCTGAGTGTATGAGGAGCCGGGAGCAGCGCCGTCTAGTGGTGGCAGTGCTGAACTGTCTACAGGAGAGATAATGAGGAGTCGGGAGCAGCGCCATCTAGTGGTGGTAGTGCTGAACTGTCTACAGCAGAGAGTATGAGGAGTCGGAAGCAGCGCCATCTAGTGGTGGCATTGCTGAACTGTCTACAGCAGAGAGTATGAGGAGTCGGGAGCAGCGCCATCTAGTGGTGGCAGGGCTGCACTGTCTACAGCAGAGAGTATGAGGAGCCAGGTGCAGCGCCATCTAGTGGTGGCAGGGCTGCACTGTCTACAGCAGAGTGTATGAGGAGCCGGGAGCAGCGCCATCTAGTGTTGGCAGTGATGAACTGTCTACAGCGGAGTGTATGAGGAGCCGAGAGCAGCGCCATCTAGTGCTGGCAGTGCTGAACTGTCTACAGCGGAGTGTATGAGGAGCCGGGAGCAGCGCCATCTAGTGCTGGCAGTGCTGAACTGTCTACAGCGGAGTGTATGAGGAGCCGGGAGCAGCGCCATCTAGTGGTTGCAGTGATGAACTGTCTACAGCGGAGAGTATGAGGAGCCGGGAGCAGCATCATCTAGTGGTGGCAGTGCTGAACTGTCTACAGCAGAGAGTATGAGGAGCCGGGAGCAGCGCCATCTAGTGGTGGCAATGGTGAACTGTCTACAGCTGAGTGTATGAGGAGCCGGGTGCAGCGCCATCTAGTGGTGGCAGTGCTGAAGTGTATACAGCAGAGTGTATGAGGAGCCGGGAGCAGCGCCATCTAGTGGTGGCAGGGCTGCACTGTCTACAGCAGAGAGTATGAGGAGTCGGGAGCAGCGCCATCTAGTGGTGGCAGTGCTGAACTGTCTACATATGAGTGTATGAGGAGCCGGGTGCAGCGCCATCTAGTGGTGGCAGGGCTGCACTGTCTACAGCAGGGAGTATGAGGAGCCAGGTGCAGCGCGATCTAGTGGTGGCAGGGCTGCACTGTCTACAGCAGAGTGTATGAGGAGCCGGGAGCATCGCCATCTAGTGGTGGCAGTGCTGAACTGTCTGCAGCTGAGTGTATGAGGAGCCGGGTGCAGCGCCATCTAGTGGTGGCAGTGCTGAAGTGTATAAAGCAGAGTGTATGAGGAGCTGGGAGCAGCGCCATCTAGTGGTGGCAGTGCTGAACTGTCTACAGCTGATTCTATGAGGAGTCGGGAGCAGCACCATCTAGTGGTGGCAGAGCTGAACTGTCTACAGCTGAGTGTATGAGGAGTCGGGAGCAGCGCCATCTAGTGGTGGCAGTGCTAAACTGTCTACAGCTGAGTGTATGAGGAGCTGGGTGCAGCGCCATCTAGTGGTAGCAGTGCTGAACTGTCTACAGCTGAGTGTATGAGGAGCCGGGTGCAGCGCCATCTAGTGGTGGCAGTGCTGAACTGTCTACAGCTGAGTGTATGAGGAGCCAGGTGCAGCGCCATCTAGTGGTGGCAGGGCTGCACTGTCTACAGCAGAGAGTATGAGGAGTCGGGAGTAGCGCCATCTAGTTGTGTCAGTGCTGAACTGTCTACAGCTGATTGTATGAGGAGCCGGGAGCAGCGCCATCTAGTGGTGGCAGTGCTGAACTGTCTACAGCTGAGTGTATGAGGAGCCAGGTGCAGCGCCATCTAGTGGTGGCAGGGCTGCACTGTCTACAGCAGAGAGTATGAGGAGTCGGGAGCACCGCCATCTAGTGGTGGCAGTGCTGAACTGTCTACAGCTGAGTGTATGAGGAGCCGGGTGCAGCGCCATCTAGTGGTGGCAGGGCTGCACTGTCTACAGCAGAGAGTATGAGTAGCCGGGAGCAGCGCCATCTAGTGGTGGCAGTGCTGAACTGTCTACAGCAGAGTGTAGGAGGAGCCGGGTGCAGCGCCATCTAGTGGTGGCAGTGCTGAAGTGTATACAGCAGAGGGTATGAGGAGCCGGGAGCAGCACCATCTAGTGGTGGCAGGGCTGCACTGTCTACAGCAGAGAGTATGAGGAGTCGGGAGTAGCGCCATCTAGTGGTGGCAGTGCTAAACTGTCTACATATGAGTGTATGAGGAGCCGGGTGCAGCACCATCTAGTGGTGGCAGGGCTGCACTGTCTACAGCAGAGAGTATGAGGAGCCAGGTGCAGCGCCATCTAGTGGTGGCAGGGCTGCACTGTCTACAACAGAGTGTATGAGGAGCCGGGAGCATCGCCATCTAGTGGTGGCAGTGCTGAACTGTCTACAGCTGAGTGTATGAGGAGCCGGGTGCAGCGCCATCTAGTGGTGGCAGTGCTGAAGTGTATACAGCAGAGTGTATGAGGAGCTGGGAGCAGCGCCATCTAGTGGTGGCAGTGCTGAACTGTCTACAGCAGAGAGTATGAGGAGCCGGGAGCAGCGCCATCTAGTTGTGGCAGAGCTGAACTGTCTACAGCTGAGTGTATGAGGAGCCGGGAGCAGCGTCATCTAGTGGTGGCAGTGCTGAACTGTCTACAGCTGAGTGTATGAGGAGCCGGGTGCAGCGCCATCTAGTGGTGGCAGGGCTGCACTGTCTACAGCAGAGAGTATGAGGAGTCGGGAGCAGCGCCATCTAGTGTTGGCAGTGCTGAACTCTCTACAGCAGAGAGTATGAGGAGCCAGGTGCAGCGCCATCTAGTGGTGGCAGGGCTGCACTGTCTACAGCAGAGTGTATGAGGAGCCGGGAGTATCGCCATCTAGTGGTGGCAGTGCTGAATTGTCTACAGCTGAGTGTATGAAGAGCCGGGTGCAGCGCCATCTAGTGGTGGCAGTGCTGAAGTGTATAAAGCAGAGTGTATGAGGAGCTGGGAGCAGCGCCATCTAGTGGTGGCAGTGCTGAACTGTCTACAGCTGATTCTATGAGGAGCCGGGAGCAGCACCATCTAGTGGTGGCAGAGCTGAACTGTCTACAGCTGAGTGTATGAGGAGCCGGGAGCAGCGCCATCTAGTGGTGGCAGTGCTGAACTGTCTACAGCTGAGTGTATGAGGAGCTGGGTGCAGCGCCATCTAGTGGTAGCAGTGCTGAACTGTCTACAGCTGAGTGTATGAGGAGCCGGGTGCAGCGCATCTAGTGGTGGCAGGGCTGCACTGTCTACAGCAGAGAGTATGAGGAGTCGGGAGTAGCGCCATCTAGTGGTGGCAGTGCTGAACTGTCTACAGCTGATTGTATGAGGAGCCGGGAGCAGCGCCATCTAGTGGTGGCAGTGCTGAACTGTCTACAGCTGAGTGCATGAGGAGCCGGGAGCAGTGCCATCTAGTGATGGCAGTGCTGAACTGTCTACAGCTTAGTGTATGAGGAGCCGGGTGCAGCGCCATCTAGTGGTGGCAGGGCTGCACTGTCAACAGCCGAGAGTATGAGGAATCGGGAGCAGCGCCATCTTGTGGTGGCAGTGCTGAACTGTCTACAGCTGAGTGTATGAGGAGCCGGGTGCAGCGCCATCTAGTGGTGGCAGTGCTGAACTGTCTACAGCAGAGAGTATGAGGAGCCGGGAGCAGCGCCATCTAGTGGTGGCAGTGCTGAAGTGTATACAGCAGAGTGTATGAGGAGCCAGGAGCAGCGCCATCTAGTGGTGGCAGTGCTGAACTGTCTACAGCTGAGTGTATGAGGAGCCGGGTGCAGCGCCATCTAGTGGTGGCAGTGCTGAAGTGTATACAGCAGAGTGTATGAGGAGCCGGGAGCAGCGCCATCTAGTGGTGGCAAGGCTGCACTGTCTACAGCAGAGAGTATGAGGAGTCGGGAGCAGCGCCATCTAGTGGTGGCAGTGCTGAACTGTCTACATATGAATGTATGAGGAGCCGGGTGCAGCACCATCTAGTGGTGGCAGGGCTGCACTGTTTACAGCAGAGAGTATGAGGAGCCAGGTGCAGCACCATCTAGTGGTGGCAGGACTGCAATGTCTACAGCAGAGTGTATGAGGAGCCGGGAGCAGCACCATCTAGTGGTGGCAGTGCTGAACTGTCTACAGCTGAGTGTATGAGGAGCCAGGTGCAGCGCCATCTAGTGATGGCAGTGCTGAACTGTCTACAGCAGAGAGTATGAGGAGCCGGGAGCAGCGCCATCTAGTGATGGCAGTGCTGAACTGTCTACAGCAGAGAGTATGAGGAGCCGGGTGCAGCGCCATCTAGTGGTGGCAGGGCTGAACTGTCTACAGCAGAGAGTATGAGGAGCCGGGTGCAGCGACATCTAGTGGTGACAGTGCTGAACTGTCTACAGCTGAGTGTATGAGGAGCCGGGAGCAGCGCCATCTAGTGGTGGCAGTGCTGAACTGTCTACAGCTGAGTGTATGAGGAGCCGGGTGCAGCGCCATCTAGTGGTGGCAGTGCTGAAGTGTATACAGCAGAGTGTATGAGGAGCCGGGAGCAGCGCCATCTAGTGGTGGCAGGGCTGCACTGTCTACAGCAGAGAGTATGAGGAGCCAGGTGCAGCGCCATCTAGTGGTGGCAGGGCTGCACTGTCTACAGCAGAGTGTATGAGGAGCCGGGAGCATCGCCATCTAGTGGTGGCAGTGCTGAACTGTCTACAGCTGAGTGTATGAGGAGCCGGGTGCAGCGCCATCTAGTGGTGGCAGTGCTGAAGTGTATACAGCAGAGTATATGAGGAGCTGGGAGCAGCGCCATCTAGTGGTGGCAGTGCTGAACTGTCTACAGCAGAGAGTATGAGGAGCCGGGAGCAGCGCCATCTAATGGTGGCAGAGCTGAACTGTCTACAGCTGAGTGTATGAGGAGCCGGGAGCAGCGCCATCTAGTGGTGGCAGTGCTGAACTGTCTACAGCTGAGTGTATGAGGAGCCGGGTGCAGCGCCATCTAGTGGTGGCAGGGCTGCACTGTCTACAGCAGAGAGTATGTGGAGTCGGGAGCAGCGCCATCTAGTGTTGGCAGTGCTGAACTGTCTACAGCAGAGAGTATGAGGAGCCAGGTGCAGTGCCATCTAGTGGTGGCAGGGTCGCACTGTCTACAGCAGAGTGTATGAGGAGCCGGGAGTATCGCCATCTAGTGGTGGCAGTGCTGAATTGTCTACAGCTGAGTGTATGAGGAGCCGGGTGCAACGCCATCTAGTGGTGGCAGTGCTGAAGTGTATAAAGCAGAGTGTATGAGGAGCTGGGAGCAGCGCCATCTAGTGGTGGCAGTGCTGAACTGTCTACAGCTGATTCTATGAGGAGCCGGGAGCAGCACCATCTAGTGGTGGCAGAGCTGAACTGTCTACAGCTGAGTGTATGAGGAGCCGGGAGCAGCGCCATCTAGTGGTGGCAGTGCTGAACTGTCTACAGCTGAGTGTATGGAGAGCTGGGTGCAGCGCCATCTAGTGGTAGCAGTGCTGAACTGTCTACAGCTGAGTGTATGAGGAGCCAGGTGCAGCGCCATCTAGTGGTGGCAGGGCTGCACTGTCTACAGCAGAGAGTATGAGGAGTCGGGAGTATCGCCATCTAGTGGTGGCAGTGCTGAACTGTCTACAACTGATTGTATGAGGAGCCGGGAGCAGCGCCATCTAGTGGTGGCAGTGCTGAACTGTCTACAGCTGAGTGTATGAGGAGCCGGGAGCAGCGCCATCTAGTGGTGGCAATGCTGAACTGTCTACAGCTGAGTGTGTGAGGAGCCGGGTGCAGCGCCATCTAGTGGTGGCAGGGCTGCTCTGTCAACAGCAGAGAGCATGAGGAGTCGGGAGCAGCGCCATCTTGTGGTGGCAGTGCTGAACTGTCTACAGCTGAGTGTATGAGGAGCCGGGTGCAGCGCCATCTAGTAGTGGCAGTGCTGAACTGTCTACAGCAGAGAGTATGAGGAGCCGGGAGCAGCGCCATCTAGTGGTGGCAGTGCTGAAGTGTATACAGCAGAGTGTATGAGGAGCCGGGAGCAGCGCCATCTAGTGGTGGCAGGGCTGCACTGTCTACAGCAGAGAGTAAGAGGAGTCGGGTGCAGCGCCATCTAGTGGTGGCAGTGCTGAACTGTCTACAGCTGAGTGTATGAGGAGCCGGGTGCAGCGCCATCTAGTGGTGGCAGTGCTGAAGTGTATACAGCAGAGTGTATGAGGAGCCGGGAGCAGCGCCATCTAGTGGTGGCAGGGCTGCACTGTCTACAGCAGAGAGTATGAGGAGTCGGGAGCAGCGCCATCTAGTGGTTGCAGTGCTGAACTGTCTACATATGAATGTATGAGGAGCCGGGTGCAGCACCATCTAGTGGTGGCAGGGCTGCACTGTTTACAGCAGAGGGTATGAGGAGCCAGGTGCAGCGCCATCTAGTGGTGACAGGGCTGCACTGTCTACAGCAGAGTGTATGAGGAGCCGGGAGCAGCACCATCTAGTGGTGGCAGAGCTGAACTGTCTACAGCTGAGTGTATGAGGAGCCGGGAACAGCGCCATCTAGTGATGGCAGTGCTGAACTGTCTACAGCTAAGTGTATGAGGAGCCGGGTGCAGCGCCATCTAGTGGTGGCAGGGCTGCACTTTCTACAGCAGAGAGTATGAGGAGTCGGGAGCAGCGCCATCTAGTGGTGGCAGTGCTGAACTGTCTACAGCTGAGTGTATGAGGAGCCAGGTGCAGTGCCATCTAGTGATGGCAGTGCTGAACTGTCTACAGCAGAGAGTATGAGGAGCCGGGAGCAGCGCCATCTAGTGATGGCAGTGCTGAACTGTCTACAGCAGAGAGTATGAGGAGCCGGGTGCAGCGCCATCTAGTGGTGGCAGGGCTGAACTGTCTACAGCAGAGAGTATGAGGAGCTGGGTGCAGCGACATCTAGTGTTGACAGTGCTGAACTGTCTACAGCTGAGTGTATGAGGAGCCGGGAGCAGCGCCATCTAGTGGTGGCAGTGCTGAACTGTCTACAGCTGAGTGTATGAGGAGCCGGGTGCAGCGCCATCTAGTGGTGGCAGTGCTGAAGTGTATACAGCAGAGTGTATGAGGAGCCGGGAGCAGCGCCATCTAGTGGTGGCACGGCTGCACTGTCTACAGCAGAGAGTATGAGGAGCCAGGTGCAGCGCCATCTAGTGGTGGCAGGGCTGCACTGTCTACAGCAGAGTGTATGAGGAGCCGGGAGCATCGCCATCTAGTGGTGGCAGTGCTGAACTGTCTACAGCTGAGTGTATGAGGAGCCGGGAGCAGCGCCATCTAGTGGTGGCAGTGCTGAACTGTCTACAGTAGAGTGTATGAAGAGCCGGGTGCAGCGCCATCTAGTGGTGTCTGTGCTGAAGTGTATACAGCAGAGTGTATGAGGAGCTGGGAGCAGCGCCATCTAATGGTGGCAGTGCTGAACTGTCTACAGCTGATTGTATGAGGAGCCGGGAGCAGCACCATCTAGTGGTGGCAGAGCTAAACTGTCTACAGCTGAGTGTATGAGGAGCCGAGAGCAGCGCCATCTAGTGGTGGCAGTGCTGAACTGTCTACAGCTGAGTGTATGAGGAGCCGGGTGCATCGCCATCTAGTGGTGGCAGGGCTGCACTGTCTACAGCAGAGCGTATGAGGAGTCGGGAGCAGCGCCATCTAGTGGTGGCAGTGCTGAACTGTCTACAGCTGATTGTATGAGGAGCATGGAGCAGCGCCATCTAGTGGTGGCAGTGCTGAACTGTCTACAGCTGAGTGTATGAGGAGCCGGGAGCAGCGTCATCTAGTGGTGGCAGTGCTGAACTGTCTACAGCTGAGTGTATGAGGAGCCGGGTGCAGCGCCATCTAGTGGTGGCAGGGCTGCACTTTCTACAGCAGAGAGTATGAGGAGTCGGGAGCAGCGCCATCTAGTGATGGCAGTGCTGAACTGTCTACAGCAGAGAGTATGAGGAGCAGGGAGCAGCGCCATCTAGTGGTGACAGTGCTGAACTGTCTACAGCTGAGTGTATGAGGAGCCGGGAGCAGCGCCATCTAGTGGTGGCAGTGCTGAACTGTGTACAGCTGAGTGTATGAGGAGCCGGGTGCAGCGCCATCTAGTGATGGCAGTGCTGAACTGTCTACAGCAGAGAGTATGAGGAGCCGGGAGCAGTGCCATCTAGTGGTGACAGTGCTGAACTGTCTACAGCGGAGTGTATGAGGAGAGGGGAGCAGCGCCATCTAGTGCTGGCAGTGCTGAACTGTCTACAGCTGAGTGTATGAGGAGTCGGGAGCAGCGCCATCTGGTGCTGGCAGTGCTGAACTGTCTACAGCTGAGAGTATGAGGAGCCGGGAGCAGCGCCATCTAGTGGTGGCAGTGCTGAACTGTCTACAGCTGAGTGTATGAGGAGTCGGGAGCAGCGCGATCTAATGGTGGCAGTGCTGAACTGTCTACAGTTGAGTGTATGAGGAGCTGGGTGCAGCGCCATCTAGTGCTGGCAATGCTGAAGTGTCTACAGCAGAGAGTATGAGGAGCCGGGAGCAGCGCCATCTAGTGGTGGCAGTGCTGAACTGTCTACAGCAGAGTGTATGAGGAGCCGGGTGCAGCGCAATCTAGTGGTGGCAGTGCTGAACTGTCTACAGCTGAGTGTATGAGGAGTCGGGAGTAGCGCCATCTAGTGGTGGCTGTGCTGAATTGTCTACAGCTGAGTGTATGAGGAGCTGGGTGCAGCGCCATCTAGTGCTGTCAGTGCTGAGCTGTCTAGAGCTGAGTGTATGAGGAGCTGGGTGCAGTGCCATCTAGTGGTGGCAGTGCTGAACTGTCTACAGCTGAGATTATGAGGAGCCGGGAGCAGCGCCATCTAGTGGTGGCAGTGCTGAACTGTCTACAGCTGAATGTATGAGGAGCCGGGAGCAGCATCATCTATTGGTGGCAGTGCTGAACTGTCTACAGCAGAGAGTATGAGGAGACGCGAGCAGCGCCATCTAGTGGAGGCAGTGCTGAACTGTCTACAGCTGAGTGTATGAGGAGCCGGGAACAGCGCCATCTAGTGGTGGCAGTGCTGAACTGCCTACAGCGGAGAGTAAGGGGAGCGGGGAGCAGCACCATCTAGTGGTGGCAGTACTGAACTGTCTACAGCGGAGAGTAAGGGGAGCCGGGAGCAGCGCCATCTAGTGGTGTCAGTGCTGAACTGTCTACAGTGATTGTATGAGGAACCAGGAGCAGCTCCATCTAGTGGTGGCAGTGCTGAACTGTCTACAGTGAGTGTATGAGGAGGTGGGAGCAGCGCCATCTAGTGGTGTCAGTGCTGAACTGTCTACAGCAGAGATAATGAGGAGCCGGGAGCAGCGCCATCTAGTGGTGGCAGCGCTGAACTGTTTACAGCGGAGTGTATGAGGAGCCGAGAGCATCGCCTTCTAGTGGTGGCAGCGCTGAACTGTCTACAGCGGAATGTATGAGGAGCTGGGAGCAGCGCTATCTAGTGGTGGCAGCGCCGAACTGTCTACAGCTGAGTGTATGAGGAGACGGGAGCAGCGCCATCTAGTGGTGGCAGTGCTGAACTGTCCACAGCTGATTGTATGAGGAGCCGGGAGCAGCGCCATATAGTGGTGGTAGTGCTGTACTGTCTACAGCTGAGTATATGAGGAGTCGGGAGCAGCGCCATGTAGTGGTGTCAGTGCTGAACTGTCTATAGCTGAGTGTATGAGGAGCCGGGACCAGCGCCATCTAGTGGAGACAGTTCTGAACTGTCTACAGCTGAGTGTATGAGGAGCCGGGAGCAGCGCCATCTAGTGGTGGCAGTGCTGAACTGTCTACAGCGGAGAGTATGAGGAGCCGGGAGCAGCGCCATCTGTGGTTTCAGTTCTGAACTGTCTACAGCTGAGTGTATGAGGAGCCGGGAGCAGCGCCATCTAGTGGTGGCAGTGCTGAACTGTCTACAGGAGAGATAATGAGGAGTCGGGAGCAGCGCCATCTAGTGGTGGCAGTGCTGAACTGTCTACAGCAGAGAGTATGAGGAGTCGGAAGCAGCGCCATCTAGTGGTGGCAGTGCTGAACTGTCTACAGCAGAGAGTATGAGGAGTCGGGAGCATCGCCATCTAGTGGTGGCAGGGCTGCACTGTCTACAGCAGAGAGTATGAGGAGCCAGGTGCAGCGCCATCTAGTGGTGGCAGGGCTGCACTGTCTACAGCAGAGTGTATGAGGAGCCGGGAGCAGCGCCATCTAGTGGTGGCTTTGATGAACTGTCTACAGCGGAGTGTATGAGGAGACGGGAGCAGCGCCATCTAGTGGTGGCAGTGATGAACTGTCTATAGCGGAGTGTATGAGGAGCCGGGAGCAGCGCCATCTAGTGCTGGCAGTGCTGAACTGTCTACAGCGGAGTGTATGAGGAGCCGGGAGCAGCGCCATCTAGTGCTGGCAGTGCTGAACTGTCTACAGCGGAGTGTATGAGGAGCCGGGAGCAGCGCCATCTAGTGGTGGCAGTGATGAACTGTCTACAGCGGAGAGTATGAGGAGCCGGGAGCGGCATCATTTAGTGGTGGCAGTCCTGAACTGTCTACAGCAGAGAGTATGAGGAGCCGGGAGCAGCGCCATCTAGTGGTGGCAGTGCTGAACTGTCTACAGCTGAGTGTATGAGGAGCCGGGTGCAGCGCCATCTAGTGGTGGTAGTGCTGCACTGTCTACAGCTGTGTGTATGAGGAGACGGGAGCAGCGCCATCTAGTGGTGGCAGGGCTGCACTGTCTACAGCAGGGAGTATGAGGAGTCGGGAGCAGCGCCATCTAGTGGTGGCAGTGCTGAACTGTCTACATATGAGTGTATGAGGAGCCGGGTGCAGCGCCATCTAGTGGTGGCAGTGCTGAACTGTCTACAGCTGATTGTATGAGGAGCCGGGAGCAGCACCATCTAGTGGTGGCAGAGCTGAACTGTCTACAGCTGAGTGTATGAGGAGCCGGGAGCAGCGCCATCTAGTGCTGGCAGTGCTGAACTGTCTAGAGCTGAGTGTACGAGGAGCCGGGTGCAGCGCCATCTAGTGGTGGCAGGGCTGCACTGTCTACAGCAGAGTGTATGAGGAGTCGGGAGCAGCGCCATCTAGTGGTGGCAGTGCTGAACTGTCTACAGCTGATTGTATGAGGAGCCGGGAGCAGCGCCATCTAGTGGTGGCAGTGCTGAACTGTCTACAGCTGAGTGTATGAGGAGCCGGGAGCAGCGCCATCTAGTGGTGGCAGTGCTGAACTGTCTACAGCTGAGTGTATGAGGAGCCGGGTGCAGCGCCATCTAGTGGTGGTAGGGCTGCACTGTCTACAGCTGAGTGTATGAGGAGCCGGTTGCAGCGCCATCTAGTGGTGGCAGGGCTGAACTGTCCACAGCTGAGTGTATGTGGAGCCGGGTGCAGCGCCATCTAGTGGTGGCAGTGCTGATCTGTCTACAGCAGAGAGTAGGAGGAGTCGGGAGCAGTGCCATCTAGTGGTGTCAGTGCTGAACTGTCTACAGCAGAGAGTATGAGGAGTCGGGAGCAGCGCCATCTAGTGGTGGCAGTGCTGAATTGTCTACAGCAGAGTGTATGAGGAGCCAGGAGCAGCGCCATCTAGTGGTGGCAGTGCTGAACTGTCTACAGCAGAGTGTATGAGGAGCCGGGAGCAGCGCCATCTAGTGCTGTCAATCCTGAACTATCTATAGCTGATTGTATGAGGAGTCGGGAGCAGCGCCATCTAGTGGTGGCAGTGCTGAACTGTCTACAGCGGAGAGTATGAGGAGCCGGGAGCAGCGCCCTCTAGTGGTGCCAGTGCTGAACTGTCTACAGCAGAGATAATGAGGAGCCTGGAGCAGCGCCATCTAGTGGTGGCAGCGCTGAACTGTCTACAGCTGAGTGTATGAGGAGCCGGGAGCAGCGCCATCTAGTGGTGGCAGTGCTGAACTGTCTACAGCAGAGAGTATAAGGAGCCAGGAGCAGCTGCATCTAGTGGTGGCAGTGCTGAACTGTCTACAGTAAGTGTATGAGGAGCCAGGAGCAGCGCCCTCTAGTGGTGCCAGTGCTGAACTGTCTACAGCAGAGATAATGAGGAGCCTGGAGCAGCGCCATCTAGTGGTGGCAGCGCTGAACTGTCTACAGCTGAGTGTATGAGGAGCCGGGAGCAGCGCCATCTAGTGGTGGCAGTGCTGAACTGTCTACAGCAGAGAGTATAAGGAGCCGGATGCAGCGCCATCTAGTGGTGGCAGTGCTCAACTGTCCACAGCTGATTGTATGAGGAGCCGGGAGCAGCGCCATCTAGTGGTGGTAGTGCTGTACTGTCTACAGCTGAGTTTATGAGGAGTCGGGAACATCGCCATCTAGTGGTGGCAGTGCTGAACTGTCTACAGCTGAGTGTAAGAGGATCCGGGAGCAGCGCCATCTAGTGGTGGCAGTGCTGAACTGTCTACAGCGGAGAGTATGAGGAGCCGGGAGCAGCACCATCTAGTGGTGTCAGTTCTGAACTGTCTACAGCTGAGTGTATGAGGAGCCGGGAGCAGCGCCATCTAGTGGTGGCAGTGCTGAACTGTCTACAGGAGAGATAATGAGGAGTCGGGAGCAGCGCCATCTAGTGGTGGTAGTGCTGAACTGTCTACAGCAGAGAGTATGAGGAGTCGGAAGCAGCGCCATCTAGTGGTGGCAATGCTGAACTGTCTACAGCAGAGAGTATGAGGAGTCGGGAGCAGCGCCATCTAGTGGTGGCAGGGCTGCACTGTCTACAGCAGAGAGTATGAGGAGCCAGGTGCAGCGCCATCTAGTGGTGGCAGGGCTGCACTGTCTACAGCAGAGTGTATGAGGAGCCGGGAGCAGCGCCATCTAGTGTTGGCAGTGATGAACTGTCTACAGCGGAGTGTATGAGGAGCCGGGAGCAGCGCCATCTAGTGCTGGCAGTGCTGAACTGTCTACAGCGGAGTGTATGAGGAGCCGGGAGCAGCGCCATCTAGTGCTGGCAGTGCTGAACTGTCTACAGCGGAGTGTATGAGGAGCCGGGAGCAGCGCCATCTAGTGGTTGCAGTGATGAACTGTCTACAGCGGAGAGTATGAGGAGCCGGGAGCAGCATCATCTAGTGGTGGCAGTGCTGAACTGTCTACAGCAGAGAGTATGAGGAGCCGGGAGCAGCGCCATCTAGTGGTGGCAATGGTGAACTGTCTACAGCTGAGTGTATGAGGACCCCGGTGCAGCGCCATCTAGTGGTGGCAGTGCTGAAGTGTATACAGCAGAGTGTATGAGGAGCCGGGAGCAGCGCCATCTAGTGGTGGCAGGGCTGCACTGTCTACAGCAGAGAGTATGAGGAGTCGGGAGCAGCGCCATCTAGTGGTGGCAGTGCTGAACTGTCTACATATGAGTGTATGAGGAGCCGGGTGCAGCGCCATCTAGTGGTGGCAGGGCTGCACTGTCTACAGCAGGGAGTATGAGGAGCCAGGTGCAGCGCGATCTAGTGGTGGCAGGGCTGCACTGTCTACAGCAGAGTGTATGAGGAGCCGGGAGCATCGCCATCTAGTGGTGGCAGTGCTGAACTGTCTGCAGCTGAGTGTATGAGGAGCCGGGTGCAGCGCCATCTAGTGGTGGCAGTGCTGAAGTGTATAAAGCAGAGTGTATGAGGAGCTGGGAGCAGCGCCATCTAGTGGTGGCAGTGCTGAACTGTCTACAGCTGATTCTATGAGGAGTCGGGAGCAGCACCATCTAGTGGTGGCAGTGCTGAACTGTCTACAGCTGAGTGTATGAGGAGCTGGGTGCAGCGCCATCTAGTGGTAGCAGTGCTGAACTGTCTACAGCTGAGTGTATGAGGAGCCGGGTGCAGCGCCATCTAGTGGTGGCAGTGCTGAACTGTCTACAGCTGAGTGTATGAGGAGCCAGGTGCAGCGCCATCTAGTGGTGGCAGGGCTGCACTGTCTACAGCAGAGAGTATGAGGAGTCGGGAGTAGCGCCATCTAGTTGTGTCAGTGCTGAACTGTCTACAGCTGATTGTATGAGGAGCCGGGAGCAGCGCCATCTAGTGGTGGCAGTGCTGAACTGTCTACAGCTGAGTGTATGAGGAGCCGGGTGCAGCGCCATCTAGTGGTGGCAGTGCTGAAGTGTATAAAGCAGAGTGTATGAGGAGCTGGGAGCAGCGCCATCTAGTGGTGGCAGTGCTGAACTGTCTACAGCTGATTCTATGAGGAGCCGGGTGCAGCGCCATCTAGTGGTGGCAGGGCTGCACTGTCTACAGCAGAGAGTATGAGGAGTCGGGAGTAGCGCCATCTAGTGGTGGCAGTGCTAAACTGTCTACATATGAGTGTATGAGGAGCCGGGTGCAGCACCATCTAGTGGTGGCAGGGCTGCACTGTCTACAGCAGAGAGTATGAGGAGCCAGGTGCAGCGCCATCTAGTGGTGGCAGGGCTGCACTGTCTACAACAGAGTGTATGAGGAGCCGGGAGCATCGCCATCTAGTGGTGGCAGTGCTGAACTGTCTACAGCTGAGTGTATGAGGAGCCGGGTGCAGCGCCATCTAGTGGTGGCAGTGCTGAAGTGTATACAGCAGAGTGTATGAGGAGCTGGGAGCAGCGCCATCTAGTGGTGGCAGTGCTGAACTGTCTACAGCAGAGAGTATGAGGAGCCGGGAGCAGCGCCATCTAGTGGTGGCAGAGCTGAACTGTCTACAGCTGAGTGTATGAGGAGCCGGGAGCAGCGTCATCTAGTGGTGGCAGTGATGAACTGTCTACAGCTGAGTGTATGAGGAGCCGGGTGCAGCGCCATCTAGTGGTGGCAGGGCTGCACTGTCTACAGCAGAGAGTATGAGGAGTCGGGAGCAGCGTACATCTAGTGTTGGCAGTGCTGAACTGTCTACAGCAGAGAGTATGAGGAGCCAGGTGCAGCGCCATCTAGTGGTGGCAGGGCTGCACTGTCTACAGCAGAGTGTATGAGGAGCCGGGAGTATCGCCATCTAGTGGTGGCAGTGCTGAATTGTCTACAGCTGAGTGTATGAAGAGCCGGGTGCAGCGCCATCTAGTGGTGGCAGTGCTGAAGTGTATAAAGCAGAGTGTATGAGGAGCTGGGAGCAGCGCCATCTAGTGGTGGCAGTGCTGAACTGTCTACAGCTGATTCTATGAGGAGCCGGGAGCAGCACCATCTAGTGGTGGCAGAGCTGAACTGTCTACAGCTGAGTGTATGAGGAGCCGGGAGCAGCGCCATCTAGTGGTGGCAGTGCTGAACTGTCTACAGCTGAGTGTATGAGGAGCTGGGTGCAGCGCCATCTAGTGGTAGCAGTGCTGAACTGTCTACAGCTGAGTGTATGAGGAGCCGGGTGCAGCGCATCTAGTGGTGGCATGGCTGCACTGTCTACAGCAGAGAGTATGAGGAGTCGGGAGTAGCGCCATCTAGTGGTGGCAGTGCTGAACTGTCTACAGCTGATTGTATGAGGAGCCGGGAGCAGCGCCATCTAGTGGTGGCAGTGCTGAACTGTCTACAGCTGAGTGCATGAGGAGCCGGGAGCAGTGCCATCTAGTGATGGCAGTGCTGAACTGTCTACAGCTTAGTGTATGAGGAGCCGGGTGCAGCGCCATCTAGTGGTGGCAGGGCTGCACTGTCAACAGCAGAGAGCATGAGGAATCGGGAGCAGCGCCATCTTGTGGTGGCAGTGCTGAACTGTCTACAGCTGAGTGTATGAGGAGCCGGGTGCAGCGCCATCTAGTGGTGGCAGTGCTGAACTGTCTACAGCAGAGAGTATGAGGAGCCGGGAGCAGCGCCATCTAGTGGTGGCAGTGCTGAAGTGTATACAGCAGAGTGTATGAGGAGCCAGGAGCAGCGCCATCTAGTGGTGGCAGGGCTGCACTGTCTACAGCAGAGAGTATGAGGAGTCGGGTGCAGCGCCATCTTGTGGTGGCAGTGCTGAACTGTCTACAGCTGAGTGTATGAGGAGCCGGGTGCAGCGCCATCTAGTGGTGGCAGTGCTGAAGTGTATACAGCAGAGTGTATGAGGAGCCGGGAGCAGCGCCATCTAGTGGTGGCAAGGCTGCACTGTCTACAGCAGAGAGTATGAGGAGTCGGGAGCAGCGCCATCTAGTGGTGGCAGTGCTGAACTGTCTACATATGAATGTATGAGGAGCCGGGTGCAGCACCATCTAGTGGTGGCAGGGCTGCACTGTTTACAGCAGAGAGTATGAGGAGCCAGGTGCAGCACCATCTAGTGGTGGCAGGACTGCAATGTCTACAGCAGAGTGTATGAGGAGCCGGGAGCAGCACCATCTAGTGGTGGCAGAGCTGAACTGTCTACAGCTGAGTGTATGAGGAGCCGGGAACAGCGCCATCTAGTGGTGGCAGGGCTGCACTGTCTACAGCAGAGAGTATGAGTAGTCGGGAGCAGCGCCATCTAGTGGTGGCAGTGCTGAACTGTCTACAGCTGAGTGTATGAGGAGCCAGGTGCAGCGCCATCTAGTGATGGCAGTGCTGAACTGTCTACAGCAGAGAGTATGAGGAGCCGGGAGCAGCGCCATCTAGTGATGGCAGTGCTGAACTGTCTACAGCAGAGAGTATGAGGAGCCGGGTGCAGCGCCATCTAGTGGTGGCAGGGCTGAAATGTCTACAGCAGAGAGTATGAGGAGCCGGGTGCAGCGACATCTAGTGGTGACAGTGCTGAACTGTCTACAGCTGAGTGTATGAGGAGCCGGGAGCAGCGCCATCTAGTGGTGGCAGTGCTGAACTGTCTACAGCTGAGTGTATGAGGAGCCGGGTGCAGCGCCATCTAGTAGTGGCAGTGCTGAAGTGTATACAGCAGAGTGTATGAGGAGCCGGGAGCAGCGCCATCTAGTGGTGGCAGGGCTGCACTGTCTACAGCAGAGAGTATGAGGAGCCATGTGCAGCGCCATCTAGTGGTGGCAGGGCTGCACTGTCTACAGCAGAGTGTATGAGGAGCCGGGAGCATCGCCATCTAGTGGTGGCAGTGCTGAACTGTCTACAGCTCAGTGTATGAGGAGCCGGGAGCAGCGCCATCTAGTGGTGGCAGAGCTGAACTGTCTACAGCTGAGTGTATGAGGAGCCGGGAGCAGCAACACCTAGTGGTGGCAGTGCTGAACTGTCTACAGCAGAGTGTATGAGGAGCCGGGAGCAGCGCCATCTAGTGGTGGCAGGGCTGCACTGTCTACAGCAGAGAGTATGAGGAGTCGGGTGCAGCGCCATCTTGTGGTGGCAGTGCTGAACTGTCTACAGCTGAGTGTATGAGGAGCCGGGTACAGCGCCATCTAGTGGTGGCAGTGCTTAAGTGTATACAGCTGAGTGTATGAGGAGCCGGGAGCAGCGCCATCTAGTGGTGGCAGGGCTGCACTGTCTACAGCAGGGTTCCCCAACTCCAGTCCTCAAGGCCCACCAACAGGTCATGTTTTCAGGATTTCCTTAGCATTGCACAGGTGATGGAATTATTGCCTGTGCAGGTGATGGAATTATCACCTGTGTAATACTAAGGAAATCCTGAAAACATGACCTGTTGGTGGGCCTTGAGGACTGGAGTTGGGGAACCCTGGTCTACAGCAGAGAGTATGAGGAGTCGGGAGCAGCGCCATCTAGTGGTGGCAGTGCTGAACTGTCTACATATGAATGTATGAGGAGCCGGGTGCAGCACCATCTAGTGGTGGCAGGGCTGCACTGTTTACAGCAGAGAGTATGAGGAGCCAGGTGCAGCGCCATCTAGTGGTGGCAAGGCTGCATTGTCTACAGCAGAGTGTATGAGGAGCCGGGAGCAGCACCATCTAGTGGTGGCAGAGCTGAACTGTCTACAGCTGAGTGTATGAGGAGCCGGGAACAGCGCCATCTAGTGGTGGCAGTGCTGAACTGTCTACAGCTAAGTGTATGAGGAGCCGGGTGCAGCGCCATCTAGTGGTGGCAGGGCTGCACTGTCTACAGCAGAGAGTATGAGGAGTCGGGAGCAGCGCCATCTAGTGTTGGCAGTGCTGAACTGTCTACAGCTGATTGTATGAGGAGCCGGGAGCAGCGCCATCTAGTGGTGGCAGTGCTAAACTGTCTACAGCTGAGTGTATGAGGAGCCGGGAGCAGCGCCATCTAGTGGTGGCAGTGCTGAACTGTCTACAGCTGAGTGTATGAGGAGCCGGGTGCAGCGCCATCTAGTGGTGGCAGGGCTGCACTGTCTACAGCAGAGAGTATGAGGAGTCGGGAGCAGCGCCATCTAGTGGTGGCAGTGCTGAACTGTCTACAGCTGAGTGTATGAGGAGCCAGGTGCAGCGCCATCTAGTGATGGCAGTGCTGAACTGTCTACAGCAGAGAGTATGAGGAGCCGGGAGCAGCGCCATCTAGTGATGGCAGTGCTGAACTGTCTACAGCAGAGAGTATGAGGAGCCGGGTGCAGCGCCATCTAGTGGTGGCAGGGCTGAACTGTCTACAGCAGAGAGTATGAGGAGCCGGGTGCAGCGACATCTAGTGGTGACAGTGCTGAACTGTCTACAGCTGAGTGTATGAGGAGCCGGGAGCAGCGCCATCTAGTGGTGGCAGTGCTGACCTGTCTACAGCTGAGTGTATGAAGAGCCGGGTGCAGCGCCATCTAGTGGTGGCAGTGCTGAAGTGTATACAGCAGAGTGTATGAGGAGCCGGGAGCAGCGCCATCTAGTGGTGGCAGGGCTGCACTGTCTACAGCAGAGAGTATGAGGAGCCAGGTGCAGCGCCATCTAGTGGTGGCAGGGCTGCACTGTCTACAGCAGAGTGTATGAGGAGCCGGGAGCATCGCCATCTAGTGGTGGCAGTGCTGAACTGTCTACAGCTGAGTGTATGAGGAGCCGGGAGCAGCGCCATCTAGTGGTGGCAGTGCTGAACTGTCTACAGCTGAGTGTATGAGGAGCCGGGTGCAGCGCCATCTAGTGGTGGCAGGGCTGCACTGTCAACAGCAGATAGCATGAGGAATCGGGAGCAGCGCCATCTTGTGGTGGCAGTGCTGAACTGTCTACAGCTGAGTGTATGAGGAGCCGGGTGCAGCGCCATCTAGTGGTGGCAGTGATGAACTGTCTACAGCAGAGAGTATGAGGAGCCGGGAGCAGCGCCATCTAGTGGTGGCAGTGCTGAAGTGTATACAGCAGAGTGTATGAGGAGCCGGGAGCAGCGCCATCTAGTGGTGGCAGGGCTGCACTGTCTACAGCAGAGAGTATGAGGAGTCGGGTGCAGCGCCAGCTTGTGGTGGCAGTGCTGAACTGTCTACAGCTGAGTGTATGAGGAGCCGGGTGCAGCGCCATGTTGTGGTGGCAGTGCTGAAGTGTATACAGCAGAGTGTATGAGGAGCCGGGAGCAGCGCCATCTAGTGGTGGCAGGGCTGCACTGTCTACAGCAGAGAGTATGAGGAGTCGGAAGCAGCGCCATCTAGTGGTGGCAGTGCTGAACTGTCTACATATGAATGTATGAGGAGCCGGGTGCAGCACCATCTAGTGGTGGCAGGGCTGCACTGTTTACAGCAGAGAGTATGAGGAGCCAGGTGCAGCGCCATCTAGTGGTGGCAGGGCTGCACTGTCTACAGCAGAGTGTATGAGGAGCCGGGAGCAGCACCATCTAGTAGTGGCAGAGCTGAACTGTCTACAGCTGAGTGTATGAGGAGCCGGGAACAGCGCCATCTAGTGGTGGCAGTGCTGAACTGTCTACAGCTAAGTGTATGAGGATCCGGGTGCAGCGCCATCTAGTGGTGGCAGGGCTGCACTGTCTACAGCAGAGAGTATGAGGAGTCGGGAGCAGCGCCATCTAGTGTTGGCAGTGCTGAACTGTCTACAGCTGATTGTATGAGGAGCCGGGAGCAGCGCCATCTAGTGGTGGCAGTGCTAAACTGTCTACAGCTGAGTGTATGAGGAGCCGGGAGCAGCGCCATCTAGTGGTGGCAGTGCTGAACTGTCTACAGCTGAGTGTATGAGGAGCCGGGTGCAGCGCCATCTAGTGGTGGCAGGGCTGCACTGTCTACAGCAGAGAGTATGAGGAGTCGGGAGCAGCGCCATCTAGTGGTGGCAGTGCTGAACTGTCTACAGCTGAGTGTATGAGGAGCCAGGTGCAGCGCCATCTAGTGATGGCAGTGCTGAACTGTCTACAGCAGAGAGTATGAGGAGCCGGGAGCAGCGCCATCTAGTGATCGCAGTGCTGAACTGTCTACAGCAGAGAGTATGAGGAGCCGGGTGCAGCGCCATCTAGTGGTGGCAGGGCTGAACTGTCTACAGCAGAGAGTATGAGGAGCCGGGTGCAGCGACATCTAGTGGTGACAGTGCTGAACTGTCTACAGCTGAGTGTATGAGGAGCCGGGAGCAGCGCCATCCAGTGGTGGCAGTGCTGAACTGTCTACAGCTGAGTGTATGAGGAGCCGGGTGCAGAGCCATCTAGTGGTGGCAGTGCTGAAGTGTATACAGCAGAGTGTATGAGGAGCCGGGAGCAGCGCCATCTAGTGGTGGCAGAGCTGCACTGTCTACAGCAGAGAGTATGAGGAGCCAGGTGCAGCGCCATCTAGTGGTGGCAGGGCTGCACTGTCTACAGCAGAGTGTATGAGGAGCCGGGAGCATCGCCATCTAGTGGTGGCAGTGCTGAACTGTCTACAGCTGAGTGTATGAGGAGCCGGGAGCAGTGCCATCTAGTAGTGGTAGAGCTGAACTGTCTACAGCTGAGCGTATGAAGAGCCGGGAGCAGCGCCATCTAGTGGTGGCAGTGTTGAACTGTCTACAGTAGAGTGTATGAGGAGCCGGGTGCAGCGCCATCTAGTGGTGACAGTGCTGAAGTGTATACAGCAGAGTGTATGAGGAGATGGGAGCAGCGCCATCTAGTGGTGGCAGTGCTGAACTGTCTACAGCTGATTGTATGAGAAGACGGGAGCAGCACCATCTAGTGGTGGCAGAGCTAATCTGTCTACAGCTGAGTGTATGAGGAGCCAGGAGCAACGCCATCTAGTGGTGGCAGTGCTGAACTGTCTGCAGCTGAGTGTATGAGGAGCCGGGTGCAGCGCCATCTAGTGGTGGCAGGGCTGCACTGTCTACAGCAGAGAGTATGAGGAGTCAGGAGCAGCGCCATCTAGTGGTGGCAGTGCTGAACTATCTACAGCTGAGTGTATGAGGAGCCAGGTGCAGCGCCATCTAGTGATGGCAGTGCTGAACTGTCTACAGCAGAGAGTATGAGGAGCAGGGAGCAGCGCCATCTAGTGGTGACAGTGCTGAACTGTCTACAGCGGAGTGTATGAGGAGCCGGGAGCAGCGCCATCTAGTGGTGGCAGTGCTGAACTGTCTACAGCTGAGTGTATGAGGAGCCGGGTGCAGCGCCATCTAATGATGGCAGTGCTGAACTGTCTACAGCAGAGAGTATGAGGAGCCGGGAGCAGCGCCATCTAGTGGTGACAGTGCTGAACTGTCTACAGCTGAGTGTATGAGGAGCCGGGTGCAGCGCCATCTAGTGGTGGCAGTGCTGAACTGTCTACAGCTGAATGTATGAGGAGTCGGGAGTAGCGCCATCTAGAGGTGGCAGTGCTGAACTGTCTACAGCTGAGTGTATGAGGAGCTGTGTGCAGCGCCATCTAGTGCTGTCAGTGCTGAACTGTCTACAGCTGAGATTATGAGGAGCCGGGAGCAGCGCCATCTAGTGGTGGCAGTGCTGAACTGTCTACAGCTGAGTGTATGAGCAGTCGTGAGCAGCGCCATCTAGAGGTGTCAGTGCTGAACTCTCTACAGCGGAGAGTATGAGGAGTCGGGAGCAGCCCCATCTAGTGGTGGCAGCGCTGAACTGTCTACAGCTGAGTGTATGAGGAGCCGGGAGCAGCGCCATCTAGTGGTGGCAGAGCTGAACTGTCTACAGCTGAGTGTATGAGGAGCTGGGTGCAGCGCCATCTAGTGGTGGCAGTGTTGAACTGTCTACAGCTGAGAGTATGAGGAGCCGGGAGCAGCGCCATCTAGTGGTGGCAGTGCTGAACTGTCTACAGCTGAGTGTATGAGGAGCCGGAAGCAGCGCCATCTATTGGTGGCAGCGCTGAACTGTCTACAGCTGAGTGTATGTGGAGCCGGGAGCAGCGCCATCTAGTGGTGGCAGTGCTGAACTGTCTACAGCTGAGAGTATGAGGAACCAGGAGCAGCGCCATCTAGTGGTGGCAGTGCTGAACTGACTACAGCTGAATGTATGAGGAGCCGGGAGCAGCATCATCTAGTGGTGGCAGTGCTGAATTGTCTACAGCTGAGTGTATGAGGAGCCGGGAGCAGCGTCATCTAGTGGTGGCAGTGCTGAACTGTCTACAGCAGAGAGTATGAGGAGCCAGGAACAGCGCCATCTAGTGGTGGCAGTGCTGAACTGTCTACAGCTGAATGTATGAGGAGCCGGGAGCAGCATCATCTAGTGGTGGCAGTGCTGAACTGTCTACAGCAGAGAGTATGAGGAGACGCGAGCAGCGCCATCTAGTGGTGCCAGTGCTGAACTGTCTACATCAGAGAGTATGAGGAGCCGGGAGCAGCGCCATCTAGTGGTGTCAGTGCTGAACTGTCTACAGTGGAGTGTATGAGGAACCGGGAGCAGCGCCATCTAGTGGTGGCAGTGCTGAACTGTCTACAGCTGAGTGTATGAGGAGCCGGGTGCAGCGCCATCTACTGGTGGCAGTGCTGAAGTGTATACAGCAGAGTATATGAGGATATATGAGGAGCCGGGAGCAGCGCCATCTGGTGGTGGCAGGGCTGCACTGTCTACAGGGGAGAGTATGAGGAATCAGGAGCAGCTCCATCTAGTGGTGGCAGTGCTGAACTGTCTACAGCGGAGTGTATGAGGAGCCTGGAGAAGTGCCATCAAGTGGTGGCAGTGCTGAACTGTCTACAGCGGAGTGTATGAGGAGCCGGGAGCAGCGCCATCTAGTGGAGGCAGTGCTGAACTGTCTACAGCTGAGTGTATGAGGAGCCGGGAACAGCGCCATCTAGTGGTGGCAGTGCTGAACTGCCTACAGCGGAGAGTAAGGGGAGCCGGGAGCAGCGCCATCTAGTGGTGTCAGTGCTGAACTGTCTACAGTGATTGTATGAGGAGCCAGGAGCAGCTCCATCTAGTGGTGGCAGTGCTGCACTGTCTACAGTGAGTGTATGAGGAGGCGGGGGCAGCGCCATCTAGTGGTGTCAGTGCTGAACTGTCTACAGCAGAGATAATGAGGAGCCAGGAGCAGCTCCATCTAGTGGTGGCAGTGCTGAACTGTCTACAGCGGAGTGTATGAGGAGCCGGGAGCAGCGCCATCTAGTGGTGGCAGTGCTGAACTGTCTACAGCAGAGAGTATGAGGAGTCGGGAGCATCGCCATCTAGTGGTGGCAGGGCTGCACTGTCTACAGCAGAGAGTATGAGGAGCCAGGTGCAGCGCCATCTAGTGGTGGCAGTGCTGAACTGTCTACAGCTGAATGTATGAGTAGTCGGGAGTAGCGCCATCTAGAGGTGGCAGTGCTGAACTGTCTACAGCTGAGTGTATGAGGAGCTGGGTGCAGCGCCATCTAGTGCTGTCAGTGCTGAACTGTCTACAGCTGAGTGTATGAGGAGCTGGGTGCAGTGCCATCTAGTGGTGGCAGTGCTGAACTGTCTACAGCTGAGATTATGAGGAGCCGGGAGCAGCGCCATATAGTGGTGGCAGTGCTGAACTGTCTACAGCTGAGTGTATGAGCAGTCGGGAGCAGCGCCATCTAGTGGTGTCAGTGCTGAACTCTCTACAGCGGAGAGTATGAGGAGTCGGGAGCAGCCCCATCTAGTGGTGGCAGCGCTGAACTGTCTACAGCTGAGTGTATGAGGAGCCGGGAGCAGCGCCATCTAGTGGTGGCAGAGCTGAACTGTCTACAGCTGAGTGTATGAGGAGCTGGGTGCAGCGCCATCTAGTGGTAGCAGTGTTGAACTGTCTACAGCTGAGAGTATGAGGAGCCGGGAGCAGCGCCATCTAGTGGTGGCAGTGCTGAACTGTCTACAGCTGAGTGTATGAGGAGCCGGAAGCAGCGCCATCTATTGGTGGCAGCGCTGAACTGTCTACAGCTGAGTGTATGTGGAGCCGGGAGCAGCGCCATCTAGTGGTGGCAGTGCTGAACTGTCTACAGCTGAGAGTATGAGGAACCAGGAGCAGCGCCATCTAGTGGTGGCAGTGCTGAACTGACTACAGCTGAATGTATGAGGATCCGGGAGCAGCATCATCTAGTGGTGGCAGTGCTGAATTGTCTACAGCTGAGTGTATGAGGAGCCGGGAGCAGCGTCATCTAGTGGTGGCAGTGCTGAACTGTCTACAGCAGAGAGTATGAGGAGCCAGGAACAGCGCCATCTAGTGGTGGCAGTGCTGAACTGTGTACAGCTGAATGTATGAGGAGCCGGGAGCAGCATCATCTAGTGGTGGCAGTGCTGAACTGTCTACAGCAGAGAGTATGAGGAGACGCGAGCAGCGCCATCTAGTGGTGCCAGTGCTGAACTGTCTACATCAGAGAGTATGAGGAGCCGGGAGCAGCGCCATCTAGTGGTGTCAGTGCTGAACTGTCTACAGTGGAGTGTATGAGGAGCCGGGAGCAGTGCCATCTAGTAGTGGTAGAGCTGAACTGTCTACAGTAGAGTGTATGAGGAGCCGGGTGCAGCGCCATCTAGTGGTGACAGTGCTGAAGTGTATACAGCAGAGTGTATGAGGAGCCGGGTGCAGCGCCATCTAGTGGTGGCAGGGCTGCACTGTCTACAGCAGAGAGTATGAGGAGTCAGGAGCAGCGCCATCTAGTGGTGGCAGTGCTGAACTATCTACAGCTGAGTGTATGAGGAGCCAGGTGCAGCGCCATCTAGTGATGGCAGTGCTGAACTGTCTACAGCAGAGAGTATGAGGAGCAGGGAGCAGCGCCATCTAGTGGTGACAGTGCTGAACTGTCTACAGCGGAGTGTATGAGGAGCCGGGAGCAGCGCCATCTAGTGGTGGCAGTGCTGAACTGTCTACAGCTGAGTGTATGAGGAGCCGGGTGCAGCGCCATCTAATGATGGCAGTGCTGAACTGTCTACAGCAGAGAGTATGAGGAGCCGGGAGCAGCGCCATCTAGTGGTGACAGTGCTGAACTGTCTACAGCTGAGTGTATGAGGAGCCGGGTGCAGCGCCATCTAGTGGTGGCAGTGCTGAACTGTCTACAGCTGAATGTATGAGGAGTCGGGAGTAGCGCCATCTAGAGGTGGCAGTGCTGAACTGTCTACAGCTGAGTGTATGAGGAGCTGTGTGCAGCGCCATCTAGTGCTGTCAGTGCTGAACTGTCTACAGCTGAGTGTATGAGGAGCTGGGTGCAGTGCCATCTAGTGGTGGCAGTGCTGAACTGTCTACAGCTGAGATTATGAGGAGCCGGGAGCAGCGCCATCTAGTGGTGGCAGTGCTGAACTGTCTACAGCTGAGTGTATGAGCAGTCGTGAGCAGCGCCATCTAGAGGTGTCAGTGCTGAACTCTCTACAGCGGAGAGTATGAGGAGTCGGGAGCAGCCCCATCTAGTGGTGGCAGCGCTGAACTGTCTACAGCTGAGTGTATGAGGAGCCGGGAGCAGCGCCATCTAGTGGTGGCAGAGCTGAACTGTCTACAGCTGAGTGTATGAGGAGCTGGGTGCAGCGCCATCTAGTGGTGGCAGTGTTGAACTGTCTACAGCTGAGAGTATGAGGAGCCGGGAGCAGCGCCATCTAGTGGTGGCAGTGCTGAACTGTCTACAGCTGAGTGTATGAGGAGCCGGAAGCAGCGCCATCTATTGGTGGCAGCGCTGAACTGTCTACAGCTGAGTGTATGTGGAGCCGGGAGCAGCGCCATCTAGTGGTGGCAGTGCTGAACTGTCTACAGCTGAGAGTATGAGGAACCAGGAGCAGCGCCATCTAGTGGTGGCAGTGCTGAACTGACTACAGCTGAATGTATGAGGAGCCGGGAGCAGCATCATCTAGTGGTGGCAGTGCTGAATTGTCTACAGCTGAGTGTATGAGGAGCCGGGAGCAGCGTCATCTAGTGGTGGCAGTGCTGAACTGTCTACAGCAGAGAGTATGAGGAGCCAGGAACAGCGCCATCTAGTGGTGGCAGTGCTGAACTGTCTACAGCTGAATGTATGAGGAGCCGGGAGCAGCATCATCTAGTGGTGGCAGTGCTGAACTGTCTACAGCAGAGAGTATGAGGAGACGCGAGCAGCGCCATCTAGTGGTGCCAGTGCTGAACTGTCTACATCAGAGAGTATGAGGAGCCGGGAGCAGTGCCATCTAGTGGTGTCAGTGCTGAACTGTCTACAGTGGAGTGTATGAGGAACCGGGAGCAGCGCCATCTAGTGGTGGCAGTGCTGAACTGTCTACAGCTGAGTGTATGAGGAGCCGGGTGCAGCGCCATCTACTGGTGGCAGTGCTGAAGTGTATACAGCAGAGTATATGAGGATATATGAGGAGCCGGGAGCAGCGCCATCTGGTGGTGGCAGGGCTGCACTGTCTACAGGGGAGAGTATGAGGAATCAGGAGCAGCTCCATCTAGTGGTGGCAGTGCTGAACTGTCTACAGCGGAGTGTATGAGGAGCCTGGAGAAGTGCCATCAAGTGGTGGCAGTGCTGAACTGTCTACAGCGGAGTGTATGAGGAGCCGGGAGCAGCGCCATCTAGTGGAGGCAGTGCTGAACTGTCTACAGCTGAGTGTATGAGGAGCCGGGAACAGCGCCATCTAGTGGTGGCAGTGCTGAACTGCCTACAGCGGAGAGTAAGGGGAGCCGGGAGCAGCGCCATCTAGTGGTGTCAGTGCTGAACTGTCTACAGTGATTGTATGAGGAGCCAGGAGCAGCTCCATCTAGTGGTGGCAGTGCTGCACTGTCTACAGTGAGTGTATGAGGAGGCGGGGGCAGCGCCATCTAGTGGTGTCAGTGCTGAACTGTCTACAGCAGAGATAATGAGGAGCCAGGAGCAGCTCCATCTAGTGGTGGCAGTGCTGAACTGTCTACAGCGGAGTGTATGAGGAGCCGGGAGCAGCGCCATCTAGTGGTGGCAGTGCTGAACTGTCTACAGCAGAGAGTATGAGGAGTCGGGAGCATCGCCATCTAGTGGTGGCAGGGCTGCACTGTCTACAGCAGAGAGTATGAGGAGCCAGGTGCAGCGCCATCTAGTGGTGGCAGTGCTGAACTGTCTACAGCTGAATGTATGAGGAGTCGGGAGTAGCGCCATCTAGAGGTGGCAGTGCTGAACTGTCTACAGCTGAGTGTATGAGGAGCTGGGTGCAGCGCCATCTAGTGCTGTCAGTGCTGAACTGTCTACAGCTGAGTGTATGAGGAGCTGGGTGCAGTGCCATCTAGTGGTGGCAGTGCTGAACTGTCTACAGCTGAGATTATGAGGAGCCGGGAGCAGCGCCATATAGTGGTGGCAGTGCTGAACTGTCTACAGCTGAGTGTATGAGCAGTCGGGAGCAGCGCCATCTAGTGGTGTCAGTGCTGAACTCTCTACAGCGGAGAGTATGAGGAGTCGGGAGCAGCCCCATCTAGTGGTGGCAGCGCTGAACTGTCTACAGCTGAGTGTATGAGGAGCCGGGAGCAGCGCCATCTAGTGGTGGCAGAGCTGAACTGTCTACAGCTGAGTGTATGAGGAGCTGGGTGCAGCGCCATCTAGTGGTAGCAGTGTTGAACTGTCTACAGCTGAGAGTATGAGGAGCCGGGAGCAGCGCCATCTAGTGGTGGCAGTGCTGAACTGTCTACAGCTGAGTGTATGAGGAGCCGGAAGCAGCGCCATCTATTGGTGGCAGCGCTGAACTGTCTACAGCTGAGTGTATGTGGAGCCGGGAGCAGCGCCATCTAGTGGTGGCAGTGCTGAACTGTCTACAGCTGAGAGTATGAGGAACCAGGAGCAGCGCCATCTAGTGGTGGCAGTGCTGAACTGACTACAGCTGAATGTATGAGGATCCGGGAGCAGCATCATCTAGTGGTGGCAGTGCTGAATTGTCTACAGCTGAGTGTATGAGGAGCCGGGAGCAGCGTCATCTAGTGGTGGCAGTGCTGAACTGTCTACAGCAGAGAGTATGAGGAGCCAGGAACAGCGCCATCTAGTGGTGGCAGTGCTGAACTGTGTACAGCTGAATGTATGAGGAGCCGGGAGCAGCATCATCTAGTGGTGGCAGTGCTGAACTGTCTACAGCAGAGAGTATGAGGAGACGCGAGCAGCGCCATCTAGTGGTGCCAGTGCTGAACTGTCTACATCAGAGAGTATGAGGAGCCGGGAGCAGCGCCATCTAGTGGTGTCAGTGCTGAACTGTCTACAGTGGAGTGTATGAGGAGCCGGGAGCAGCGCCATCTAGTGGTGGCAGTGCTGAACTGTCTACAGCTGAGTGTATGAGGAGCCGGGTGCAGCGCCATCTACTGGTGGCAGTGCTGAAGTGTATACAGCAGAGTATATGAGGATATATGAGGAGCCGGGAGCAGCGCCATCTGGTGGTGGCAGGGCTGCACTGTCTACAGGGGAGAGTATGAGGAATCAGGAGCAGCTCCATCTAGTGGTGGCAGTGCTGAACTGTCTACAGCGGAGTGTATGAGGAGCCTGGAGAAGCGCCATCAAGTGGTGGCAGTGCTGAACTGTCTACAGCGGAGTGTATGAGGAGCCGGGAGCAGCGCCATCTAGTGGAGGCAGTGCTGAACTGTCTACAGCTGAGTGTATGAGGAGCCGGGAACAGCGCCATCTAGTGGTGGCAGTGCTGAACTGCCTACAGCGGAGAGTAAGGGGAGCCGGGAGCAGCGCCATCTAGTGGTGTCAGTGCTGAACTGTCTACAGCGGAGTGTATGAGGAGCCGGGAGCAGCGCCATCTAGTGGTGGCAGTGCTGAACTGTCTACAGCAGAGAGTATGAGGAGTCGGGAGCATCGCCATCTAGTGGTGGCAGGGCTGCACTGTCTACAGCAGAGAGTATGAGGAGCCAGGTGCAGCGCCATCTAGTGGTGGCAGGGCTGCACTGTCTACAGCAGAGTGTATGAGGAGCCGGGAGCAGCGCCATCTAGTGATGGCTTTGATTAACTGTCTACAGCGGAGTGTATGAGGAGCCGGGAGCAGCGCCATCTAGTGGTGGCAGTGCCGCCATCTAGTGGTGGCAGTGCTGAACTGTCTACAGCAGAGTGTATGAGGAGACGGGAGCAGCGCCATCTAGTGGTGGCAGTGATGAACTGTCTACAGCGGAGTGTATGAGGAGTCGGGAGCAGCGCCATCTAGTGCTGGCAGTGCTGAACTGTCTACAGCTGAGTGTATGAGGAGCCGGGAGCAGCGCCATCTAGTGGTGGCAGAGCTGAACTGTCTACAGCTGAGCGTATGAGGAGCTGGGTGCAGCGCCATCTAGTGCTGGCAGTGCTGAACTGTCTACAGCTGAGAGTATGAGGAGACGGGAGCAGCGCCATCTAGTGGTGGCAGTGCTGAACTGTCTACAGCGGAGTGTATGCGGAGCCGGGAGCAGCGCCGTCTATTGGTGGCAGTGCTGAACTGTCTACAGCAGAGAGTATGAGGAGCCGGGAGCAGCGCCATCTAGTGGTGACAATGCTGAACTGTCTACAGCAGAGAGTATGAGGAGCCGGGAACAGCGCCATCTAGTGACGGCAGAGCTGAACAGTCTACAGTGGAGAGTATGAGGAGTCGGGAGCAGCGCCATCTAGTGGTGGCAGTGCTGAACTGTCTACAGCTGAGTGTATGAGGAGCCGGGTGCAGCGCCATCTAGTGGTGTCAGTGCTGAGCTGTCTACAGCGGAGAGTTTGAGGAGTCGGGAGCAGCGCCATCTAGTGGTGGCAGTGCTGAACTGTCTACAGCTGAGTGTATGAGGAGCCGGGTGCAGCGCCATCTAGTGGTGGTAGTGCTGCACTGTCTACAGCTGAGTGTATGAGGAGACGGGAGCAGGGCCATCTAGTGGTGGCAGGGCTGCACTGTCTACAGCAGAGAGTATGAGGACTCGGGAGCAGCGCCATCTAGTGGTGGCAGTGCTGAACTGTCTACATATGAGTGTATGAGGAGCCGGGTGCAGCGCCATCTGGTGGTGGCAAGGCTGCACTGTCTACAGCAGAGAGTATGAGGAGTCGGGAGCAGCGAAATCTAGTGGTGACAGGGCTGCACTGTCTACAGCAGAGTGTATGAGGAGCCGGGAGCAGCGACATCTGGGGTGGCAGTGCTGAACTGCCTACAGCTGAGTGTATGAGGAGCTGGGTCCAGCGCCATCGAGTGCTGGCAGTGCTGAACTGTCTACAGCTGAGTGTATGAGGAGCCGGGAGCAGCGCCATCTAGTGGGGGCAGGGCTGCATTGTCTACAGCAGAGAGTATGAGGAGTCGGGAGCAGCACGATCTAGTGGTGGCAGTGGTTAACTGTCTACAGCTGAGTGTATGAGGAGTCGGGAGAAGCGCCATCTAGTGGTGGCAGCGCTGCACTGTCTACAGCTGATCGTATGAGGAGTCGGGAGCAGCGCCATCTAGTAGTGGCAGTGCTGAACTGTCTACAGCTGAGTGTATGAGGAGTCGGGAACAGCGCCATCTAGTGGTGGCAGTGCCGAACTGTCTACAGCTGAGAGTATGAGGAGCCGTGAGCTGCGCCATCTAGTGGTGGCAGTGCTGAACTGTCTACAGTAGAGAGTATGAGGAGCCGGGAGCAGCGCCATCTAGTGGTGGCAGTGCTGAACTTTCTACAGCGGAGTGTATGAGGAGCCGGGAGCAGCGCCATCTAGTGGTGGCAGTGCTGAACTGTCTACAGCTGAGTGTATGAGGAGACGGGAGCAGCGCCATCTAGTGGTGTCAGTGCTGAACTGTGTACAGTGGAGTGTATGAGGAGCCGGGAGCAGCGCCATCTAGTGATGGCAGTGCTGAACTGTCTACAGCTTAGTGTATGAGGAGCCAGGTGCAGCGCCATCTAGTGATGGCAGTGCTGAACTGCCTACAGCAGAGAGTATGAGGAGCCGGGAGCAGCGCCATCTAGTGGTGACAGTGCTGAACTGTCTACAGCGGAGTGTATGAGGAGCCGGGAGCAGCGCCATCTAGTGGTGTCAGTGCTGAACTGTCTACATCTGAGTGTATGAGGAGCCGGGTGTAGCGCCATCTAGTGGTGTCAGTGCTGAACTGTCTATAGCGGAGAGTATGAGGAGTCGGGAGCAGCGCCATCTAGTGGTGGCAGTGCTGAATTGTCTACAGCTGAGTGTATGAGGAGCGGGGAGCAGCGCCATCTAGTGGTGGCAGTGCTGAACTGTCTACAGCTGAATGTATGAGGAGTCGGGAGCAGCGCCATCTAGTGGTGGCAGTGCTGAACTGTCTACAGCTGAGTGTATGAGGAGCCGGGTGCAGCGCCATCTAGTGGTGTCAGTGCTGAACTGTCTATAGCGGAGAGTATGAGGAGTCGGGAGCAGCGCCATCTAGTGGTGGCAGTGCTGAATTGTCTACAGCTGAGTGTATGAGGAGCGGGGAGCATCGCCATCTAATGGTGGCAGTGCTGAACTGTCTACAGCTGAATGTATGAGGAGTCGGGAGCAGCGCCATCTAGTGGTGGCAGTGCTGAACTGTCTACAGCTGAGTGTATGAGGAGCCGGGAGCAGCGCCATCTAGTGGTGGCAGTGCTGAACTGTCTACAGCTGAGAGTATGAGGAGCCGGGAGCAGCGCCATCTAGTGGTGGCAGTGCTGAACTGTCTACAGCTGAGTGAATGAGGAGTCGGGAGCAACGCCATCTAGTGGTGGCAGTGCTGAACTGTCTACAGCAGAGAGTATGAGGAGCCGGGAGCAGCGCCATCTAGTGGTGGCAGTGCTGAACTGTCTACAGCTGAGTGTATGAGGAGCGGGGTGCAGCGCCATCTAGTGGTGGTAGTGCTGCACTGTCTACAGCTGAGTGTATGAGGAGACGGGAGCAGCGCCATCTAGTGGTGGCAGGGCTGCACTGTCTACAGCAGAGAGTATGAGGAGTCGGGAGCAGCGCCATCTAGTGGTGGCAGTGCTGAACTGTCTACATATGAGTGTATGAGAAGCTGGGTGCAGCGTCATCTAGTGGTGGCAGGGCTGCACTGTCTACAGTAGAGTGTATGAGGAGCCGGGAGCAGCGCCATCTAGTGGTGGCAATGCTGAACTGTCTACAGCTGAGTGTATGAGGAGCCGGGTGCAGCGCCATCTAGTGGTGGCAGTGCTGAAGTGTATACAGCAGAGTGTATGAGGAGCTCGGAGCAGCGCCATCTAGTGGTGGCAGTGCTGAACTGTCTACAGCTGATTGTATGAGGAGCTGGGAGCAGCACCATCTAGTGGTGGCAGAGCTGAACTCTCTACAGCTGAGTGTATGAGGAGCCGGGAGCAGCGCCATCTAGTGGTGGCAGTGCTGAACTGTCTACAGCTGAGTGTATGAGGAGCCAGGTGCAGCGCCATCTAGTGCTGGCAGGGCTGCACTGTCTACAGCAGAGAGTATGAGGAGTCGGGAGCAGCGCCATCTAGTGGTGGCAGCGCTGAACTGTCTACAGCTGATTGTATGAGGAGCCGGGAGCAGCGCCATCTAGTGGTGGCAGTGCTGAACTGTCTACAGCTGAGTGTATGAGGAGCCGGGAGCAGCGCCATCTAGTGGTGGCAGTGCTGAACTGTCTACAGCTGAGTGTATGTGGAGCCGGGTGCAGCGCCATCTAGTGGTGGCAGTGCTGATCTGTCTACAGCTGAGTGTATGAGTAGCCGGGTGCAGCGCCATCTAGTGGTGGAAGGGCTGCACTGTCTACAGCTGAGTGTATGAGGAGCCGGGTGCAGCGCCATCTAGTGGTGGCAGGGCTGAACTGTCTACAGCTGAGTGTATGTGGAGCCAGGTGCAGCGCCATCTAGTGGTGGCAGGGCTGCACTGTCTACAGCAGAGAGTATGAGGAGTCGGGAGCACCGCCATCTAGTGGTGTCAGTGCTGAACTGTCTACAGCAGAGAGTATGAGGAGTCGGGAGCAGCGCCATCTAGTGGTGGCAGTGCTGAATTGTCTACAGCAGAGAGTATGAGGAGTCAGGAGCAGCGCCATCTAGTGGTGGCAGTGCTGAACTGTCTACAGCTGAGTGTATGAGGAACCGGGTGCAGCGTCATCTAGTGGAGGCAGGGCTGCACTGTCTACAGCAGAGTGTATGAGGAGCCGGGTGCAGCGCCATCTAGTGGTGGCAGTGCTGAACTGTCTACAGCAGAGTGTATGAGGAGCCGGGTGCAGCGCTATCTAGTGGTGGGAGGGCTGCACTGTCTACAGCAGAGAGTAGAAGGAGTCGGGAGCAGCGCCATCTAGTGGTGGCAGTTCTGAGCTGTCTACAGCTGAGTGTATGAGGAGCCGGGTGCAGCGCCATCTAGTGGTGGCAGTGCTGAACTGTCTACAGCTGAGTGTATGAGGAGTCGGGAGCAGCGCTATCTAGTGGAGGCAGTGCTGAACTGTCTACAGCAGAGAGTATGAGGAGCCGGGAGCAGCGCAATCTAGTGGTGGCAGGGCTGCACTGTCTAAAGCAGAGTGTATGAGGAGCCGGGAGCAGCGACATCTGGGGTGGCAGTGCTGAACTGCCTACAGCTGAGTGTATGAGGAGCTGGGTGCAGCGCCATCGAGTGCTGGCAGTGCTGAACTGTCTAAAGCTGAGTGTATGAGGAGCCGGGAGCAGCGCCATCTAGTGGTGGCAGGGCTGCATTGTCTACAGCAGAGAGTATGAGTAGTCGGGAGCAGCACGATCGAGTGGTGGCAGTGGTTAACTGTCTACAGCTGAGTATATGAGGAGTCGGGAGCAGCGCCATCTAGTGGTGGCAGCGCTGCACTGTCTACAGCTGATTGTATGAGGAGTCGGGAGCAGCGCCATCTAGTGGTGGCAGTGCTGAACTGTCTACAGCTGAGTGTATGAGGAGTCGGGAACAGCGCCATCTAGTGGTGGCAGTCATGAACTGTCTACAGCTGATAGTACGAGGAGCCGGGTGCAGCGCCATCTAGTGGTGGCAGTGCTGATCTGTCTACAGCAGAGAGTATGAGGAGTCGGGAGCAGCGCCATCTAGTGTTGGCAGTACTGAACTGTCTACAGCTGAGTGTATGAGTAGCCGGGTGCAGCGCCATCTAGTGGTGGAAGGGCTGCACTGTCTACAGCTGAGTGTATGAGGAGCCGGGTGCAGCGCCATCTAGTGGTGGCAGGGCTGAACTGTCTACAGCTGAGTGTATGTGGAGCCGGGTGCAGCGCCATCTAGTGGTGGCAGGGCTGTACTGTCTACAGCAGAGAGTATGAGGAGTCGGGAGCAGCGCCATCTAGTGGTGTCAGTGCTGAACTGTCTACAGCAGAGAGTATGAGGAGTCGGGAGCAGCGCCATCTTGTGGTGGCAGTGCTGAATTGTCTACAGCAGAGAGTATGAGGAGTCAGGAGCAGCGCCATCTAGTGGTGGCAGTGCTGAAGTGTCTACAGCTGAGTGTATGAGGAGCCGGGTGCAGCGCTATCTAGTGGTGGCAGGGCTGCACTGTCTACAGCAGAGAGTAGGAGGAGTCGGGAGCAGCGCCATCTAGTGGTGGCAGTTCTGAGCTGTCTACAGCTGAGTGTATGAGGAGCCGGGTGCAGCGCCATCTAGTGGTGGCAGTGCTGAACTGTCTACAGCTGAGTGTATGAGGAGTCGGGAGCAGCGCTATCTAGTGGAGGCAGTGCTGAACTGTCTACAGCAGAGAGTATGAGGAGCCGGGAGCAGCACAATCTAGTGGTGGCAGGGCTGCACTGTCTAAAGCAGAGTGTATGAGGAGCCGGGAGCAGCGACATCTGGGGTGGCAGTGCTGAACTGTCTACAGCTGAGTGTATGAGGAGCCGGGTGCAGCGCCATCGAGTGCTGGCAGTGCTGAACTGTCTAAAGCTGAGTGTATGAGGAGCCGGGAGCAGCGCCATCTAGTGGTGGCAGGGCTGCATTGTCTACAACAGAGAGTATGAGGAGTCGGGAGCAGCACGATCTAGTGGTGGCAGTGGTTAACTGTCTACAGCTGAGTGTATGAGGAGTCGGGAGCAGCGCCATCTAGTGGTGGCAGCGCTGCACTGTCTACAGCTGATTGTATGAGGAGTCGCGAGCAGCGCCATCTAGTGGTGGCAGTGCTGAACTGTCTACATCTGAGTGTATGAGGAGTCGGGAACAGCGCCATCTAGTGGTGGCAGTGCTGAACTGTCTACAGCAGAGAGTATGAGGAGCCGGGAGCAGCGCCATCTAGTGGTGGCAGTGCTGAACTGTCTACAGCGGAGTGTATGAGGAGCCGGGAGCAGCACCATCTAGTGGTGGCAGTGCTGAACTGTCTACAGCAGAGAGTATAAGGAACCGGGAGCAGCGCCATCTAGTGGTGGCAGTGCTGAACTGACTACAGCTGAGTGTATGAGGAGACGGGAGCAGCGCCATCTAGTGGTGTCAGTGCTGAACTGTCTACAGTGGAGTGTATGAGGAGCTGGGAGCAGCGCCATCTAGTGATGGCAGTGCTGAACTGTCTACAGCTGAGTGTATGAGGAGCCAGGTGCTGCGCCATCTAGTGATGGCAGTGCTGAACTGTCTACAGCAGAGAGTATGAGGAGCCGGGAGCAGCGCCATCTATTGGTGACAGTTCTGAACTGTCTACAGCTGAGTGTATGAGGAGCCGGGAGCAGCGCCATCTAGTGGTGGCAGTGCTGAACAGTCTACAGCGGAGAGTATGAGGAGCCGGGAGCAGCGCCATCTGTGGTTTCAGTTCTGAACTGTCTACAGCTGAGTGTATGAGGAGCCGGGAGCAGCGCCATCTAGTGGTGGCAGTGCTGAACTGTCTACAGGAGAGATAATGAGGAGTCGGGAGCAGCGCCATCTAGTGGTGGCAGTGCTGCACTGTCTACAGCAGAGAGTATGAGGAGCCAGGTGCAGCGCCATCTAGTGGTGGCTTTGATGAACTGTCTACAGCGGAGTGTATGAGGAGACGGGAGCAGCGCCATCTAGTGGTGGCAGTGATGAACTGTCTATAGCGGAGTGTATGAGGAGCCGGGAGCAGCGCCATCTAGTGCTGGCAGTGCTGAACTGTCTACAGCGGAGTGTATGAGGAGCCGGGAGCAGCGCCATCTAGTGCTGGCAGTGCTGAACTGTCTACAGCGGAGTGTATGAGGAGCCGGGAGCAGCGCCATCTAGTGGTGGCAGTGATGAACTGTCTACAGCGGAGAGTATGAGGAGCCGGGAGCAGCATCATCTAGTGGTGGCAGTCCTGAACTGTCTACAGCAGAGAGTATGAGGAGCCGGGAGCAGCGCCATCTAGTGGTGGCAGTGCTGAACTGTCTACAGCTGAGTGTATGAGGAGCCGGGTGCAGCGCCATCTAGTGGTGGTAGTGCTGCACTGTCTACAGCTGTGTGTATGAGGAGACGGGAGCAGCGCCATCTAGTGGTGGCAGGGCTGCACTGTCTACAGCAGGGAGTATGAGGAGTCGGGAGCAGCGCCATCTAGTGGTGGCAGTGCTGAACTGTCTACATATGAGTGTATGAGGAGCCGGGTGCAGCGCCATCTAGTGGTGGCAGTGCTGAACTGTCTACAGCTGATTGTATGAGGAGCCGGGAGCAGCACCATCTAGTGGTGGCAGAGCTGAACTGTCTACAGCTGAGTGTATGAGGAGCCGGGAGCAGCGCCATCTAGTGCTGGCAGTGCTGAACTGTCTACAGCTGAGTGTACGAGGAGCCGGGTGCAGCGCCATCTAGTGGTGGCAGGGCTGCACTGTCTACAGCAGAGTGTATGAGGAGTCGGGAGCAGCGCCATCTAGTGGTGGCAGTGCTGAACTGTCTACAGCTGATTGTATGAGGAGCCGGGAGCAGCGCCATCTAGTGGTGGCAGTGCTGAACTGTCTACAGCTGAGTGTATGAGGAGCCGGGAGCAGCGCCATCTAGTGGTGGCAGTGCTGAACTGTCTACAGCTGAGTGTATGAGGAGCCGGGTGCAGCGCCATCTAGTGGTGGTAGGGCTGCACTGTCTACAGCTGAGTGTATGAGGAGCCGGTTGCAGCGCCATCTAGTGGTGGCAGGGCTGAACTGTCTACAGCAGAGAGTAGGAGGAGTCGGGAGCAGTGCCATCTAGTGGTGTCAGTGCTGAACTGTCTACAGCAGAGAGTATGAGGAGTCGGGAGCAGCGCCATCTAGTGGTGGCAGTGCTGAATTGTCTACAGCAGAGTGTATGAGGAGCCAGGAGCAGCGACATCTAGTGGTGGCAGTGCTGAACTGTCTACAGCAGAGTGTATGAGGAGCCGGGAGCAGCGCCATCTAGTGCTGTCAGTCCTGAACTATCTATAGCTGATTGTATGAAGAGTCGGGAGCAGCGCCATCTAGTGGTGGCAGTGCTGAACTGTCTACAGCGGAGAGTATGAGGAGCCGGGTGCAGCTGCATCTAGTGGTGGCAGTGCTGAACTGTCTACAGTGAGTGTATGAGGAGCCAGGAGCAGCGCCCTCTAGTGGTGCCAGTGCTGAACTGTCTACAGCAGAGATAATGAGGAGCCTGGAGCAGCGCCATCTAGTGGTGGCAGCGCTGAACTGTCTACAGCTGAGTGTATGAGGAGCCGGGAGCAGCGCCATCTAGTGGTGGCAGTGCTGAACTGTCTACAGCAGAGAGTATAAGGAGCCGGATGCAGCGCCATCTAGTGGTGGCAGTGCTCAACTGTCCACAGCTGATTGTATGAGGAGTCGGGAGCAGCGCCATCTAGTGGTGGTAGTGCTGTACTGTCTACAGCTGAGTTTATGAGGAGTCGGGAACAGCGCCATCTAGTGGTGGCAGTGCTGAACTGTCTACAGCTGAGTGTAAGAGGATCCGGGAGCAGCGCCATCTAGTGGTGGCAGTGCTGAACTGTCTACAGCGGAGAGTATGAGGAGCCGGGAGCAGCACCATCTAGTGGTGTCAGTTCTGAACTGTCTACAGCTGAGTGTATGAGGAGCCGGGAGCAGCGCCATCTAGTGGTGGCAGGGCTGCATTGTCTACAGCAGAGAGTATGAGTAGTCGGGAGCAGCACGATCGAGTGGTGGCAGTGGTTAACTGTCTACAGCTGAGTATATGAGGAGTCGGGAGCAGCGCCATCTAGTGGTGGCAGCGCTGCACTGTCTACAGCTGATTGTATGAGGAGTCGGGAGCAGCGCCATCTAGTGGTGGCAGTGCTGAACTGTCTACAGCTGAGTGTATGAGGAGTCGGGAACAGCGCCATCTAGTGGTGGCAGTCATGAACTGTCTACAGCTGATAGTACGAGGAGCCGGGTGCAGCGCCATCTAGTGGTGGCAGTGCTGATCTGTCTACAGCAGAGAGTATGAGGAGTCGGGAGCAGCGCCATCTAGTGTTGGCAGTACTGAACTGTCTACAGCTGAGTGTATGAGTAGCCGGGTGCAGCGCCATCTAGTGGTGGAAGGGCTGCACTGTCTACAGCTGAGTGTATGAGGAGCCGGGTGCAGCGCCATCTAGTGGTGGCAGGGCTGAACTGTCTACAGCTGAGTGTATGTGGAGCCGGGTGCAGCGCCATCTAGTGGTGGCAGGGCTGTACTGTCTACAGCAGAGAGTATGAGGAGTCGGGAGCAGCGCCATCTAGTGGTGTCAGTGCTGAACTGTCTACAGCAGAGAGTATGAGGAGTCGGGAGCAGCGCCATCTTGTGGTGGCAGTGCTGAATTGTCTACAGCAGAGAGTATGAGGAGTCAGGAGCAGCGCCATCTAGTGGTGGCAGTGCTGAAGTGTCTACAGCTGAGTGTATGAGGAGCCGGGTGCAGCGCTATCTAGTGTTGGCAGGGCTGCACTGTCTACAGCAGAGAGTAGGAGGAGTCGGGAGCAGCGCCATCTAGTGGTGGCAGTTCTGAGCTGTCTACAGCTGAGTGTATGAGGAGCCGGGTGCAGCGCCATCTAGTGGTGGCAGTGCTGAACTGTCTACAGCTGAGTGTATGAGGAGTCGGGAGCAGCGCTATCTAGTGGAGGCAGTGCTGAACTGTCTACAGCAGAGAGTATGAGGAGCCGGGAGCAGCACAATCTAGTGGTGGCAGGGCTGCACTGTCTAAAGCAGAGTGTATGAGGAGCCGGGAGCAGCGACATCTGGGGTGGCAGTGCTGAACTGTCTACAGCTGAGTGTATGAGGAGCCGGGTGCAGCGCCATCGAGTGCTGGCAGTGCTGAACTGTCTAAAGCTGAGTGTATGAGGAGCCGGGAGCAGCGCCATCTAGTGGTGGCAGGGCTGCATTGTCTACAGCAGAGAGTATGAGGAGTCGGGAGCAGCACGATCTAGTGGTGGCAGTGGTTAACTGTCTACAGCTGAGTGTATGAGGAGTCGGGAGCAGCGCCATCTAGTGGTGGCAGCGCTGCACTGTCTACAGCTGATTGTATGAGGAGTCGCGAGCAGCGCCATCTAGTGGTGGCAGTGCTGAACTGTCTACATCTGAGTGTATGAGGAGTCGGGAACAGCGCCATCTAGTGGTGGCAGTGCTGAACTGTCTACAGCAGAGAGTATGAGGAGCCGGGAGCAGCGCCATCTAGTGGTGGCAGTGCTGAACTGTCTACAGCGGAGTGTATGAGGAGCCGGGAGCAGCACCATCTAGTGGTGGCAGTGCTGAACTGTCTACAGCAGAGAGTATAAGGAACCGGGAGCAGCGCCATCTAGTGGTGGCAGTGCTGAACTGACTACAGCTGAGTGTATGAGGAGACGGGAGCAGCGCCATCTAGTGGTGTCAGTGCTGAACTGTCTACAGTGGAGTGTATGAGGAGCTGGGAGCAGCGCCATCTAGTGATGGCAGTGCTGAACTGTCTACAGCTGAGTGTATGAGGAGCCAGGTGCTGCGCCATCTAGTGATGGCAGTGCTGAACTGTCTACAGCAGAGAGTATGAGGAGCCGGGAGCAGCGCCATCTATTGGTGACAGTTCTGAACTGTCTACAGCTGAGTGTATGAGGAGCCGGGAGCAGCGCCATCTAGTGGTGGCAGTGCTGAACTGTCTACAGCGGAGAGTATGAGGAGCCGGGAGCAGCGCCATCTGTGGTTTCAGTTCTGAACTGTCTACAGCTGAGTGTATGAGGAGCCGGGAGCAGCGCCATCTAGTGGTGGCAGTGCTGAACTGTCTACAGGAGAGATAATGAGGAGTCGGGAGCAGCGCCATCTAGTGGTGGCAGTGCTGAACTGTCTACAGCAGAGAGTATGAGGAGTCGGAAGCAGCGCCATCTAGTGGTGGCAGTGCTGCACTGTCTACAGCAGAGAGTATGAGGAGCCAGGTGCAGCGCCATCTAGTGGTGGCTTTGATGAACTGTCTACAGCGGAGTGTATGAGGAGACGGGAGCAGCGCCATCTAGTGGTGGCAGTGATGAACTGTCTATAGCGGAGTGTATGAGGAGCCGGGAGCAGCGCCATCTAGTGCTGGCAGTGCTGAACTGTCTACAGCGGAGTGTATGAGGAGCCGGGAGCAGCGCCATCTAGTGCTGGCAGTGCTGAACTGTCTACAGCGGAGTGTATGAGGAGCCGGGAGCAGCGCCATCTAGTGGTGGCAGTGATGAACTGTCTACAGCGGAGAGTATGAGGAGCCGGGAGCAGCATCATCTAGTGGTGGCAGTCCTGAACTGTCTACAGCAGAGAGTATGAGGAGCCGGGAGCAGCGCCATCTAGTGGTGGCAGTGCTGAACTGTCTACAGCTGAGTGTATGAGGAGCCGGGTGCAGCGCCATCTAGTGGTGGTAGTGCTGCACTGTCTACAGCTGTGTGTATGAGGAGACGGGAGCAGCGCCATCTAGTGGTGGCAGGGCTGCACTGTCTACAGCAGGGAGTATGAGGAGTCGGGAGCAGCGCCATCTAGTGGTGGCAGTGCTGAACTGTCTACATATGAGTGTATGAGGAGCCGGGTGCAGCGCCATCTAGTGGTGGCAGTGCTGAACTGTCTACAGCTGATTGTATGAGGAGCCGGGAGCAGCACCATCTAGTGGTGGCAGAGCTGAACTGTCTACAGCTGAGTGTATGAGGAGCCGGGAGCAGCGCCATCTAGTGCTGGCAGTGCTGAACTGTCTACAGCTGAGTGTACGAGGAGCCGGGTGCAGCGCCATCTAGTGGTGGCAGGGCTGCACTGTCTACAGCAGAGTGTATGAGGAGTCGGGAGCAGCGCCATCTAGTGGTGGCAGTGCTGAACTGTCTACAGCTGATTGTATGAGGAGCCGGGAGCAGCGCCATCTAGTGGTGGCAGTGCTGAACTGTCTACAGCTGAGTGTATGAGGAGCCGGGAGCAGCGCCATCTAGTGGTGGCAGTGCTGAACTGTCTACAGCTGAGTGTATGAGGAGCCGGGTGCAGCGCCATCTAGTGGTGGTAGGGCTGCACTGTCTACAGCTGAGTGTATGAGGAGCCGGTTGCAGCGCCATCTAGTGGTGGCAGGGCTGAACTGTCCACAACTGAGTGTATGTGGAGCCGGGTGCAGCGCCATCTAGTGGTGGCAGTGCTGATCTGTCTACAGCAGAGAGTAGGAGGAGTCGGGAGCAGTGCCATCTAGTGGTGTCAGTGCTGAACTGTCTACAGCAGAGAGTATGAGGAGTCGGGAGCAGCGCCATCTAGTGGTGGCAGTGCTGAATTGTCTACAGCAGAGTGTATGAGGAGCCAGGAGCAGCGACATCTAGTGGTGGCAGTGCTGAACTGTCTACAGCAGAGTGTATGAGGAGCCGGGAGCAGCGCCATCTAGTGCTGTCAGTCCTGAACTATCTATAGCTGATTGTATGAAGAGTCGGGAGCAGCGCCATCTAGTGGTGGCAGTGCTGAACTGTCTACAGCGGAGAGTATGAGGAGCCGGGTGCAGCTGCATCTAGTGGTGGCAGTGCTGAACTGTCTACAGTGAGTGTATGAGGAGCCAGGAGCAGCGCCCTCTAGTGGTGCCAGTGCTGAACTGTCTACAGCAGAGATAATGAGGAGCCTGGAGCAGCGCCATCTAGTGGTGGCAGCGCTGAACTGTCTACAGCTGAGTGTATGAGGAGCCGGGAGCAGCGCCATCTAGTGGTGGCAGTGCTGAACTGTCTACAGCAGAGAGTATAAGGAGCCGGATGCAGCGCCATCTAGTGGTGGCAGTGCTCAACTGTCCACAGCTGATTGTATGAGGAGTCGGGAGCAGCGCCATCTAGTGGTGGTAGTGCTGTACTGTCTACAGCTGAGTTTATGAGGAGTCGGGAACAGCGCCATCTAGTGGTGGCAGTGCTGAACTGTCTACAGCTGAGTGTAAGAGGATCCGGGAGCAGCGCCATCTAGTGGTGGCAGTGCTGAACTGTCTACAGCGGAGAGTATGAGGAGCCGGGAGCAGCACCATCTAGTGGTGTCAGTTCTGAACTGTCTACAGCTGAGTGTATGAGGAGCCGGGAGCAGCGCCATCTAGTGGTGGCAGTGCTGAACTGTCTACAGGAGAGATAATGAGGAGTGGGGAGCAGCGCCATCTAGTGGTGGTAGTGCTGAACTGTCTACAGCAGAGAGTATGAGGAGTCGGAAGCAGCGCCATCTAGTGGTGGCAGTGCTGAACTGTCTACAGCAGAGAGTATGAGGAGTCGGGAGCAGCGCCATCTAGTGGTGGCAGGGCTGCACTGTCTACAGCAGAGAGTATGAGGAGCCAGGTGCAGCGCCATCTAGTGGTGGCAGGGCTGCACTGTCTACAGCAGAGTGTATGAGGAGCCGGGAGCAGCGCCATCTAGTGTTGGCAGTGATGAACTGTCTACAGCGGAGTGTATGAGGAGCCGGGAGCAGCGCCATCTAGTGCTGGCAGTGCTGAACTGTCTACAGCGGAGTGTATGAGGAGCCGGGAGCAGCGCCATCTAGTGCTGGCAGTGCTGAACTGTCTACAGCGGAGTGTATGAGGAGCCGGGAGCAGCGCCATCTAGTGGTTGCAGTGATGAACTGTCTACAGCGGAGAGTATGAGGAGCCGGGAGCAGCATCATCTAGTGGTGGCAGTGCTGAACTGTCTACAGCAGAGAGTATGAGGAGCCGGGAGCAGCGCCATCTAGTGGTGGCAATGGTGAACTGTCTACAGCTGAGTGTATGAGGACCCGGGTGCAGCGCCATCTAGTGGTGGCAGTGCTGAAATGTATACAGCAGAGTGTATGAGGAGCCGGGAGCAGCGCCATCTAGTGGTGGCAGGGCTGCACTGTCTACAGCAGAGAGTATGAGGAGTCGGGAGCAGCGCCATCTAGTGGTGGCAGTGCTGAACTGTCTACATATGAGTGTATGAGGAGCCGGGTGCAGCGCCATCTAGTGGTGGCAGGGCTGCACTGTCTACAGCAGGGAGTATGAGGAGCCAGGTGCAGCGCGATCTAGTGGTGGCAGGGCTGCACTGTCTACAGCAGAGTGTATGAGGAGCCGGGAGCATCGCCATCTAGTGGTGGCAGTGCTGAACTGTCTGCAGCTGAGTGTATGAGGAGCCGGGTGCAGCGCCATCTAGTGGTGGCAGTGCTGAAGTGTATAAAGCAGAGTGTATGAGGAGCTGGGAGCAGCGCCATCTAGTGGTGGCAGTGCTGAACTGTCTACAGCTGATTCTATGAGGAGTCGGGAGCAGCACCATCTAGTGGTGGCAGAGCTGAACTGTCTACAGCTGAGTGTATGAGGAGTCAGGAGCAGCGCCATCTAGTGGTGGCAGTGCTGAACTGTCTACAGCTGAGTGTATGAGGAGCTGGGTGCAGCGCCATCTAGTGGTAGCAGTGCTGAACTGTCTACAGCTGAGTGTATGAGGAGCCGGGTGCAGCGCCATCTAGTGGTGGCAGTGCTGAACTGTCTACAGCTGAGTGTATGAGGAGCCAGGTGCAGCGCCATCTAGTGGTGGCAGGGCTGCACTGTCTACAGCAGAGAGTATGAGGAGTCGGGAGTAGCGCCATCTAGTTGTGTCAGTGCTGAACTGTCTACAGCTGATTGTATGAGGAGCCGGGAGCAGCGCCATCTAGTGGTGGCAGTGCTGAACTGTCTACAGCTGAGTGTATGAGGAGCCAGGTGCAGCGCCATCTAGTGGTGGCAGGGCTGCACTGTCTACAGCAGAGAGTATGAGGAGTCGGGAGCAGCGCCATCTAGTGGTGGCAGTGCTGAACTGTCTACAGCTGAGTGTATGAGGAGCCGGGTGCAGCGCCATCTAGTGGTGGCAGGGCTGCACTGTCTACAGCAGAGAGTATGAGTAGCCGGGAGCAGCGCCATCTAGTGGTGGCAGTGCTGAACTGTCTACAGCAGAGTGTAGGAGGAGCCGGGTGCAGCGCCATCTAGTGGTGGCAGTGCTGAAGTGTATACAGCAGAGGGTATGAGGAGCCGGGAGCAGCACCATCTAGTGGTGGCAGGGCTGCACTGTCTACAGCAGAGAGTACGAGGAGTCGGGAGTAGCGCCATCTAGTGGTGGCAGTGCTAAACTGTCTACATATGAGTGTATGAGGAGCCGGGTGCAGCACCACCTAGTGGTGGCAGGGCTGCACTGTCTACAGCAGAGAGTATGAGGAGCCAGGTGCAGCGCCATCTAGTGGTGGCAGGGCTGCACTGTCTACAACAGAGTGTATGAGGAGCCGGGAGCATCGCCATCTAGTGGTGGCAGTGCTGAACTGTCTACAGCTGAGTGTATGAGGAGCCGGGTGCAGCGCCATCTAGTGGTGGCAGTGCTGAAGTGTATACAGCAGAGTGTATGAGGAGCTGGGAGCAGCGCCATCTAGTGGTGGCAGTGCTGAACTGTCTACAGCAGAGAGTATGAGGAGCCGGGAGCAGCGCCATCTAGTGGTGGCAGAGCTGAACTGTCTACAGCTGAGTGTATGAGGAGCCGGGAGCAGCGTCATCTAGTGGTGGCAGTGCTGAACTGTCTACAGCTGAGTGTATGAGGAGCCGGGTGCAGCGCCATCTAGTGGTGGCAGGGCTGCACTGTCTACAGCAGAGAGTATGAGGAGTCGGGAGCAGCGCCATCTAGTGTTGGCAGTGCTGAACTGTCTACAGCAGAGAGTATGAGGAGCCAGGTGCAGCGCCATCTAGTGGTGGCAGGGCTGCACTGTCTACAGCAGAGTGTATGAGGAGCCGGGAGTATCGCCATCTAGTGGTGGCAGTGCTGAATTGTCTACAGCTGAGTGTATGAAGAGCCGGGTGCAGCGCCATCTAGTGGTGGCAGTGCTGAAGTGTATAAAGCAGAGTGTATGAGGAGCTGGGAGCAGCGCCATCTAGTGGTGGCAGTGCTGAACTGTCTACAGCTGATTCTATGAGGAGCCGGGAGCAGCACCATCTAGTGGTGGCAGAGCTGAACTGTCTACAGCTGAGTGTATGAGGAGCCGGGAGCAGCGCCATCTAGTGGTGGCAGTGCTGAACTGTCTACAGCTGAGTGTATGAGGAGCTGGGTGCAGCGCCATCTAGTGGTAGCAGTGCTGAACTGTCTACAGCTGAGTGTATGAGGAGCCGGGTGCAGCGCATCTAGTGGTGGCAGGGCTGCACTGTCTACAGCAGAGAGTATGAGGAGTCGGGAGTAGCGCCATCTAGTGGTGGCAGTGCTGAACTGTCTACAGCTGAGTGCATGAGGAGTCGGGAGCAGTGCCATCTAGTGATGGCAGTGCTGAACTGTCTACAGCTTAGTGTATGAGGAGCCGGGTGCAGCGCCATCTAGTGGTGGCAGGGCTGCACTGTCAACAGCAGAGAGCATGAGGAATCGGGAGCAGCGCCATCTTGTGGTGGCTGTGCTGAACTGTCTACAGCTGAGTGTATGAGGAGCCGGGTGCAGCGCCATCTAGTGGTGGCAGTGCTGAACTGTCTACAGCAGAGAGTATGAGGAGCCGGGAGCAGCGCCATCTAGTGGTGGCAGTGCTGAAGTGTATACAGCAGAGTGTATGAGGAGCCAGGAGCAGCGCCATCTAGTGGTGGCAGGGCTGCACTGTCTACAGCAGAGAGTATGAGGAGTCGGGTGCAGCGCCATCTTGTGGTGGCAGTGCTGAACTGTCTACAGCTGAGTGTATGAGGAGCCGGGTGCAGCGCCATCTAGTGGTGGCAGTGCTGAAGTGTATACAGCAGAGTGTATGAGGAGCCGGGAGCAGCGCCATGTAGTGGTGGCAAGGCTGCACTGTCTACAGCAGAGAGTATGAGGAGTCGGGAGCAGCGCCATCTAGTGGTGGCAGTGCTGAACTGTCTACATATGAATGTATGAGGAGCCGGGTGCAGCACCATCTAGTGGTGGCAGGGCTGCACTGTTTACAGCAGAGAGTATGAGGAGCCAGGTGCAGCACCATCTAGTGGTGGCAGGACTGCAATGTCTACAGCAGAGTGTATGAGGAGCCGGGAGCAGCACCATCTAGTGGTGGCAGAGCTGAACTGTCTACAGCTGAGTGTATGAGGAGACGGGAACAGCGCCATCTAGTGGTGGCAGGGCTGCACTGTCTACAGCAGAGAGTATGAGGAGTCGGGAGCAGCGCCATCTAGTGGTGGCAGTGCTGAACTGTCTACAGCTGAGTGTATGAGGAGCCAGGTGCAGCGCCATCTAGTGATGGCAGTGCTGAACTGTCTACAGCAGAGAGTATGAGGAGCCGGGAGAAGCGCCATCTAGTGATGGCAGTGCTGAACTGTCTACAGCAGAGAGTATGAGGAGCCGGGTGCAGCGCCATCTAGTGGTGGCAGGGCTGAACTGTCTACAGCAGAGAGTATGAGGAGCCGGGTGCAGCGACATCTAGTGGTGACAGTGCTGAACTGTCTACAGCTGAGTGTATGAGGAGCCGGGAGCAGCGCCATCTAGTGGTGGCAGTGCTGAACTGTCTACAGCTGAGTGTATGAGGAGCCGGGTGCAGCGCCATCTAGTGGTGGCAGTGCTGAAGTGTATACAGCAGAGTGTATGAGGAGCCGGGAGCAGCGCCATCTAGTGGTGGCAGGGCTGCACTGTCTACAGCAGAGAGTATGAGGAGCCAGGTGCAGCGCCATCTAGTGGTGGCAGGGCTGCACTGTCTACAGCAGAGTGTATGAGGAGCCGGGAGCATCGCCATCTAGTGGTGGCAGTGCTGAACTGTCTACAGCTGAGTGTATGAGGAGCCGGGTGCAGCGCCATCTAGTGGTGGCAGTGCTGAAGTGTATACAGCAGAGTATATGAGGAGCTGGGAGCAGCGCCATCTAGTGGTGGCAGTGCTGAACTGTCTACAGCAGAGAGTATGAGGAGCCGGGAGCAGCGCCATCCAATGGTGGCAGAGCTGAACTGTCTACAGCTGAGTGTATGAGGAGCCGGGAGCAGCGCCATCTAGTGGTGGCAGTGCTGAACTGTCTACAGCAGAGAGTATGTGGAGTCGGGAGCAGCGCCATCTAGTGTTGGCAGTGCTGAACTGTCTACAGCAGAGAGTATGAGGAGCCAGGTGCAGTGCCATCTAGTGGTGGCAGGGTCGCACTGTCTACAGCAGAGTGTATGAGGAGCCGGGAGTATCGCCATCTAGTGGTGGTATTGCTGAATTGTCTACAGCTGAGTGTATGAGGAGCCGGGTGCAGCGCCATCTAGTGGTGGCAGTGCTGAAGTGTATAAAGCAGAGTGTATGAGGAGCTGGGAGCAGCGCCATCTAGTGGTGGCAGTGCTGAACTGTCTACAGCTGATTCTATGAGGAGCCGGGAGCAGCACCATCTAGTGGTGGCAGAGCTGAACTGTCTACAGCTGAGTGTATGAGGAGCCGGGAGCAGCGCCATCTAGTGGTGGCAGTGCTGAACTGTCTACAGCTGAGTGTATGAGGAGCTGGGTGCAGCGCCATCTAGTGGTAGCAGTGCTGAACTGTCTACAGCTGAGTGTATGAGGAGCCAGGTGCAGCGCCATCTAGTGGTGGCAGGGCTGCACTGTCTACAGCAGAGAGTATGAGGAGTCGGGAGTATCGCCATCTAGTGGTGGCAGTGCTGAACTGTCTACAACTGATTGTATGAGGAGCCGGGAGCAGCGCCATCTAGTGGTGGCAGTGCTGAACTGTCTACAGCTGAGTGTATGAGGAGCCGGGAGCAGCGCCATCTAGTGGTGGCAGTGCTGAACTGTCTACAGCTGAGTGTATGAGGAGCCGGGTGCAGCGCCATCTAGTGGTGGCAGGGCTGCTCTGTCAACAGCAGAGAGCATGAGGAGTCGGGAGCAGCGCCATCTTGTGGTGGCAGTGCTGAACTGTCTACAGCTGAGTGTATGTGGAGCCGGGTGCAGCGCCATCTAGTAGTGGCAGTGCTGAACTGTCTACAGCAGAGAGTATGAGGAGCCGGGAGCAGCGCCATCTAGTGGTGGCAGTGCTGAAGTGTATACAGCAGAGTGTATGAGGAGCCGGGAGCAGCGCCATCTAGTGGTGGCAGGGCTGCACTGTCTACAGCAGAGAGTAAGAGGAGTCGGGTGCAGCGCCATCTAGTGGTGGCAGTGCTGAACTGTCTACAGCTGAGTGTATGAGGAGCCGGGTGCAGCGCAATCTAGTGGTGGCAGTGCTGAAGTGTATACAGCAGAGTGTATGAGGAGCCGGGAGCAGCGCCATCTAGTGGTGGCAGGGCTGCACTGTCTACAGCAGAGAGTATGAGGAGTCGGGAGCAGCGCCATCTAGTGGTGGCAGTGCTGAACTGTCTACATATGAATGTATGAGGAGCCGGGTGCAGCACCATCTAGTGGTGGCAGGGCTGCACTGTTTACAGCAGAGGGTATGAGGAGCCAGGTGCAGCGCCATCTAGTGGTGACAGGGCTGCACTGTCTACAGCAGAGTGTATGAGGAGCCGGGAGCAGCACCATCTAGTGGTGGCAGAGCTGAACTGTCTACAGCTGAGTGTATGAGGAGCCGGGAACAGCGCCATCTAGTGGTGGCAGTGCTGAACTGTCTACAGCTAAGTGTATGAGGAGCCGGGTGCAGCGCCATCTAGTGGTGGCAGGGCTGCACTTTCTACAGCAGAGAGTATGAGGAGTCGGGAGCAGCGCCATCTAGTGTTGGCAGTGCTGAACTGTCTACAGCTGATTGTATGAGGAGCCGGGAGCAGCGCCATCTAGTGGTGGCAGTGCTAAACTGTCTACAGCTGAGTGTATGAGGAGCCGGGAGCAGCGCCATCTAGTGGTGGCAGTGCTGAACTGTCTACAGCTGAGTGTATGAGGAGCCGGGTGCAGCGCCATCTAGTGGTGGCAGGGCTGCACTGTCTACAGCAGAGAGTATGAGGAGTCGGGAGCAGCGCCATCTAGTGGTGGCAGTGCTGAACTGTCTACAGCTGAGTGTATGAGGAGCCAGGTGCAGTGCCATCTAGTGATGGCAGTGCTGAACTGTCTACAGCAGAGAGTATGAGGAGCCGGGAGCAGCGCCATCTAGTGATGGCAGTGCTGAACTGTCTACAGCAGAGAGTATGAGGAGCCGGGTGCAGCGCCATCTAGTGGTGGCAGGGCTGAACTGTCTACAGCAGAGAGTATGAGGAGCTGGGTGCAGCGACATCTAGTGTTGACAGTGCTGAACTGTCTACAGCTGAGTGTATGAGGAGCCGGGAGCAGCGCCATCTAGTGGTGGCAGTGCTGAACTGTCTACAGCTGAGTGTATGAGGAGCCGGGTGCAGCGCCATCTAGTGGTGGCAGTGCTGAAGTGTATACAGCAGAGTGTATGAGGAGCCGGGAGCAGCGCCATCTAGTGGTGGCACGGCTGCACTGTCTACAGCAGAGAGTATGAGGAGCCAGGTGCAGCGCCATCTAGTGGTGGCAGGGCTGCACTGTCTACAGCAGAGTGTATGAGGAGCCGGGAGCATCGCCATCTAGTGGTGGCAGTGCTGAACTGTCTACAGCTGAGTGTATGAGGAGCCGGGAGCAGCGCCATCTAGTGGTGGCAGTGCTGAACTGTCTACAGTAGAGTGTATGAAGAGCCGGGTGCAGCGCCATCTAGTGGTGTCTGTGCTGAAGTGTATACAGCAGAGTGTATGAGGAGCTGGGAGCAGCGCCATCTAATGGTGGCAGTGCTGAACTGTCTACAGCTGATTGTATGAGGAGCCGGGAGCAGCACCATCTAGTGGTGGCAGAGCTAAACTGTCTACAGCTGAGTGTATGAGGAGCCGAGAGCAGCGCCATCTAGTGGTGGCAGTGCTGAACTGTCTACAGCTGAGTGTATGAGGAGCCGGGTGCATCGCCATCTAGTGGTGGCAGGGCTGCACTGTCTACAGCAGAGCGTATGAGGAGTCGGGAGCAGCGCCATCTAGTGGTGGCAGTGCTGAACTGTCTACAGCTGATTGTATGAGGAGCATGGAGCAGCGCCATCTAGTGGTGGCAGTGCTGAACTGTCTACAGCTGAGTGTATGAGGAGCCGGGAGCAGCGCCATCTAGTGGTGGCAGTGCTGAACTGTCTACAGCTGAGTGTATGAGGAGCCGGGTGCAGCGCCATCTAGTGGTGGCAGGGCTGCACTTTCTACAGCAGAGAGTATGAGGAGTCGGGAGCAGCGCCATCTAGTGATGGCAGTGCTGAACTGTCTACAGCAGAGAGTATGAGGAGCAGGGAGCAGCGCCATCTAGTGGTGACAGTGCTGAACTGTCTACAGCTGAGTGTATGAGGAGCCGGGAGCAGCGCCATCTAGTGGTGGCAGTGCTGAACTGTGTACAGCTGAGTGTATGAGGAGCCGGGTGCAGCGCCATCTAGTGATGGCAGTGCTGAACTGTCTACAGCAGAGAGTATGAGGAGCCGGGAGCAGTGCCATCTAGTGGTGACAGTGCTGAACTGTCTACAGCGGAGTGTATGAGGAGAGGGGAGCAGCGCCATCTAGTGCTGGCAGTGCTGAACTGTCTACAGCTGAGTGTATGAGGAGTCGGGAGCAGCGCCATCTAGTGCTGGCAGTGCTGAACTGTCTACAGCTGAGAGTATGAGGAGCCGGGAGCAGCGCCATCTAGTGGTGGCAGTGCTGAACTGTCTACAACTGAGTGTATGAGGAGTCGGGAGCAGCGCGATCTAGTGGTGGCAGTGCTGAACTGTCTACAGTTGAGTGTATGAGGAGCTGGGTGCAGCGCCATCTAGTGCTGGCAATGCTGAAGTGTCTACAGCAGAGAGTATGAGGAGCCGGGAGCAGCGCCATCTAGTGGTGGCAGTGCTGAACTGTCTACAGCAGAGTGTATGAGGAGCCGGGTGCAGCGCCATCTAGTGGTGGCAGTGCTGAACTGTCTACAGCTGAGTGTATGAGGAGTCGGGAGTAGCGCCATCTAGTGGTGGCTGTGCTGAATTGTCTACAGCTGAGTGTATGAGGAGCTGGGTGCAGCGCAATCTAGTGCTGTCAGTGCTGAGCTGTCTAGAGCTGAGTGTATGAGGAGCTGGGTGCAGTGCCATCTAGTGGTGGCAGTGCTGAACTGTCTACAGCTGAGATTATGAGGAGCCGGGAGCAGCGCCATCTAGTGGTGGCAGTGCTGAACTGTCTACAGCTGAATGTATGAGGAGCCGGGAGCAGCATCATCTATTGGTGGCAGTGCTGAACTGTCTACAGCAGAGAGTATGAGGAGACGCGAGCAGCGCCATCTAGTGGAGGCAGTGCTGAACTGTCTACAGCTGAGTGTATGAGGAGCCGGGAACAGCGCCATCTAGTGGTGGCAGTGCTGAACTGCCTACAGCGGAGAGTAAGGGGAGCGGGGAGCAGCACCATCTAGTGGTGGCAGTACTGAACTGTCTACAGCGGAGAGTAAGGGGAGCCGGGAGCAGCGCCATCTAGTGGTGCCAGTGCTGAACTGTCTACAGTGATTGTATGAGGAACCAGGAGCAGCTCCATCTAGTGGTGGCAGTGCTGAACTGTCTACAGTGAGTGTATGAGGAGGCGGGAGCAGCGCCATCTAGTGGTGTCAGTGCTGAACTGTCTACAGCAGAGATAATGAGGAGCCGGGAGCAGCGCCATCTAGTGGTGGCAGCGCTGAACTGTCTACAGCGGAGTGTATGAGGAGCCGAGAGCATCGCCTTCTAGTGGTGGCAGCGCTGAACTGTCTACAGCGGAATGTATGAGGAGCTGGGAGCAGCGCTATCTAGTGGTGGCAGCGCCGAACTGTCTACAGCTGAGTGTATGAGGAGCCGGGAGCAGCGCCATCTAGTGGTGGCAGTGCTGAACTGTCCACAGCTGATTGTATGAGGAGCCGGGAGCAGCGCCATATAGTGGTGGTAGTGCTGTACTGTCTACAGCTGAGTATATGAGGAGTCGGGAGCAGCGCCATGTAGTGGTGGCAGTGCTGAACTGTCTATAGCTGAGTGTATGAGGAGCCGGGAGCAGCGCCATCTAGTGGAGACAGTTCTGAACTGTCTACAGCTGAGTGTATGAGGAGCCGGGAGCAGCGCCATCTAGTGGTGGCAGTGCTGAACTGTCTACAGGAGAGATAATGAGGAGTCGGGAGCAGAGCCATCTAGTGGTGGCAGTGCTGAACTGTCTACAGCAGAGAGTATGAGGAGTCGGAAGCAGCGCCATCTAGTGGTGGCAGTGCTGAACTGTCTACAGCAGAGAGTATGAGGAGTCGGGAGCATCGCCATCTAGTGGTGGCAGGGCTGCACTGTCTACAGCAGAGAGTATGAGGAGCCAGGTGCAGCGCCATCTAGTGGTGGCAGGGCTGCACTGTCTACAGCAGAGTGTATGAGGAGCCGGGAGCAGCGCCATCTAGTGGTGGCTTTGATGAACTGTCTACAGCGGAGTGTATGAGGAGACGGGAGCAGCGCCATCTAGTGCTGGCAGTGCTGAACTGTCTACAGCGGAGTGTATGAGGAGCCGGGAGCAGCGCCATCTAGTGGTGGCAGTGATGAACTGTCTACAGCGGAGAGTATGAGGAGCCGGGAGCAGCATCATCTAGTGGTGGCAGTCCTGAACTGTCTACAGCAGAGAGTATGAGGAGCCGGGAGCAGCGCCATCTAGTGGTGGCAGTGCTGAACTGTCTACAGCTGAGTGTATGAGGAGCCGGGTGCAGCGCCATCTAGTGGTGGTAGTGCTGCACTGTCTACAGCTGTGTGTATGAGGAGACGGGAGCAGCGCCATCTAGTGGTGGCAGGGCTGCACTGTCTACAGCAGGGAGTATGAGGAGTCGGGAGCAGCGCCATCTAGTGGTGGCAGTGCTGAACTGTCTACATATGAGTGTATGAGGAGCCGGGTGCAGCGCCATCTAGTGGTGGCAGTGCTGAACTGTCTACAGCTGATTGTATGAGGAGCCGGGAGCAGCACCATCTAGTGGTGGCAGAGCTGAACTGTCTACAGCTGAGTGTATGAGGAGCCGGGAGCAGCGCCATCTAGTGCTGGCAGTGCTGAACTGTCTACAGCTGAGTGTACGAGGAGCCGGGTGCAGCGCCATCTAGTGGTGGCAGGGCTGCACTGTCTACAGCAGAGTGTATGAGGAGTCGGGAGCAGCGCCATCTAGTGGTGGCAGTGCTGAACTGTCTACAGCTGATTGTATGAGGAGCCGGGAGCAGCGCCATCTAGTGGTGGCAGTGCTGAACTGTCTACAGCTGAGTGTATGAGGAGCCGGGAGCAGCGCCATCTAGTGGTGGCAGTGCTGAACTGTCTACAGCTGAGTGTATGAGGAGCCGGGTGCAGCGCCATCTAGTGGTGGTAGGGCTGCACTGTCTACAGCTGAGTGTATGAGGAGCCGGTTGCAGCGCCATCTAGTGGTGGCAGGGCTGAACTGTCCACAGCTGAGTGTATGTGGAGCCGGGTGGAGCGCCATCTAGTGGTGGCAGTGCTGATCTGTCTACAGCAGAGAGTAGGAGGAGTCGGGAGCAGTGCCATCTAGTGGTGTCAGTGCTGAACTGTCTACAGCAGAGAGTATGAGGAGTCGGGAGCAGCGCCATCTAGTGGTGGCAGTGCTGAATTGTCTACAGCAGAGTGTATGAGGAGCCAGGAGCAGCGCCATCTAGTGGTGGCAGTGCTGAACTGTCTACAGCAGAGTGTATGAGGAGCCGGGAGCAGCGCCATCTAGTGCTGTCAGTCCTGAACTATCTATAGCTGATTGTATGAGGAGTCGGGAGCAGCGCCATCTAGTGGTGGCAGTGCTGAACTGTCTACAGCGGAGAGTATGAGGAGTCGGGTGCAGCTGCATCTAGTGGTGGCAGTGCTGAACTGTCTACAGTGAGTGTATGAGGAGCCAGGAGCAGCGCCCTCTAGTGGTGCCAGTGCTGAACTGTCTACAGCAGAGATAATGAGGAGCCTGGAGCAGCGCCATCTAGTGGTGGCAGCGCTGAACTGTCTACAGCTGAGTGTATGAAGAGCCGGGAGCAGCGCCATCTAGTGGTGGCAGTACTGAACTGTCTACAGCAGAGAGTATAAGGAGCCGGATGCAGCGCCATCTAGTGGTGGCAGTGCTCAACTGTCCACAGCTGATTGTATGAGGAGCCGGGAGCAGCGCCATCTAGTGGTGGTAGTGCTGTACTGTCTACAGCTGAGTTTATGAGGAGTCGGGAACAGCGCCATCTAGTGGTGGCAGTGCTGAACTGTCTACAGCTGAGTGTAAGAGGATCCGGGAGCAGCGCCATCTAGTGGTGGCAGTGCTGAACTGTCTACAGCGGAGAGTATGAGGAGCCGGGAGCAGCACCATCTAGTGGTGTCAGTTCTGAACTGTCTACAGCTGAGTGTATGAGGAGCCGGGAGCAGCGCCATCTAGTGGTGGCAGTGCTGAACTGTCTACAGGAGAGATAATGAGGAGTCGGGAGCAGCGCCATCTAGTGGTGGTAGTGCTGAACTGTCTACAGCAGAGAGTATGAGGAGTCGGAAGCAGCGCCATCTAGTGGTGGCAGTGCTGAACTGTCTACAGCAGAGAGTATGAGGAGTCGGGAGCAGCGCCATCTAGTGGTGGCAGGGCTGCACTGTCTACAGCAGAGAGTATGAGGAGCCAGGTGCAGCGCCATCTAGTGGTGGCAGGGCTGCACTGTCTACAGCAGAGTGTATGAGGAGCCGGGAGCAGCGCCATCTAGTGTTGGCAGTGATGAACTGTCTACAGCGGAGTGTATGAGGAGCCGGGAGCAGCGCCATCTAGTGCTGGCAGTGCTGAACTGTCTACAGCGGAGTGTATGAGGAGCCGGGAGCAGCGCCATCTAGTGCTGGCAGTGCTGAACTGTCTACAGCGGAGTGTATGAGGAGCCGGGAGCAGCGCCATCTAGTGGTTGCAGTGATGAACTGTCTACAGCAGAGAGTATGAGGAGCCGGGAGCAGCATCATCTAGTGGTGGCAGTGCTGAACTGTCTACAGCAGAGAGTATGAGGAGCCGGGAGCAGCGCCATCTAGTGGTGGCAATGGTGAACTGTCTACAGCTGAGTGTATGAGGACCCGGGTGCAGCGCCATCTAGTGGTGGCAGTGCTGAAGTGTATACAGCAGAGTGTATGAGGAGCCGGGAGCAGCGCCATCTAGTGGTGGCAGGGCTGCACTGTCTACAGCAGAGAGTATGAGGAGTCGGGAGCAGCGCCATCTAGTGGTGGCAGTGCTGAACTGTCTACATATGAGTGTATGAGGAGCCGGGTGCAGCGCCATCTAGTGGTGGCAGGGCTGCACTGTCTACAGCAGGGAGTATGAGGAGCCAGGTGCAGCGCGATCTAGTGGTGGCAGGGCTGCACTGTCTACAGCAGAGTGTATGAGGAGCCGGGAGCATCGCCATCTAGTGGTGGCAGTGCTGAACTGTCTGCAGCTGAGTGTATGAGGAGCCGGGTGCAGCGCCATCTAGTGGTGGCAGTGCTGAAGTGTATAAAGCAGAGTGTATGAGGAGCTGGGAGCAGCGCCATCTAGTGGTGGCAGTGCTGAACTGTCTACAGCTGATTCTATGAGGAGTCGGGAGCAGCACCATCTAGTGGTGGCAGAGCTGAACTGTCTACAGCTGAGTGTATGAGGAGTCGGGAGCAGCGCCATCTAGTGGTGGCAGTGCTGAACTGTCTACAGCTGAGTGTATGAGGAGCTGGGTGCAGCGCCATCTAGTGGTAGCAGTGCTGAACTGTCTACAGCTGAGTGTATGAGGAGCCGGGTGCAGCGCCATCTAGTGGTGGCAGTGCTGAACTGTCTACAGCTGAGTGTATGAGGAGCCAGGTGCAGCGCCATCTAGTGGTGGCAGGGCTGCACTGTCTTCAGCAGAGAGTATGAGGAGTCGGGAGTAGCGCCATCTAGTTGTGTCAGTGCTGAACTGTCTACAGCTGATTGTATGAGGAGCCGGGAGCAGCGCCATCTAGTGGTGGCAGTGCTGAACTGTCTACAGCTGAGTGTATGAGGAGCCAGGTGCAGCGCCATCTAGTGGTGGCAGGGCTGCACTGTCTACAGCAGAGAGTATGAGGAGTCGGGAGCAGCGCCATCTAGTGGTGGCAGTGCTGAACTGTTTACAGCAGAGTGTAGGAGGAGCCAGGTGCAGCGCCATCTAGTGGTGGCAGTGCTGAAGTGTATACAGCAGAGGGTATGAGGAGCCGGGAGCAGCACCATCTAGTGGTGGCAGGGCTGCACTGTCTACAGCAGAGAGTATGAGGAGTCGGGAGTAGCGCCATCTAGTGGTGGCAGTGCTAAACTGTCTACATATGAGTGTATGAGGAGCCGGGTGCAGCACCATCTAGTGGTGGCAGGGCTGCACTGTCTACAGCAGAGAGTATGAGGAGCCAGGTGCAGCGCCATCTAGTGGTGGCAGGGCTGCACTGTCTACAACAGAGTGTATGAGGAGCCGGGAGCATCGCCATCTAGTGGTGGCAGTGCTGAACTGTCTACAGCTGAGTGTATGAGGAGCCGGGTGCAGCGCCATCTAGTGGTGGCAGTGCTGAAGTGTATACAGCAGAGTGTATGAGGAGCTGGGAGCAGCGCCATCTAGTGGTGGCAGAGCTGAACTGTCTACAGCTGAGTGTATGAGGAGCCGGGAGCAGCGTCATCTAGTGGTGGCAGTGCTGAACTGTCTACAGCTGAGTGTATGAGGAGCCGGGTGCAGCGCCATCTAGTGGTGGCAGGGCTGCACTGTCTACAGCAGAGAGTATGAGGAGTCGGGAGCAGCGCCATCTAGTGTTGGCAGTGCTGAACTGTCTACAGCAGAGAGTATGAGGAGCCAGGTGCAGCGCCATCTAGTGGTGGCAGGGCTGCACTGTCTACAGCAGAGTGTATGAGGAGCCGGGAGTATCGCCATCTAGTGGTGGCAGTGCTGAATTGTCTACAGCTGAGTGTATGAAGAGCCGGGTGCAGCGCCATCTAGTGGTGGCAGTGCTGAAGTGTATAAAGCAGAGTGTATGAGGAGCTGGGAGCAGCGCCATCTAGTGGTGGCAGTGCTGAACTGTCTACAGCTGATTCTATGAGGAGCCGGGAGGAGCACCATCTAGTGATGGCAGAGCTGAACTGTCTACAGCTGAGTGTATGAGGAGCCGGGAGCAGCGCCATCTAGTGGTGGCAGTGCTGAACTGTCTACAGCTGAGTGTATGAGGAGCTGGGTGCAGCGCCATCTAGTGGTAGCAGTGCTGAACTGTCTACATCTGAGTGTATGAGGAGCCGGGTGCAGCGCATCCAGAGGTGGCAGGGCTGCACTGTCTACAGCAGAGAGTATGAGGAGTCGGGAGTAGCGCCATCTAGTGGTGGCAGTGCTGAACTGTCTACAGCTGATTGTATGAGGAGCCGGGAGCAGCGCCATCTAGTGGTGGCAGTGCTGAACTGTCTACAGCTGAGTGCATGAGGAGCCGGGAGCAGTGCCATCTAGTGATGGCAGTGCTGAACTGTCTACAGCTTAGTGTATGAGGAGCCGGGTGCAGCGCCATCTAGTGGTGGCAGGGCTGCACTGTCAACAGCAGAGAGCATGAGGAATCGGGAGCAGCGCCATCTTGTGGTGGCAGTGCTGAACTGTCTACAGCTGAGTGTATGAGGAGCCGGGTGCAGCGCCATCTAGTGGTGGCAGTGCTGAACTGTCTACAGCAGAGAGTATGAGGAGCCGGGAGCAGCGCCATCTAGTGGTGGCAGTGCTGAAGTGTATACAGCAGAGTGTATGAGGAGCCAGGAGCAGCGCCATCTAGTGGTGGCAGGGCTGCACTGTCTACAGCAGAGAGTATGAGGAGTCGGGTGCAGCGCCATCTTGTGGTGGCAGTGCTGAACTGTCTACAGCTGAGTGTATGAGGAGCCGGGTGCAGCGCCATCTAGTGGTGGCAGTGCTGAAGTGTATACAGCAGAGTGTATGAGGAGCCGGGAGCAGCGCCATCTAGTGGTGGCAAGGCTGCACTGTCTACAGCAGAGAGTATGAGGAGTCGGGAGCAGCGCCATCTAGTGGTGGCAGTGCTGAACTGTCTACATATGAATGTATGAGGAGCCGGGTGCAGCACCATCTAGTGGTGGCAGGGCTGCACTGTTTACAGCAGAGAGTATGAGGAGCCAGGTGCAGCACCATCTAGTGGTGGCAGGACTGCAATGTCTACAGCAGAGTGTATGAGGAGCCGGGAGCAGCACCATCTAGTGGTGGCAGAGCTGAACTGTCTACAGCTGAGTGTATGAGGAGCCGGGAACAGCGCCATCTAGTGGTGGCAGGGCTGCACTGTCTACAGCAGAGAGTATGAGGAGTCGGGAGCAGCGCCATCTAGTGGTGGCAGTGCTGAACTGTCTACAGCTGAGTGTATGAGGAGCCAGGTGCAGCGCCATCTAGTGATGGCAGTGCTGAACTGTCTACAGCAGAGAGTATGAGGAGCCGGGAGCAGCGCCATCTAGTGATGGCAGTGCTGAACTGTCTACAGCAGAGAGTATGAGGAGCCGGGTGCAGCGCCATCTAGTGGTGGCAGGGCTGAACTGTCTACAGCAGAGAGTATGAGGAGCCGGGTGCAGCGACATCTAGTGGTGACAGTGCTGAACTGTCTACAGCTGAGTGTATGAGGAGCCGGGAGCAGCGCCATCTAGTGGTGGCAGTGCTGAACTGTCTACAGCTGAGTGTATGAGGAGCCGGGTGCAGCGCCATCTAGTAGTGGCAGTGCTGAAGTGTATACAGCAGAGTGTATGAGGAGCCGGGAGCAGCGCCATCTAGTGGTGGCAGGGCTGCACTGTCTACAGCAGAGAGTATGAGGAGCCATGTGCAGCGCCATCTAGTGGTGGCAGGGCTGCACTGTCTACAGCAGAGTGTATGAGGAGCCGGGAGCATCGCCATCTAGTGGTGGCAGTGCTGAACTGTCTACAGCTCAGTGTATGAGGAGCCGGGAGCAGCGCCATCTAGTGGTGGCAGAGCTGAACTGTCTACAGCTGAGTGTATGAGGAGCCGTGAGCAGCGCCACCTAGTGGTGGCAGTGCTGAACTGTCTACAGCAGAGTGTATGAGGAGCCGGGAGCAGCGCCATCTAGTGGTGGCAGGGCTGCACTGTCTACAGCAGAGAGTATGAGGAGTCGGGTGCAGCGCCATCTTGTGGTGGCAGTGCTGAACTGTCTACAGCTGAGTGTATGAGGAGCCGGGTACAGCGCCATCTAGTGGTGGCAGTGCTTAAGTGTATACAGCTGAGTGTATGAGGAGCCGGGAGCAGCGCCATCTAGTGGTGGCAGGGCTGCACTGTCTACAGCAGAGAGTATGAGGAGTCGGGAGCAGCGCCATCTAGTGGTGGCAGTGCTGAACTGTCTACATATGAATGTATGAGGAGCCGGGTGCAGCACCATCTAGTGGTGGCAGGGCTGCACTGTTTACAGCAGAGAGTATGAGGAGCCAGGTGCAGCGCCATCTAGTGGTGGCAAGGCTGCATTGTCTACAGCAGAGTGTATGAGGAGCCGGGAGCAGCACCATCTAGTGGTGGCAGAGCTGAACTGTCTACAGCTGAGTGTATGAGGAGCCGGGAACAGCGCCATCTAGTGGTGGCAGTGCTGAACTGTCTACAGCTAAGTGTATGAGGAGCCGGGTGCAGCGCCATCTAGTGGTGGCAGGGCTGCACTGTCTACAGCAGAGAGTATGAGGAGTCGGGAGCAGCGCCATCTAGTGTTGGCAGTGCTGAACTGTCTACAGCTGATTGTATGAGGAGCCGGGAGCAGCGCCATCTAGTGGTGGCAGTGCTAAACTGTCTACAGCTGAGTGTATGAGGAGCCGGGAGCAGCGCCATCTAGTGGTGGCAGTGCTGAACTGTCTACAGCTGAGTGTATGAGGAGCCGGGTGCAGCGCCATCTAGTGGTGGCAGGGCTGCACTGTCTACAGCAGAGAGTATGAGGAGTCGGGAGCAGCGCCATCTAGTGGTGGCAGTGCTGAACTGTCTACAGCTGAGTGTATGAGGAGCCAGGTGCAGCGCCATCTAGTGATGGCAGTGCTGAACTGTCTACAGCAGAGAGTATGAGGAGCCGGGAGCAGCGCCATCTAGTGATGGCAGTGCTGAACTGTCTACAGCAGAGAGTATGAGGAGCCGGGTGCAGCGCCATCTAGTGGTGGCAGTGCTGACCTGTCTACAGCTGAGTGTATGAAGAGCCGGGTGCAGCGCCATCTAGTGGTGGCAGTGCTGAAGTGTATACAGCAGAGTGTATGAGGAGCCGGGAGCAGCGCCATCTAGTGGTGGCAGGGCTGCACTGTCTACAGCAGAGAGTATGAGGAGCCAGGTGCAGCGCCATCTAGTGGTGGCAGGGCTGCACTGTCTACAGCAGAGTGTATGAGGAGCCGGGAGCATCGCCATCTAGTGGTGGCAGTGCTGAACTGTCTACAGCTGAGTGTATGAGGAGCCGGGAGCAGCGCCATCTAGTGGTGGCAGTGCTGAACTGTCTACAGCTGAGTGTATGAGGAGCCGGGTGCAGCGCCATCTAGTGGTGGCAGGGCTGCACTGTCAACAGCAGATAGCATGAGGAATCGGGAGCAGCGCCATCTTGTGGTGGCAGTGCTGAACTGTCTACAGCTGAGTGTATGAGGAGCCGGGTGCAGCGCCATCTAGTGGTGGCAGTGATGAACTGTCTACAGCAGAGAGTATGAGGAGCCGGGAGCAGCGCCATCTAGTGGTGGCAGTGCTGAAGTGTATACAGCAGAGTGTATGAGGAGCCGGGAGCAGCGCCATCTAGTGGTGGCAGGGCTGCACTGTCTACAGCAGAGAGTATGAGGAGTCGGGTGCAGCGCCAGCTTGTGGTGGCAGTGCTGAACTGTCTACAGCTGAGTGTATGAGGAGCCGGGTGCAGCGCCATGTTGTGGTGGCAGTGCTGAAGTGTATACAGCAGAGTGTATGAGGAGCCGGGAGCAGCGCCATCTAGTGGTGGCAGGGCTGCACTGTCTACAGCAGAGAGTATGAGGAATCGGGAGCAGCGCCATCTAGTGGTGGCAGTGCTGAACTGTCTACATATGAATGTATGAGGAGCCGGGTGCAGCACCATCTAGTGGTGGCAGGGCTGCACTGTTTACAGCAGAGAGTATGAGGAGCCAGGTGCAGCGCCATCTAGTGGTGGCAGGGCTGCACTGTCTACAGCAGAGTGTATGAGGAGCCGGGAGCAGCACCATCTAGTGGTGGCAGAGCTGAACTGTCTACAGCTGAGTGTATGAGGAGCCGGGAACAGCGCCATCTAGTGGTGGCAGTGCTGAACTGTCTACAGCTAAGTGTATGAGGAGCCGGGTGCAGCGCCATCTAGTGGTGGCAGGGCTGCACTGTCTACAGCAGAGAGTATGAGGAGTCGGGAGCAGCGCCATCTAGTGTTGGCAGTGCTGAACTGTCTACAGTTGATTGTATGAGGAGCCGGGAGCAGCGCCATCTAGTGGTGGCAGTGCTAAACTGTCTACAGCTGAGTGTATGAGGAGCCGGGAGCAGCGCCATCTAGTGGTGGCAGTGCTGAACTGTCTACAGCTGAGTGTATGAGGAGCCGGGTGCAGCGCCATCTAGTGGTGGCAGGGCTGCACTGTCTACAGCAGAGAGTATGAGGAGTCGGGAGCAGCGCCATCTAGTGGTGGCAGTGCTGAACTGTTTACAGCTGAGTGTATGAGTAGCCAGGTGCAGCGCCATCTAGTGATGGCAGTGCTGAACTGTCTACAGCAGAGAGTATTAGGAGCCGGGAGCAGCGCCATCTAGTGATCGCAGTTCTGAACTGTCTACAGCAGAGAGTATGAGGAGCCGGGTGCAGCGCCATCTAGTGGTGGCAGGGCTGAACTGTCTACAGCAGAGAGTATGAGGAGCCGGGTGCAGCGACATCTAGTGGTGACAGTGCTGAACTGTCTACAGCTGAGTGTATGAGGAGCCGGGAGCAGCGCCATCTAGTGGTGGCAGTGCTGAACTGTCTACAGCTGAGTGTATGAGGAGCCGGGTGCAGAGCCATCTAGTGGTGGCAGTGCTGAAGTGTATACAGCAGAGTGTATGAGGAGCCGGGAGCAGCGCCATCTAGTGGTGGCAGGGCTGCACTGTCTACAGCAGAGAGTATGAGGAGCCAGGTGCAGCGCCATCTAATGGTGGCAGGGCTGCACTGTCTACAGAAGAGTGTATGAGGAGCCGGGAGCATCGCCATCTAGTGGTGGCAGTGCTGAACTGTCTACAGCTGAGTGTATGAGGAGCCGGGAGCAGTGCCATCTAGTAGTGGCAGAGCTGAACTGTCTACAGCTGAGCGTATGAAGAGCCGGGAGCAGCGCCATCTAGTGGTGGCAGTGCTGAACTGTCTACAGTAGAGTGTATGAGGAGCCGGGTGCAGCGCCATCTAGTGGTGACAGTGCTGAAGTGTATACAGCAGAGTGTATGAGGAGATGGGAGCAGCGCCATCTAGTGGTGGCAGTGCTGAACTGTCTACAGCTGATTGTATGAGGAGACGGGAGCAGCACCATCTAGTGCTGGCAGAGCTAAACTGTCTACAGCTGAGTGTATGAGGAGCCAGGAGCAACGCCATCTAGTGGTGGCAGTGCTGAACTGTCTGCAGCTGAGTGTATGAGGAGCCGGGTGCAGCGCCATCTAGTGGTGGCAGGGCTGCACTGTCTACACCAGAGAGTATGAGGAGTCAGGAGCAGCGCCATCTAGTGGTGGCAGTGCTGAACTGTCTACAGCTGATTGTATGAGGAGCAGGGAGCAGCGCCATCTAGTGGTGGCAGTGCTGAACTGTCTACAGCTGAGTGTATGAGGAGCTGGGAGCAGCGCCATCTAGTGGTGGCAGTGCTGAACTGTCTACAGCTGAGTGTATGAGGAGCCGGGTGCAGCGCCATCTAGTGGTGGCAGGGCTGCACTGTCTACAGCAGAGAGTATGAGGAGTCGGGAGCAGCGCCATCTAGTGGTGGCAGTGCTGAACTATCTACAGCTGAGTGTATGAGGAGCCAGGTGCAGCGCCATCTAGTGATGGCAGTGCTGAACTGTCTACAGCAGAGAGTATGAGGAGCAGGGAGCAGCGCCATCTAGTGGTGACAGTGCTGAAGTGTATACAGCGGAGTGTATGAGGAGCCGGGAGCAGCGCCATCTAGTGGTGGCAGTGCTGAACTGTCTACAGCTGAGTGTATGAGGAGCCGGGTGCAGCGCCATCTAGTGATGGCAGTGCTGAACTGTCTACAGCAGAGAGTATGAGGAGCCGGGAGCAGCGCCATCTAGTGGTGACAGTGCTGAACTGTCTACAGCTGAGTGTATGAGGAGCCGGGTGCAGCGCCATCTAGTGGTGGCAGTGCTGAACTGTCTACAGCTGAATGTATGAGGAGTCGGGAGTAGCGCCATCTAGAGGTGGCAGTGCTGAACTGTCTACAGCTGAGTGTATGAGGAGCTGGGTGCAGCGCCATCTAGTGCTGTCAGTGCTGAACTGTCTACAGCTGAGTGTATGAGGAGCTGGCTGCAGTGCCATCTAGTGGTGGCAGTGCTGAACTGTCTACAGCTGAGATTATGAGGAGCCGGGAGCAGCGCCATCTAGTGGTGGCAGTGCTGAACTGTCTACAGCTGAGTGTATGAGCAGTCGGGAGCAGCGCCATCTAGTGGTGTCAGTGCTGAACTCTCTACAGCGGAGAGTATGAGGAGTCGGGAGCAGCCCCATCTAGTGGTGGCAGCGCTGAACTGTCTACAGCTGAGTGTATGAGGAGCCGGGAGCAGCGCCATCTAGTGGTGGCAGAGCTGAACTGTCTACAGCTGAGTGTATGAGGAGCTGGGTGCAGCGCCATCTAGTGGTGGCAGTGTTGAACTGTCTACAGCTGAGAGTATGAGGAGCCGGGAGCAGCGCCATCTAGTGGTGGCAGTGCTGAACTGTCTACAGCTGAGTGTATGAGGAGCCGGAAGCAGCGCCATCTATTGGTGGCAGCGCTGAACTGTCTACAGCTGAGTGTATGTGGAGCCGGGAGCAGCGCCATCTAGTGGTGGCAGTGCTGAACTGTCTACAGCTGAGAGTATGAGGAACCAGGAGCAGCGCCATCTAGTGGTGGCAGTGCTGAACTGACTACAGCTGAATGTATGAGGAGCCGGGAGCAGCATCATCTAGTGGTGGCAGTGCTGAATTGTCTACAGCTGAGTGTATGAGGAGCCGGGAGCAGCGTCATCTAGTGGTGGCAGTGCTGAACTGTCTACAGCAGAGAGTATGAGGAGCCAGGAACAGCGCCATCTAGTGGTGGCAGTGCTGAACTGTCTACAGCTGAATGTATGAGGAGCCGGGAGCAGCATCATCTAGTGGTGGCAGTGCTGAACTGTCTACAGCAGAGAGTATGAGGAGACGCGAGCAGCGCCATCTAGTGGTGCCAGTGCTGAACTGTCTACATCAGAGAGTATGAGGAGCCGGGAGCAGCGCCATCTAGTGGTGTCAGTGCTGAACTGTCTACAGTGGAGTGTATGAGGAGCCGGGAGCAGCGCCATCTAGTGGTGGCAGTGCTGAACTGTCTACAGCTGAGTGTATGAGGAGCCGGGTGCAGCGCCATCTACTGGTGGCAGTGCTGAAGTGTATACAGCAGAGTATATGAGGATATATGAGGAGCCGGGAGCAGCGCCATCTGGTGGTGGCAGGGCTGCACTGTCTACAGGGGAGAGTATGAGGAATCAGGAGCAGCTCCATCTAGTGGTGGCAGTGCTGAACTGTCTACAGCGGAGTGTATGAGGAGCCTGGAGAAGTGCCATCAAGTGGTGGCAGTGCTGAACTGTCTACAGCGGAGTGTATGAGGAGCCGGGAGCAGCGCCATCTAGTGGAGGCAGTGCTGAACTGTCTACAGCTGAGTGTATGAGGAGCCGGGAACAGCGCCATCTAGTGGTGGCAGTGCTGAACTGCCTACAGCGGAGAGTAAGGGGAGCCGGGAGCAGCGCCATCTAGTGGTGTCAGTGCTGAACTGTCTACAGTGATTGTATGAGGAGCCAGGAGCAGCTCCATCTAGTGGTGGCAGTGCTGCACTGTCTACAGTGAGTGTATGAGGAGGCGGGGGCAGCGCCATCTAGTGGTGTCAGTGCTGAACTGTCTACAGCAGAGATAATGAGGAGCCAGGAGCAGCTCCATCTAGTGGTGGCAGTGCTGAACTGTCTACAGCGGAGTGTATGAGGAGCCGGGAGCAGCGCCATCTAGTGGTGGCAGTGCTGAACTGTCTACAGCAGAGAGTATGAGGAGTCGGGAGCATCGCCATCTAGTGGTGGCAGGGCTGCACTGTCTACAGCAGAGAGTATGAGGAGCCAGGTGCAGCGCCATCTAGTGGTGGCAGGGCTGCACTGTCTACAGCAGAGTGTATGAGGAGCCGGGAGCAGCGCCATCTAGTGGTGGCTTTGACTAACTGTCTACAGCGGAGTGTATGAGGAGCCGGGAGCAGCGCCATCTAGTGGTGGCAGGGCTGCACTGTCTACAGCAGAGAGTATAAGGAGCCAGGTGCAGCGCCATCTAGTGGTGGCAGGGCTGCACTGTCTACAGCAGAGTGTATGAGGAGACGGGAGCAGCGCCATCTAGTGGTGGCAGTGATGAACTGTCTACAGCGGAGTGTATGAGGAGCTGGGTGCAGCGCCATCTAGTGGTGGCAGTGTTGAACTGTCTACAGCTGAGAGTATGAGCAGTCGGGAGCAGCGCCATCTAGTGGTGTCAGTGCTGAACTCTCTACAGCGGAGAGTATGAGGAGTCGGGAGCAGCCCCATCTAGTGGTGGCAGCGCTGAACTGTCTACAGCTGAGTGTATGAGGAGCCGGGAGCAGCGCCATCTAGTGGTGGCAGAGCTGAACTGTCTACAGCTGAGTGTATGAGGAGCTGGGTGCAGCGCCATCTAGTGGTGGCAGTGTTGAACTGTCTACAGCTGAGAGTATGAGGAGCCGGGAGCAGCGCCATCTAGTGGTGGCAGTGCTGAACTGTCTACAGCTGAGTGTATGAGGAGCCGGAAGCAGCGCCATCTATTGGTGGCAGCGCTGAACTGTCTACAGCTGAGTGTATGTGGAGCCGGGAGCAGCGCCATCTAGTGGTGGCAGTGCTGAACTGTCTACAGCAGAGAGTATGAGGAGCCAGGAACAGCGCCATCTAGTGGTGGCAGTGCTGAACTGTCTACAGCTGAATGTATGAGGAGCCGGGAGCAGCATCATCTAGTGGTGGCAGTGCTGAACTGTCTACAGCAGAGAGTATGAGGAGACGCGAGCAGCGCCATCTAGTGGTGCCAGTGCTGAACTGTCTACATCAGAGAGTATGAGGAGCCGGGAGCAGCGCCATCTAGTGGTGTCAGTGCTGAACTGTCTACAGTGGAGTGTATGAGGAGCCGGGAGCAGCGCCATCTAGTGGTGGCAGTGCTGAACTGTCTACAGCTGAGTGTATGAGGAGCCGGGTGCAGCGCCATCTACTGGTGGCAGTGCTGAAGTGTATACAGCAGAGTATATGAGGATATATGAGGAGCCGGGAGCAGCGCCATCTGGTGGTGGCAGGGCTGCACTGTCTACAGGGGAGAGTATGAGGAATCAGGAGCAGCTCCATCTAGTGGTGGCAGTGCTGAACTGTCTACAGCGGAGTGTATGAGGAGCCTGGAGAAGTGCCATCAAGTGGTGGCAGTGCTGAACTGTCTACAGCGGAGTGTATGAGGAGCCGGGAGCAGCGCCATCTAGTGGAGGCAGTGCTGAACTGTCTACAGCTGAGTGTATGAGGAGCCGGGAACAGCGCCATCTAGTGGTGGCAGTGCTGAACTGCCTACAGCGGAGAGTAAGGGGAGCCGGGAGCAGCGCCATCTAGTGGTGTCAGTGCTGAACTGTCTACAGTGATTGTATGAGGAGCCAGGAGCAGCTCCATCTAGTGGTGGCAGTGCTGCACTGTCTACAGTGAGTGTATGAGGAGGCGGGGGCAGCGCCATCTAGTGGTGTCAGTGCTGAACTGTCTACAGCAGAGATAATGAGGAGCCAGGAGCAGCTCCATCTAGTGGTGGCAGTGCTGAACTGTCTACAGCGGAGTGTATGAGGAGCCGGGAGCAGCGCCATCTAGTGGTGGCAGTGCTGAACTGTCTACAGCAGAGAGTATGAGGAGTCGGGAGCATCGCCATCTAGTGGTGGCAGGGCTGCACTGTCTACAGCAGAGAGTATGAGGAGCCAGGTGCAGCGCCATCTAGTGGTGGCAGGGCTGCACTGTCTACAGCAGAGTGTATGAGGAGCCGGGAGCAGCGCCATCTAGTGGTGGCTTTGATTAACTGTCTACAGCGGAGTGTATGAGGAGCCGGGAGCAGCGCCATCTAGTGGTGGCAGGGCTGCACTGTCTACAGCAGAGAGTATAAGGAGCCAGGTGCAGCGCCATCTAGTGGTGGCAGGGCTGCACTGTCTACAGCAGAGTGCATGAGGAGACGGGAGCAGCGCCATCTAGTGGTGGCAGTGATGAACTGTCTACAGCGGAGTGTATGAGGAGCCGGGAGCAGCGCCATCTAGTGCTGGCAGTGCTGAACTGTCTACAGCGGAGTGTATGAGGAGCCGGGAGCAGCGCCATCTAGTGCTGGCAGTGCTGAACTGTCTACAGCGAAGTGTATGAGGAGCCGGGAGCAGCGCCATCTAGTGGTGGCAGTGATGAACTGTCTACAGCAGAGAGTATGAGGAGCCGGGAGCAGCGCCATCTAGTGGTGGCAGTGCTGAACTGTCTACAGCTGAGTGTATGAGGAGCCGGGTGCAGCGCCATCTAGTGATGGCAGTGCTGAACTGTCTACAGCAGAGAGTATGAGGAGCCGGGAGCAGCGCCATCTAGTGGTGACAGTGCTGAACTGTCTACAGCGGAGTGTATGAGGAGACGGGAGCAGCGCCATCCAGTGCTGGCAGTGCTGAACTATCTACAGCTGAGTGTATGAGGAGTCGGGAGCAGCGCCATCTAGTGGTGGCAGTGCTGAACTGTCTACAGCTGAGAGTATGAGGAGCCAGGAGCAGCGCCATCTAGTGGTGGCAGTGCTGAACTGTCTACAGCTGAGTGTATGAGGAGTCGGGAGCAGCGCGATCTAATGGTGGCAGTGCTGAACTGTCTACAGCTGAGTGTATGAGGAGCTGGGTGCAGCGCCATCTAGTGCTGGCAGTGCTGAACTGTCTACAGCAGAGAGTATGAGGAGCCGGGAGCAGCGCCATCTAGTGGTGGCAGTGCTGAACTGTCTACAGCTGAGTGTATGAGGAGCCGGGTGCAGCGCCATCTAGTGGTGGCAGTGCTGATCTGTCTACAGCTGAATGTATGAGGAGTCGGGAGTAGCGCCATCTAGAGGTGGCAGTGCTGAACTGTCTACAGCTGAGTGTATGAGGAGCTGGGTGCAGCGCCATCTAGTGCTGTCAGTGCTGAACTGTCTACAGCTGAGTGTATGAGGAGCTGGGTGCAGTGCCATCTAGTGGTGGCAGTGCTGAACTGTCTACAGCTGAGATTATGAGGAGCCGGGAGCAGCGCCATATAGTGGTGGCAGTGCTGAACTGTCTACAGCTGAGTGTATGAGCAGTCGGGAGCAGCGCCATCTAGTGGTGTCAGTGCTGAACTCTCTACAGCGGAGAGTATGAGGAGTCGGGAGCAGCCCCATCTAGTGGTGGCAGCGCTGAACTGTCTACAGCTGAGTGTATGAGGAGCCGGGAGCAGCGCCATCTAGTGGTGGCAGAGCTGAACTGTCTACAGCTGAGTGTATGAGGAGCTGGGTGCAGCGCCATCTAGTGGTGGCAGTGTTGAACTGTCTACAGCTGAGAGTATGAGGAGGCGGGAGCAGCGCCATCTAGTGGTGGCAGTGCTGAACTGTCTACAGCTGAGTGTATGAGGAGCCGGAAGCAGCGCCATCTATTGGTGGCAGCGCTGAACTGTCTACAGCTGAGTGTATTTGGAGCCGGGAGCAGCGCCATCTAGTGGTGGCAGTGCTGAACTGTCTACAGCTGAGAGTATGAGGAACCAGGAGCAGCGCCATCTAGTGGTGGCAGTGCTGAACTGACTACAGCTGAATGTATGAGGAGCCGGGAGCAGCATCATCTAGTGGTGGCAGTGCTGAATTGTCTACAGCTGAGTGTATGAGGAGCCGGGAGCAGCGTCATCTAGTGGTGGCAGTGCTGAACTGTCTACAGCAGAGAGTATGAGGAGCCAGGAACAGCGCCATCTAGTGGTGGCAGTGCTGAACTGTGTACAGCTGAATGTATGAGGAGCCGGGAGCAGCATCATCTAGTGGTGGCAGTGCTGAACTGTCTACAGCAGAGAGTATGAGGAGACGCGAGCAGCGCCATCTAGTGGTGCCAGTGCTGAACTGTCTACATCAGAGAGTATGAGGAGCCGGGAGCAGCGCCATCTAGTGGTGTCAGTGCTGAACTGTCTACAGTGGAGTGTATGAGGAGCCGGGAGCAGCGCCATCTAGTGGTGGCAGTGCTGAACTGTCTACAGCTGAGTGTATGAGGAGCCGGGTGCAGCGCCATCTACTGGTGGCAGTGCTGAAGTGTATACAGCAGAGTATATGAGGATATATGAGGAGCCGGGAGCAGCGCCATCTGGTGGTGGCAGGGCTGCACTGTCTACAGGGGAGAGTATGAGGAATCAGGAGCAGCTCCATCTAGTGGTGGCAGTGCTGAACTGTCTACAGCGGAGTGTATGAGGAGCCTGGAGAAGCGCCATCAAGCGGTGGCAGTGCTGAACTGTCTACAGCGGAGTGTATGAGGAGCCGGGAGCAGCGCCATCTAGTGGAGGCAGTGCTGAACTGTCTACAGCTGAGTGTATGAGGAGCCGGGAACAGCGCCATCTAGTGGTGGCAGTGCTGAACTGCCTACAGCGGAGAGTAAGGGGAGCCGGGAGCAGCGCCATCTAGTGGTGTCAGTGCTGAACTGTCTACAGCAGAGATAATGAGGAGCCAGGAGCAGCTCCATCTAGTGGTGGCAGTGCTGAACTGTCTACAGCGGAGTGTATGAGGAGCCGGGAGCAGCGCCATCTAGTGGTGGCAGTGCTGAACTGTCTACAGCAGAGAGTATGAGGAGTCGGGAGCATCGCCATCTAGTGGTGGCAGGGCTGCACTGTCTACAGCAGAGAGTATGAGGAGCCAGGTGCAGCGCCATCTAGTGGTGGCAGGGCTGCACTGTCTACAGCAGAGTGTATGAGGAGCCGGGAGCAGCGCCATCTAGTGGTGGCTTTGATTAACTGTCTACAGCGGAGTGTATGAGGAGCTGGGTGCAGCGCCATCTAGTGCTGTCAGTGCTGAACTGTCTACAGCTGAGTGTATGAGGAGCTGGGTGCAGTGCCATCTAGTGGTGGCAGTGCTGAACTGTCTACAGCTGAGATTATGAGGAGCCGGGAGCAGCGCCATATAGTGGTGGCAGTGCTGAACTGTCTACAGCTGAGTGTATGAGCAGTCGGGAGCAGCGCCATCTAGTGGTGTCAGTGCTGAACTCTCTACAGCGGAGAGTATGAGGAGTCGGGAGCAGCCCCATCTAGTGGTGGCAGCGCTGAACTGTCTACAGCTGAGTGTATGAGGAGCCGGGAGCAGCGCCATCTAGTGGTGGCAGAGCTGAACTGTCTACAGCTGAGTGTATGAGGAGCTGGGTGCAGCGCCATCTAGTGGTGGCAGTGTTGAACTGTCTACAGCTGAGAGTATGAGGAGGCGGGAGCAGCGCCATCTAGTGGTGGCAGTGCTGAACTGTCTACAGCTGAGTGTATGAGGAGCCGGAAGCAGCGCCATCTATTGGTGGCAGCGCTGAACTGTCTACAGCTGAGTGTATTTGGAGCCGGGAGCAGCGCCATCTAGTGGTGGCAGTGCTGAACTGTCTACAGCTGAGAGTATGAGGAACCAGGAGCAGCGCCATCTAGTGGTGGCAGTGCTGAACTGACTACAGCTGAATGTATGAGGAGCCGGGAGCAGCATCATCTAGTGGTGGCAGTGCTGAATTGTCTACAGCTGAGTGTATGAGGAGCCGGGAGCAGCGTCATCTAGTGGTGGCAGTGCTGAACTGTCTACAGCAGAGAGTATGAGGAGCCAGGAACAGCGCCATCTAGTGGTGGCAGTGCTGAACTGTGTACAGCTGAATGTATGAGGAGCCGGGAGCAGCATCATCTAGTGGTGGCAGTGCTGAACTGTCTACAGCAGAGAGTATGAGGAGACGCGAGCAGCGCCATCTAGTGGTGCCAGTGCTGAACTGTCTACATCAGAGAGTATGAGGAGCCGGGAGCAGCGCCATCTAGTGGTGTCAGTGCTGAACTGTCTACAGTGGAGTGTATGAGGAGCCGGGAGCAGCGCCATCTAGTGGTGGCAGTGCTGAACTGTCTACAGCTGAGTGTATGAGGAGCCGGGTGCAGCGCCATCTACTGGTGGCAGTGCTGAAGTGTATACAGCAGAGTATATGAGGATATATGAGGAGCCGGGAGCAGCGCCATCTGGTGGTGGCAGGGCTGCACTGTCTACAGGGGAGAGTATGAGGAATCAGGAGCAGCTCCATCTAGTGGTGGCAGTGCTGAACTGTCTACAGCGGAGTGTATGAGGAGCCTGGAGAAGCGCCATCAAGTGGTGGCAGTGCTGAACTGTCTACAGCGGAGTGTATGAGGAGCCGGGAGCAGCGCCATCTAGTGGAGGCAGTGCTGAACTGTCTACAGCTGAGTGTATGAGGAGCCGGGAACAGCGCCATCTAGTGGTGGCAGTGCTGAACTGCCTACAGCGGAGAGTAAGGGGAGCCGGGAGCAGCGCCATCTAGTGGTGTCAGTGCTGAACTGTCTACAGCAGAGATAATGAGGAGCCAGGAGCAGCTCCATCTAGTGGTGGCAGTGCTGAACTGTCTACAGCGGAGTGTATGAGGAGCCGGGAGCAGCGCCATCTAGTGGTGGCAGTGCTGAACTGTCTACAGCAGAGAGTATGAGGAGTCGGGAGCATCGCCATCTAGTGGTGGCAGGGCTGCACTGTCTACAGCAGAGAGTATGAGGAGCCAGGTGCAGCGCCATCTAGTGGTGGCAGGGCTGCACTGTCTACAGCAGAGTGTATGAGGAGCCGGGAGCAGCGCCATCTAGTGGTGGCTTTGATTAACTGTCTACAGCGGAGTGTATGAGGAGCCGGGAGCAGCCCCATCTAGTGGTGGCAGGGCTGCACTGTCTACAGCAGAGAGTATGAGGAGCCAGGTGCAGCGCCATCTAGTGGTGGCAGGGCTGCACTGTCTACAGCAGAGTGTATGAGGAGACGGGAGCAGCGCCATCTAGTGGTGGCAGTGATGAACTGTCTACAGCGGAGTGTATGAGGAGCCGGGAGCAGCGCCATCTAGTGCTGGCAGTGCTGAACTGTCTACAGCGGAGTGTATGAGGAGCCGGGAGCAGCGCCATCTAGTGCTGGCAGTGCTGAACTGTCTACAGCGAAGTGTATGAGGAGCCGGGAGCAGCGCCATCTAGTGGTGGCAGTGATGAACTGTCTACAGCAGAGAGTATGAGGAGCCGGGAGCAGCGCCATCTAGTGGTGGTAGTGCTGAACTGTCTACAGCTGAGTGTATGAGGAGCTGGGTGCATCGCCATCTAGTGGTGGCAGTGCTGAACTGTCTACAGCAGAGAGTATGAGGAGCCGGGAGCAGCGCCATCTAGTGGTGGTAGTGCTGAACTGTCTACAGCTGAGTGTATGAGAAGCCGGGTGCAGCGCCATCTAGTGGTGGCAGTGTTGAACTGTCTACAGCGGAGAGCATGAGGAGTCGGGAGCAGCGCCATCTAGTGGTGTCAGTGCTGAACTGTCTACAGCTGAGTGTATGAGGAGCCGGGAGCAGCGCCATCTAGTGGTGGCAGCGCTGAACTGTCTACAGCTGAGTGTATGAGGAGCCGGGAGCAGCGCCATCTAGTGGTGGCAGAGCTGAACTGACTACAGCTGAGTGTATGAGGAGCTGGGTGCAGCGCCATCTAGTGCTGGCAGTGCTGAACTGTCTACAGCAGAGAGTATGAGGAGCCGGGAGCAGCGCCATCTAGTGGTGGCAGTGCTGAACTGTCTACAGTGGAGTGTATGAGCAGCCGGGAGCTGCGCCATCTATTGGTGGCAGTGCTGAATTGTCTACAGCTGAGTGTATGTGGAGCCGGGTGCAGCGCCATCTAGTGGTGTCAGTGCTGAACTGTCTACAGCGGAGAGTATGAGGAGTCGGGAGCAGCGCCATCTAGTGGTGGCAGTGCTGAACTGTCTACAGCTGAGTGTATGAGGAGCTGGGTGCAGCGACATCTAGTGGTAGCAGTGGTGAACTGTCTGCAGCTGAGTGTATGAGGAGCCGGGAGCAGTGCCATCTAGTGGTGGCAGTGCTGAACTGTCTACAGCTGAGTGTAAGAGGAGCCGGGAGCAGCGCCATCTAGTGGTGGCAGAGCTGAACTGTCTACAGCTGAGTGTATGAGGAGCTGGGTGCAACGCCATCTAGTGGTGGCAGTGCTGAACTGTCTACAGCAGAGAGTAGGAGGAGCCGGGAGCAGCGCCATCTAGTGGTGACAGTGCTGAATTGTCTACAGCAGAGAGTATGAGGAGCCGGGAGCAGCGCCATCTAGTGATGGCAGAGCTGAACTGTCTACAGTGGAGAGTATGAGGAGTCGGGAGCAGCGCCATCTAGTGGTGGCAGTGCTGAACTGTCTACAGCTGAGTGTATGAGGAGCCGGGTGCAGCGCCATCTAGTGGTGTCAGTGCTGAACTGTCTACAGCGGAGAGTATGAGGAGTTGGGAGCAGCGCCATCTAGTGGCGGCAGTGCTGAACTGTCTACAGCTGAGTGTATGAGGAGCCGGGTGCAGCGCCATCTAGTGGTGGTAGTGCTGCACTGTCTACAGCTGAGTGTATGAGGAGACGGGAGCAGCGCCATCTAGTGGTGGCAGGGCAGCACTGTCTACAGCAGAGAGTATGAGGAGTCGGGAGCAGCGCCATCTAGTGGTGGCAGTGCTGAACTGTCTACATATGAGAGTATGAGGAGCCGGGTGCAGCGCCATCTAGTGGTGGCAGGGCTGCACTGTCTACAGTAGAATGTATGAGGAGCCGAGAGCAGCGCCATCTAGTGGTGGCAGTGCTGAACTGTCTACAGCTGAGTGTATGAGGAGCCGGGTGCAGCGCCATCTAGCGGTGGAAGTGCTGAAGTGTATACAGCAGAGTGTATGAGGAGCTCGGAGCAGCGCCATCTAGTGGTGGCAGTGCTGAACTGTCTACAGCTGATTGTATGAGGAGCTGGGAGCAGCACCATCTAGTGGTGGCAGAGCTGAACTCTCTACAGCTGAGTGCATGAGGAGGCGGGAGCAGCGCCATCTAGTGGTGGCAGTGCTGAACTGTCTACAGCTGAGTGTATGAGGAGCCGGGTGCAGCGCCATCTAGTGGTGGCAGGGTTGCACTGTCTACAGCAGAGAGTAGGAGGAGCCGGGAGCAGCGCCATCTAGTGGTGGCAGTGCTGAACTGTCTACAGCTGATTGTATGAGGAGCCGGGAGCAGCGCCATCTAGTGGTGGCAGTGCTGAACTGTCTACAGCTGAGTGTATGAGGAGTCGGGAGCAGCGCTATCTAGTGGAGGCAGTGCTGAACTGTCTAAAGCAGAGAATATGAGGAGCCGGGAGCAGCGCAATCTAGTGGTGGCAGGGCTGCACTGTCTACAGCAGAGTGTATGAGGAGACGGGAGCAGCGACATCTAGTGGTGGCAGGGCTGCATTGTCTACAGCAGAGAGTATGAGGAGTCGGGAGCAGCACGATCTAGTGGTGGCAGTGGTTAACTGTCTACAGCTGAGTGTATGAGGAGTCGGGAGAAGCGCCATCTAGTGGTGGCAGCGCTGCAATGTCTACAGCTGATTGTATGAGGAGTCGGGAGCAGCGCCATCTAGTGGTGGCAGTGCTGAACTGTCTACAGCTGAGTGTATGAGGAGTCGGGAACAGCGCCATCTAGTGGTGGCAGTGCCAAACTGTCTACAGCTGAGAGTATGAGGAGCCGTGAGCAGCGCCATCTAGTGGTGGCAGTGCTGAACTGTCTACAGCAGAGAGTATGAGGAGCCGGGAGCAGCGACATCTAGTGGTGGCAGTGCTGAACTGTCTACAGCGGAGTGTATGAGGAGCCGGGAGCAGCGCCATCTAGTGGTGTCAGTGCTGAACTGTCTACAGCTGAGTGTATGAGGAGCCGGGTGTAGCGCCATCTAGTGGTGTCAGTGCTGAACTGTCTATAGCGGAGAGTATGAGGAGTCGGGAGCAGCGCCATCTAGTGGTGGCAGTGCTGAATTGTCTACAGCTGATTGTATGAGGAGAGGGGAGCAGCGCCATCTAGTGGTGGTAGTGCTGAACTGTCTACAGCTTAATGTATGAGGAGTCGGAGCAGCGCCATCTAGTGGTGGCAGTGCTGAACTGTCTACAGCTGAGTGTATGAGGAGCCGGGTGCAGCGCCATCTAGTGGTGTCAGTGCTGAACTGTCTATAGCGGAGAGTATGAGGAGTCAGGAGCAGCGCCATCTAGTGGTGGCAGTGCTGAACTGTCTACAGCTGAGAGTATGGGGAGCCGGGAGCAGCGCCATCTAGTGGTGGCAGTGCTGAACTGTCTACAGCTGAGTGTATGAGGAGTCGGGAGCAGCGCCATCTAGTGGTGGCAGTGCTGAACTGTCTACAGCTGAGTGTATGAGGAGCTGTGTGCAGCGCCATCTAGTGCTGGCAGTGCTGAACTGTCTACAGCGGAGAGTATGAGGAGTCGGGAGCAGCGCCATCTAGTGGTGTCAGTGCTGAACTGTCTACAGCTGAGTGCATGAGGAGCCGGGAGCAGCGCCATCTAGTGGTGGCAGCGCTGAACTGTCTACAGCTGAGTGTATGAGGAGCCGGGAGCAGCGCCATCTAGTGGTGGCAGAGCTGAACTGTCTACAGCTGAGCGTATGAGGAGCTGGGTGCAGCGCCATCTAGTGCTGGCAGTGCTGAACTGTCTACAGCTGAGAGTATGAGGAGACGGGAGCAGCGCCATCTAGTGGTGGCAGTGCTGAACTGTCTACAGCGGAGTGTATGCGGAGCCGGGAGCAGCGCCGTCTATTGGTGGCAGTGCTGAACTGTCTACAGCAGAGAGTATGAGGAGCCGGGAGCAGCGCCATCTAGTGGTGACAATGCTGAACTGTCTACAGCAGAGAGTATGAGGAGCCGGGAACAGCGCCATCTAGTGACGGCAGAGCTGAACAGTCTACAGTGGAGAGTATGAGGAGTCGGGAGCAGCGCCATCTAGTGGTGGCAGTGCTGAACTGTCTACAGCTGAGTGTATGAGGAGCCGGGTGCAGCGCCATCTAGTGGTGTCAGTGCTGAACTGTCTACAGCGGAGAGTTTGAGGAGTCGGGAGCAGCGCCATCTAGTGGTGGCAGTGCTGAACTGTCTACAGCTGAGTGTATGAGGAGCCGGGTGCAGCGCCATCTAGTGGTGGTAGTGCTGCACTGTCTACAGCTGAGTGTATGAGGAGACGGGAGCAGGGCCATCTAGTGGTGGCAGGGCTGCACTGTCTACAGCAGAGAGTATGAGGACTCGGGAGCAGCGCCATCTAGTGGTGGCAGTGCTGAACTGTCTACATATGAGTGTATGAGGAGCCGGGTGCAGCGCCATCTGGTGGTGGCAAGGCTGCACTGTCTACAGTAGAGTGTATGATGAGCCGGGAGCAGCGCCATCTAGTGGTGGCAGTGCTGAACTGTCTACAGCAGAGAGTATGAGGAGCCGGGAGCAGCGAAATCTAGTGGTGACAGGGCTGCACTGTCTACAGCAGAGTGTATGAGGAGCCGGGAGCAGCGACATCTGGGGTGGCAGTGCTGAACTGCCTACAGCTGAGTGTATGAGGAGCTGGGCCAGCGCCATCGAGTGCTGGCAGTGCTGAACTGTCTACAGCTGAGTGTATGAGGAGCCGGGAGCAGCGCCATCTAGTGGTGGCAGGGCTGCATTGTCTACAGCAGAGAGTATGAGAAGTCGGGAGCAGCACGATCTAGTGGTGGCAGTGGTTAACTGTCTACAGCTGAGTGTATGAGGAGTCGGGAGAAGCGCCATCTAGTGGTGGCAGCGCTGCACTGTCTACAGCTGATCGTATGAGGAGTCGGGAGCAGCGCCATCTAGTAGTGGCAGTGCTGAACTGTCTACAGCTGAGTGTATGAGGAGTCGGGAACAGCGCCATCTAGTGGTGGCAGTGCCGAACTGTCTACAGCTGAGAGTATGAGGAGCCGTGAGCTGCGCCATCTAGTGGTGGCAGTGCTGAACTGTCTACAGCAGAGAGTATGAGGAGCCGGGAGCAGCGCCATCTAGTGGTGGCAGTGCTGAACTTTCTACAGCGGAGTGTATGAGGAGCCGGGAGCAGCGCCATCTAGTGGTGGCAGTGCTGAACTGTCTACAGCTGAGTGTATGAGGAGACGGGAGCAGCGCCATCTAGTGGTGTCAGTGCTGAACTGTGTACAGTGGAGTGTATGAGGAGCCGGGAGCAGCGCCATCTAGTGATGGCAGTGCTGAACTGTCTACAGCTTAGTGTATGAGGAGCCAGGTGCAGCGCCATCTAGTGATGGCAGTGCTGAACTGCCTACAGCAGAGAGTATGAGGAGCCGGGAGCAGCGCCATCTAGTGGTGACAGTGCTGAACTGTCTACAGCGGAGTGTATGAGGAGCCGGGAGCAGCGCCATCTAGTGGTGTCAGTGCTGAACTGTCTACATCTGAGTGTATGAGGAGCCGGGTGTAGCGCCATCTAGTGGTGTCAGTGCTGAACTGTCTATAGCGGAGAGTATGAGGAGTCGGGAGCAGCGCCATCTAGTGGTGGCAGTGCTGAATTGTCTACAGCTGAGTGTATGAGGAGCGGGGAGCAGCGCCATCTAGTGGTGGCAGTGCTGAACTGTCTACAGCTGAATGTATGAGGAGTCGGGAGCAGCGCCATCTAGTGGTGGCAGTGCTGAACTGTCTACAGCTGAGTGTATGAGGAGCCGGGTGCAGCGCCATCTAGTGGTGTCAGTGCTGAACTGTCTATAGCGGAGAGTATGAGGAGTCGGGAGCAGCGCCATCTAGTGGTGGCAGTGCTGAATTGTCTACAGCTGAGTGTATGAGGAGCGGGGAGCATCGCCATCTAATGGTGGCAGCGCTGAACTGTCTACAGCTGAATGTATGAGGAGTCGGGAGCAGCGCCATCTAGTGGTGGCAGTGCTGAACTGTCTACAGCTGAGTGTATGAGGAGCCGGGAGCAGCGCCATCTAGTGGTGGCAGTGCTGAACTGTCTACAGCTGAGAGTATGAGGAGCCGGGAGCAGCGCCATCTAGTGGTGGCAGTGCTGAACTGTCTACAGCTGAGTGTATGAGGAGTCGGGAGCAACGCCATCTAGTGGTGGCAGTGCTGAACTGTCTACAGCAGAGAGTATGAGGAGCCGGGAGCAGCGCCATCTAGTGGTGGCAGCGCTGAACTGTCTACAGCTGAGTGTATGAGGAGTCGGGAGCAGCGCCATCTAGTGGTGGCAGAGCTGAACTGTCTACAGCTGAGTGTATGAGGAGCTGGGTGCAGCGCCATCTAGTGCTGGCAGTGCTGAACTGTCTACAGCTGAGAGTATGAGGAGCCGGGAGCAGCGCCATCTAGTGGTGGCAGTGCTGAACTGTCTACAGCTGAGTGTAAGAGGAGCCGGAAGCAGCGCCATCTAGTGGTGGCAGAGCTGAACTGTCTACAGCTGAGTGTATGAGGAGCTGGGTGCAACGCCATCTAGTGCTGGCAGTGCTGAACTGTCTACAGAAGAGAGTATGAGGAGCCGGGAGCAGCGCCATCTAGTGGTGGCAGTGCTGAACTGTCTACAGCTGAGTGTATGAGGAGCCGGGTGCAGCGCCATCTAGTGGTGGTAGTGCTGCACTGTCTACAGCTGAGTGTATGAGGAGACGGGAGCAGCGCCATCTAGTGGTGGCAGGGCTGCACTGTCTACAGCAGAGAGTATGAGGAGTCGGGAGCAGCGCCATCTAGTGGTGGCAGTGCTGAACTGTCTACATATGAGTGTATGAGAAGCTGGGTGCAGCGTCATCTAGTGGTGGCAGGGCTGCACTGTCTACAGTAGAGTGTATGAGGAGCCGGGAGCAGCGCCATCTAGTGGTGGCAATGCTGAACTGTCTACAGCTGAGTGTATGAGGAGCCGGGTGCAGCGCCATCTAGTGGTGGCAGTGCTGAAGTGTATACAGCAGAGTGTATGAGGAGCTCGGAGCAGCGCCATCTAGTGGTGGCAGTGCTGAACTGTCTACAGCTGATTGTATGAGGAGCTGGGAGCAGCACCATCTAGTGGTGGCAGAGCTGAACTCTCTACAGCTGAGTGTATGAGGAGCCGGGAGCAGCGCCATCTAGTGGTGGCAGTGCTGAACTGTCTACAGCTGAGTGTATGAGGAGCCAGGTGCAGCGCCATCTAGTGCTGGCAGGGCTGCACTGTCTACAGCAGAGAGTATGAGGAGTCGGGAGCAGCGCCATCTAGTGGTGGCAGCGCTGAACTGTCTACAGCTGATTGTATGAGGAGCCGGGAGCAGCGCCATCTAGTGGTGGCAGTGCTGAACTGTCTACAGCTGAGTGTATGTGGAGCCGGGTGCAGCGCCATCTAGTGGTGGCAGTGCTGATCTGTCTACAGCAGAGAGTATGAGGAGTCGGGAGCAGCGCCATCTAGTGTTGGCAGTACTGAACTGTCTACAGCTGAGTGTATGAGTAGCCGGGTGCAGCGCCATCTAGTGGTGGAAGGGCTGCACTGTCTACAGCTGAGTGTATGAGGAGCCGGGTGCAGCGCCATCTAGTGGTGGCAGGGCTGAACTGTCTACAGCTGAGTGTATGTGGAGCCAGGTGCAGCGCCATCTAGTGGTGGCAGGGCTGCACTGTCTACAGCAGAGAGTATGAGGAGTCGGGAGCAGCGCCATCTAGTGGTGTCAGTGCTGAACTGTCTACAGCAGAGAGTATGAGGAGTCGGGAGCAGCGCCATCTAGTGGTGGCAGTGCTGAATTGTCTACAGCAGAGAGTATGAGGAGTCAGGAGCAGCGCCATCTAGTGGTGGCAGTGCTGAACTGTCTACAGCTGAGTGTATGAGAAACCGGGTGCAGCGTCATCTAGTGGTGGCAGGGCTGCACTGTCTACAGCAGAGTGTATGAGGAGCCGGGTGCAGCGCCATCTAGTGGTGGCAGTGCTGAACTGTCTACAGCAGAGTGTATGAGGAGCCGGGTGCAGCGCTATCTAGTGGTGGGAGGGCTGCACTGTCTACAGCAGAGAGTAGAAGGAGTCGGGAGCAGCGCCATCTAGTGGTGGCAGTTCTGAGCTGTCTACAGCTGAGTGTATGAGGAGCCGGGTGCAGCGCCATCTAGTGGTGGCAGTGCTGAACTGTCTACAGCTGAGTGTATGAGGAGTCGGGAGCAGCGCTATCTAGTGGAGGCAGTGCTGAACTGTCTACAGCAGAGAGTATGAGGAGCCGGGAGCAGCGCAATCTAGTGGTGGCAGGGCTGCACTGTCTAAAGCAGAGTGTATGAGGAGCCGGGAGCAGCGACATCTGGGGTGGCAGTGCTGAACTGCCTACAGCTGAGTGTATGAGGAGCTGGGTGCAGCGCCATCGAGTGCTGGCAGTGCTGAACTGTCTAAAGCTGAGTGTATGAGGAGCCGGGAGCAGCGCCATCTAGTGGTGGCAGGGCTGCATTGTCTACAGCAGAGAGTATGAGTAGTCGGGAGCAGCACGATCGAGTGGTGGCAGTGGTTAACTGTCTACAGCTGAGTGTATGAGGAGTCGGGAGCAGCGCCATCTAGTGGTGGCAGCGCTGCACTGTCTACAGCTGATTGTATGAGGAGTCGGGAGCAGCGCCATCTAGTGGTGGCAGTGCTGAACTGTCTACAGCTGAGTGTATGAGGAGTCGGGAACAGCGCCATCTAGTGGTGGCAGTCATGAACTGTCTACAGCTGATAGTACGAGGAGCCGGGTGCAGCGCCATCTAGTGGTGGCAGTGCTGATCTGTCTACAGCAGAGAGTATGAGGAGTCGGGAGCAGCGCCATCTAGTGTTGGCAGTACTGAACTGTCTACAGCTGAGTGTATGAGTAGCCGGGTGCAGCGCCATCTAGTGGTGGAAGGGCTGCACTGTCTACAGCTGAGTGTATGAGGAGCCGGGTGCAGCGCCATCTAGTGGTGGCAGGGCTGAACTGTCTACAGCTGAGTGTATGTGGAGCCGGGTGCAGCGCCATCTAGTGGTGGCAGGGCTGTACTGTCTACAGCAGAGAGTATGAGGAGTCGGGAGCAGCGCCATCTAGTGGTGTCAGTGCTGAACTGTCTACAGCAGAGAGTATGAGGAGTCGGGAGCAGCGCCATCTTGTGGTGGCAGTGCTGAATTGTCTACAGCAGAGAGTTTGAGGAGTCAGGAGCAGCGCCATCTAGTGGTGGCAGTGCTGAAGTGTCTACAGCTGAGTGTATGAGGAGCCGGGTGCAGCGCTATCTAGTGGTGGCAGGGCTGCACTGTCTACAGCAGAGAGTAGGAGGAGTCGGGAGCAGCGCCATCTAGTGGTGGCAGTTCTGAGCTGTCTACAGCTGAGTGTATGAGGAGCCGGGTGCAGCGCCATCTAGTGGTGGCAGTGCTGAACTGTCTACAGCTGAGTGTATGAGGAGTCGGGAGCAGCGCTATCTAGTGGAGGCAGTGCTGAACTGTCTACAGCAGAGAGTATGAGGAGCCGGGAGCAGCACAATCTAGTGGTGGCAGGGCTGCACTGTCTAAAGCAGAGTGTATGAGGAGCCGGGAGCAGCGACATCTGGGGTGGCAGTGCTGAACTGCCTACAGCTGAGTGTATGAGGAGCTGGGTGCAGCGCCATCGAGTGCTGGCAGTGCTGAACTGTCTAAAGCTGAGTGTATGAGGAGCCGGGAGCAGCGCCATCTAGTGGTGGCAGGGCTGCATTGTCTACAGCAGAGAGTATGAGGAGTCGGGAGCAGCACGATCTAGTGGTGGCAGTGGTTAACTGTCTACAGCTGAGTGTATGAGGAGTCGGGAGCAGCGCCATCTAGTGGTGGCAGCGCTGCACTGTCTACAGCTGATTGTATGAGGAGTCGCGAGCAGCGCCATCTAGTGGTGGCAGTGCTGAACTGTCTACATCTGAGTGTATGAGGAGTCGGGAACAGCGCCATCTAGTGGTGGCAGTGCTGAACTGTCTACAGCAGAGAGTATGAGGAGCCGGGAGCAGCGCCATCTAGTGGTGGCAGTGCCGAACTGTCTACAGCGGAGTGTATGAGGAGCCGGGAGCAGCACCATCTAGTGGTGGCAGTGCTGAACTGTCTACAGCAGAGAGTATGAGGAATCGGGAGCAGCGCCATCTAGTGGTGGCAGTGCTGAACTGACTACAGCTGAGTGTATGAGGAGACGGGAGCAGCGCCATCTAGTGGTGTCAGTGCTGAACTGTCTACAGTGGAGTGTATGAGGAGCTGGGAGCAGCGCCATCTAGTGATGGCAGTGCTGAACTGTCTACAGCTGAGTGTATGAGGAGCCAGGTGCTGCGCCATCTAGTGATGGCAGTGCTGAACTGTCTACAGCAGAGAGTATGAGGAGCCGGGAGCAGCGCCATCTATTGGTGACAGTGCTGAACTGTCTACAGCGGAGTGTATGAGGAGCCGGGAGCAGCGCCATCTAGTGGTGTCAGTGCTGAACTGTCTACAGCTGAGTGTATGAGGAGCCGGGTGCAGCGCCATCTAGTGGTGTCAGTGCTGAACTGTCTACAGCGGAGAGTTTGAGGAGCCGGGAGCAGCGCCATCTAGTGGTGGCAGTGCTGAATTGTCTACAGCTGAGTGTATGAGGAGCGGGGAGCAGCGCCATCTAGTGGTGGTAGTGCTGAACTGTCTACAGCTGAATGTATGAGGAGTCGGGAGCAGCGCCATCTAGTGGTGGCAGTGCTGAACTGTCTACAGCTGAGTGTATGAGGAGCCGGGAGCAGCGCCATCTAGTGGTGGCAGTGCTGAACTGTCTACAGCTGAGAGTATGAGGAGCCGGGAGCAGCGCCATCTAGTGGTGGCAGTGCTGAACTGTCTACAGCTGAGTGTATGAGGAGCTGGGTGCAGCGACATCTAGCGCTGGCAGTGCTGAACTTTCTACAGCTGAGTGTATGAGGAGCCGGGAGCACCACCATCTAGTGGTAGCAGTGCTGAACTGTCTGCAGCTGAGTGTATGAGGAGCCGGGAGCAGCTCCATCTAGTGGTGGCCGTGCAGAACTCTCTACAGCTGAGTGTAAGAGGAGCCGGGAGCAGCGCCATCTAGTGGTGGCAGAGCTGAACTGTCTACAGCTGAGTGTATGAGGAGCTTGGTGCAATGCCATCTAGTGCTGGCAGTGCTGAACTGTCTACAGCAGAGAGTATGAGGAGCCGGGAGCAGCGCCATCTAGTGGTGACAGTGCTGAACTGTCTACAGCAGAGAGTATGAGGAGTCGGGAGCAGCGCCATCTAGTGGTGGCAGTGCTGAACTGTCTACATATGAGTGTATGAGGAGCCGGGTGCAGAGCCATCTAGTGGTGGCAGGGCTGCACTGTCTACAGTAGAGTGTATGAGGAGCCGGGAGCAGCGCCATCTAGTGGTGGAAGTGCTGAACTGTCTACAGCTGAGTGTATGAGGAGCCGGGTGCAGCGCCATCTAGTGGTGGCAGTCCTGAAGTGTATACAGCAGAGTGTATGAGGAGCTCGGAGCAGCGCCATCTAGTGGTGGCAGTGCTGAACTGTCTACAGCTGATTGTATGAGGAGCTGGGAGCAGCACCATCTAGTGGTGGCAGAGCTGAACTCTCTACAGCTGAGTGTATGAGGAGCCGGGAGCAGCGCCATCTAGTGGTGGCAGTGCTGAACTGTCTACAGCTGAGTGTATGAGGAGCCGGGTGCAGCGCCATCTAGTGGTGGCAGGGCTGCACTTTCTACAGCAGAGAGTATGAGGAGTCGGGAGCAGCGCCATCTAGTGGTGGCAGTGCTGAACTGTCTACAGCTGATTGTATGAGGAGCCGGGAGCAGCGCCATCTAGTGGTGGCAGTGCTGAACTGTCTACAGCTGAGTGTATGAGGAGCCGGGAGCAGCGCCATCTAGTGGTGGCAGTGCTGAACTGTCTACAGCTGAGTGTATGAGGAGCCGGGTGCAGCGCCATCTAGTGGTGGCAGGGCTGCACTGTCTACAGCTGAGTGTATGAGGAGCCTGGTGCAGCGCCATCTAGTGGTGGCAGGGCTGAACTGTCTACAGCTGAGTGTATGTGGAGCCGGGTGCAGCGCCATCTAGTGGTGGCAGTGCTGATCTGTCTACAGCAGAGAGTATGAGGAGTCGGGAGTAGCGCTATCTAGTTTTGGCAGTACTGAACTGTCTACAGCTGAGTGTATGAGTAGCCGGGTGCAGCGCCATCTAGTGGTGGAAGGGCTGCACTGTCTACAGCTGAGTGTATGAGGAGCCGGGTGCAGCGGCATCTAGTGGTGGCAGGGCTGAACTGTCTACAGCTGAGTGTATGTGGAGCCGGGTGCAGCGCCATCTAGTGGTGGCAGGGCTGCACTGTCTACAGCAGAGTGTATGAGGATTCGGGAGCAGCGCCATCTAGTGGTGTCAGTGCTGAACTGTCTACAGCAGAGAGTATGAGGAGTCGGGAGCAGCGCCATCTAGTGGTGGCAGTGCTGAATTGTCTACAGCAGAGAGTATGAGGAGTCAGGAGCAGCGCCATCTAGTGGTGGCAATGCTGAACTGTCTACAGCTGAGTGTATGAGGAGCTGGGTGCAGCGACATCTAGTGCTGGCAGTGCTGAACTTTCTACAGCTGAGTGTATGAGGAGCCGGGAGCACCACCATCTAGTGGTAGCAGTGCTGAACTGTCTGCAGCTGAGTGTATGAGGAGCCGGGAGCAGCTCCATCTAGTGGTGGCCGTGCAGAACTGTCTACAGCTGAATGTATGAGGAGCCGGGAGCAGCGCCATCTAGTGGTGGCAGTGCTGAACTGTCTACAGCTGAGTGTAAGAGGAGCCGGGAGCAGCGCCATCTAGTGGTGGCAGAGCTGAACTGTCTACAGCTGAGTGTATGAGGAGCTGGGTGCAACGCCATCTAGTGCTGGCAGTGCTGAACTGTCTACAGCAGAGAGTATGAGGAGCCGGGAGCAGCGCCATCTAGTGGTGACAGTGCTGAACTGTCTACAGCAGAGAGTATGAGGAGCCGGGAGCAGCGCCATCTAGTGATGGCAGAGCTGAACTGTCTACAGTGGAGAGTATGAGGAGTCGGGAGCAGAGCCATCTAGTGGTGGCAGTGCTGACCTGTCTACAGCTGAGTGTATGAGGAGCCGGGTGCAGCGCCATCTAGTGGTGTCAGTGCTGAACTGTCTACAGCGGAGAGTATGAGGAGTCGGGAGCAGCGCCATCTAGTGGTGGCAGTGCTGAACTGTCTACAGCTGAGTGCATGAGGAGCCGGGTGCAGCGCCATCTAGTGGTGGTAGTGCTGCACTGTCTACAGCTGAGTGTATGAGGAGACGGGAGCAGCGCCATCTAGTGGTGGCAGGGCTGCACTGTCTACAGCAGAGAGTATGAGGAGTCGGGAGCAGCGCCATCTAGTGGTGGCAGTGCTGAACTGTCTACATATGAGTGTATGAGGAGCCGGGTGCAGCGCCATCTAGTGGTGGCAGGGCTGCACTGTCTACAGTAGAGTGTATGAGGAGCCGGGAGCAGCGCCATCTAGTGGTGGCAGTGCTGAACTGTCTACAGCTGAGTGTATGGGGAGCCGGGTGCAGCGGCATCTAGTGGTGGCAGTGCTGAAGTGTATACAGCAGAGTGTATGAGGAGCTCGGAGCAGCGCCATCTAGTGGTGGCAGTGCTGAACTGTCTACAGCTGATTGTATGAGGAGCTGGGAGCAGCACCATCTAGTGGTGGCAGAGCTGAACTCTCTACAGCTGAGTGTGACGCACCCCTGGGCCTTCGACGCGCGGCATCGCGCGCACGGGAGCTTACCCGGAGCAGGATCTGTTGAGGGTTGTAGTCTCGTGGCGGTGACCCGGTCCGTGCCCAGGGAGTCAAACTGAGCGGCGATGTATCAGCGGTAGATGTTGGACGACTACGCCACCCGTTGAGTACAGCTAAGGAGCTGCTGCTGCAGGGCAGACCGCTGAGGCCGGTGGTAGGATTGTGCAGCGTGATAGTATAACCCCCAACGGGAGGGGTATGGCCTCAGGGCAGCCGACGTGGATGATGGGGGTAGCAGGAATCACTCAGAGACGATGCGGTGTGATTCAGGGTCTTTACTGGTGACAAAGATAGACCCTCCCGGAGTACTGGCTAGCGATTGGGGCCTGGTCAGTCCTTGAGCAGATGGGATCTCCCCTGGCCAGGCGGAGTTGTAGGCCTCCCAAACTAACTGTACTCTTCTGGCTACCTTGCTAGAGGCGGGTATAAGTAGCCCACGTCCCTGAGTGTACCGTGTGGTGCTCACCCGTATGGCCGGTGACTCGGGGCCTTCTAGTAGCTTCCGCTCCACGACGGCGGTGCTGGTCCCATGCGTGTGACCGTGCCTTCGGGTTTCTTGGCCAGAGGACCTGAAATCCCCTGCCTGACGGATTCTGCTGCTGGGTAGGAGTTAGTCCCCACAGCCTCGGACTCCGGGTCCGGTAAGAAATCTTCTAAGTCAGGGCGAGCTCTGCAGCTGCCAGCCCCTGACTCCTTGTAACACTGCTCCCACAGAGCTCCTGTTGTTTCTTCCCATAGCTGCTTCTCTTCTCTGTCTCTACTTCTGGCATGGCCCAGGAGCTGGGCCCAGCCGGAGCCACAGCTCCCTGTCAGCCCTCCTGGCTGAACTCTCCCCCTGAACTCTCTAACCCTGCCTCAGCCCCAGGTTTATATAGGGGAAGTTCTTCCCCTCCCAGGACTGGGCAGGAGGTGTGGCATGCATAGGATTCCTGACCAAGAGACCTCCCACCTGCTCTCAGACATAACATTGCTGTTACTGTGGAAACCAGACCCCTGGGGTGCCACAAGTGTATGAGGAGCCGGGAGCAGCGCCATCTAGTGGTGGCAGTGCTGAACTGTCTACAGCTGAGTGTATGAGGAGCCGGGTGCAGCGCCATCTAGTGGTGGCAGGGCTGCACTGTCTACAGCAGAGAGTATGAGGATTCGGGAGCAGCGCCATCTAGTGTTGGCAGTACTGAACTGTCTACAGCTGAGTGTATGAGTAGACGGGTGCAGCGCCATCTAGTGGTGGAAGGGCTGCACTGTCTACAGCTGAGTGTATGAGGAGCCGGGTGCAGCGCCATCTAGTGGTGGCAGGGCTGAACTGTCTACAGCTGAGTGTATGTGGAGCCGGGTGCAGCGCCATCTAGTGGTGGCAGGGCTGCACTGTCTACATCAGAGAGTATGAGGAGTCGGGAGCAGCACCATCTAGTGGTGTCAGTGCTGAACTGTCTACAGCAGAGAGTATGAGGAGTCGGGAGCAGCGCCATCTAGTGGTGGCAGTGCTGAATTGTCTACAGCAGAGAGTATGAGGAGTCAGGAGCAGCGCCATCTAGTGGTGGCAGTGCTGAACTGTCTACAGCTGAGTGTATGAGGAGCCGGGTGCAGCGCCATCTAGTGGTGGCAGGGCTGCACTGTCTACAGCTGAGTGTATGAGGAGCCGGGTGCAGCGTCATCTAGTGGTAGCAGGGCTGCACTGTCTACAGCAGAGTGTATGAGGAGCCGGGTGCAGCGCCATCTAGTGGTGGCAGTGCTGAACTGTCTACAGCAGAGTGTATGAGGAGCCGGGTGCAGCGCTATCTAGTGGTGGCAGGGCTGCACTGTCTACAGCAGAGAGTAGGAGGAGTCGGGAGCAGCGCCATCTAGTGGTGGCAGTTCTGAGCTGTCTACAGCTGAGTGTATGAGGAGCCGGGTGCAGCGCCATCTAGTGGTGGCAGTGCTGAACTGTCTACAGCTGAGTGTATGAGGAGTCGGGAGCAGCGCTATCTAGTGGAGGCAGTGCTGAACTGTCTACAGCAGAGAGTATGAGGAGCCGGGAGCAGCGCAATCTAGTGGTGGCAGGGCTGCACTGTCTACAGCAGAGTGTATGAGGAGTCGGGAGCAGCGACATCTGGGGTGGCAGTGCTGAACTGCCTACAGCTGAGTGTATGAGGAGCTGGGTGCAGCGCCATCGAGTGTTGGCAGTGCTGAACTGTCCACAGCTGAGTGTATGAGGAGCCGGGAGCAGCGCCATCTAGTGGTGGCAGGGCTGCATTGTCTACAGCAGAGAGTATGAGGAGTCGGGAGCAGCACGATCTAGTGGTGGCAGTGGTTAACTGTCTACAGCTGAGTGTATGAGGAGTTGGGAGCAGCGCCATCTAGTGGTGGCAGCGCTGCACTGTCTACAGCTGATTGTATGAGGAGTCGGGAGCAGCGCCATCTAGTGGTGGCAGTGCTGAACTGTCTACAGCTGAGTGTATGAGGAGTCGGGAACAGCGCCATCTAGTGGTAGCAGTGCCGAACTGTCTACAGCTGAGAGTATGAGGAGCCGTGAGCAGCGTCATCTAGTGGTGGCAGTGCTGAACTGTCTACAGCGGAGTGTATGAGGAGCCGGGAGCAGCGCCATCTAGTGGTGGCAGTGCTGAACTGTCTACAGCGGAGTGTATGAGGAGCCGGGAGCAGCACCATCTAGTGGCGGCAGTGCTGAACTGTCTACAGCAGAGAGTATGAGGAGCCGGGAGCAGCGCCATCTAGTGGTGGCAGTGCTGAACTGTCTACAGCTGAGTGTATGAGGAGACTGGAGCAGCGCCATCTAATGGTGTCAGTGCTGAACTGTCTACAGTGGAGTGTATGAGGAGCCGGGAGCAGCGCCATCTAGTGATGGCAGTGCTGAACTGTCTACAGCTGAGTGTATGAGGAACCAGGTGCAGCGCCATCTAGTGATGGCAGTGCTGAACTGTCTACAGCAGAGAGTATGAGGAGCCGGGAGCAGCGCCATCTAGTGGTGACAGTGCTGAACTGTCTACAGCGGAGTGTATGAGGAGCCGGGAGCAACGCCATCTAGTGGTGACAGTGCTGAACTGTCTACAGCTGAGTGTATGAGGAGCCGGGTGCAGCGCCATCTAGTGGTGTCAGTGCTGAACTGTCTACAGCGGAGTGTATGAGGAGTCGGGAGCAGCGCCATCTAGCGGTGGCAGTGCTGAATTGTCTACAGCTAAGTGTATGAGGAGCGGGGAGCAGCGCCATCGAGTGGTGGTAGTGCTGAACTGTCTACAGCTGAATGTATGAGGAGTCGGGAGCAGCGCCATCTAGTGGTGGCAGTGCTGAACTGTCTACAGCTGAGTGTATGCGGAGCCGGTTGCAGCGCCATCTAGTGGTGTCAGTGCTGAACTGTCTACAGCGGAGAGTATGAGGAGTCGGGAGCAGCGCCATCTAGTGGTGGCAGTGCTGAATTGTCTACAGCTGAGTGTATGAGGAGCCGGGAGCAGCGCCATCTAGTGGTAGCAGTGCTGAACTGTCTGCAGCTGAGTGTATGAGGAGCCAGGAGCAGCTCCATCTTGTGGTGGCCGTGCAGAACTGTCTACAGCTGAGTGTATGAGGAGCCGGGAGCAGCGCCATCTAGTGGTGGCAGTGCTGAACTGTCTACAGCTGAGTGTAAGAGGAGCCGGGAGCAGCACCATCTAGTGGTGGCAGAGCTGAACTGTCTACAGCTGAGTGTATGAGGAGCTGGGTGAAGCGCCATCTAGTGTTTGCAGTGCTGAACTGTCTACAGCAAAGAGTATGAGGAGTCGGGAGCAGCGCCATCTAGTGGTGACAGTGCTGAACTGTCTACAGCAGAGAGTATGAGGAGCCGGGAGCAGCGCCATCTAGTGAAGGCAGAGCTGAACTGTCTACAGTGGAGAGTATGAGGAGCCGGGAGCAGAGCCATCTAGTGGTGGCAGAGCTGAACTGTCTACAGCTGAGTGCATGAGGAGCTGGGTGCAGCGCCATCTAGTGGTGGCAGTGCTGAACTGTCTACAGCTGAGTGTATGAGGAGTCGGGTGCAGCGCCATCTAGTGGTGGCAGGGCTGCACTGTCTAAAGCAGAGAGTATGATGAGTCGGAAGCAGCGCCATCTAGTGGTGGCAGTGCTGAACTGTCTACAGCTGAGTGTATGAGAAGCCGGGTGCAGCGCCATCTAGTGGTGGCAGGGCTGCACTGTCTACAGCTGAGTGTATGAGGAGCCGGGTGCAGCGCCATCTAGTGGTGGCAGGGCTGAACTGTCTACAGCTGAGTGTATGAGGAGCCGGGTGCAGCGCCATCTAGTGGTGGCAGGGCTGCACTGTCTACAGCAGAGAGTATGAGGAGTCGGGAGCAGCGCCATCTAGTGGTGGCAGTGCTGAACTGTCTACAGCAGAGAGTATGAGGAGTCGGGAGCAGCACCACCTAGTGGTGGCAGTGCTGAATTGTCTACAGCAGAGTGTATGAGAAGCCGGGAGCAGCGCCATCTAGTGGTGGCAGGGCTGCACTGTCTACAGCAGAGTGCATGAGGAGCCGGGAGCAGTGCCATCTAGTGGTGGCAGTGCTGAACTGTCTACAGCTGAGTGTATGAAGAGTCGGGAGCAGCGCCATCTAGTGGTGGCAGTGCTGAACTGTCTACAGCTGAGTGTTTGAGGAGCTGGGTGCAGCGCCATCTAGTGCTGGCAGTGCTGAACTGTCTACAGCAGAGAGTATGAGGAGCCGGGAGCAGCGCCATCTAGTGGTGGCAGTGTTGAACTGTCTACAGCTGAGTGTATGAGGAGCCGGGTGCAGCGCCATCTAGTGGTGGCAGTGCTGAACTGTCTACAGCGGAGAGTATGAGGAGTCGGGAGCAGCGCCATCTAGTGGTGTCAGTGCTGAACTGTCTACAGCTGAGTGTATGAGGAGCCGGGAGCAGCGCCATCTAGTGGTGGCAGCGCTGAACTGTCTACAGCTGAGTGTATGAGGAGCCGGGAGCAGCGCCATCTAGTGGTGGCAGAGCTGAACTGTCTACAGCTGAGTGTATGAGGAGCTGGGTGCAGCGCCATCTAGTGCTGGCAGTGCTGAACTGTCTACAGCTGAGAGTATGAGGAGCCGGGAGCAGCGCCATCTAGTGGTGGCAGTGCTGAACTGTCTACAGCGGAGTGTATGAGGAGCCAGGAGCAGCGCCATCTATTGGTGGCAGTGCTGAATTGTCTACAGCTGAGTGTATGTGGAGCCGGGTGCAGCGCCATCTAGTGGTGTCAGTGCTGAACTGTCTACAGCGGAGAGTATGAGGAGCGGGGTGCAGCGACATCTAGTGCTGGCAGTGCTGAACTGTCTACAGCTGAGTGTATGAGGAGCCGGGAGCACCGCCATCTAGTGGAAGCAGTGCTGAACTGTCTGCAGCTGAGTGTATGAGGAGCCGGGAGCAGCTCCATCTAGTGGTGGCCGTGCAGAACTGTCTACAGCTGAATGTATGAGAAGCTGGGAGCAGCGCCATCTAGTGGTGGCAGTGCTGAACTGTCTACAGCTGAGTGTAAGAGGAGCCGGGAGCAGCGCCATCTAGTGGTGGCAGAGCTTAACTGTCTACAGCTGAGTGTATGAGGAGCTGGGTGCAACGCTATCTAGTGCTGGCAGTGCTGAACTGTCTACAGCAGAGAGTATGAGGAGCCGGGAGCAGCGCCATCTAGTGGTGACAGTGATGAACTGTCTCCAGCAGAGAGTATGAGGAGTCGGGAGCAGCGCCATCTACTGGTGTCAGTGCTGAACTGTCTACAGCGGAGTGTATGAGGAGCCTGGAGCAGCGCCATCTAGTGGTGGCAGTGCTGAACTGTCTACAGCTGAGTGTATGAGGAGCTGGGTGCAGCGCCATCTATTGCTGGCAGTGCTGAACTGTCTACAGCAGAGAGTATGAGGAGCCGGGAGCAGCGCTATCTAGTGGTGGCAGTGCTGAACTGTCTGCAGCTGAGTGTATGAGGAGCTGGGTGCAGCGCCATCTAGTGGTGGCAGAGCTGAACTGTCTACAGCTGAGTGTATGAGGAGCTGGGTGAAGCGCCATCTAGTGTTTGCAGTGCTGAACTGTCTACAGCAAAGAGTATGAGGAGTCGGGAGCAGCGCCATCTAGTGGTGACAGTGCTGAACTGTCTACAGCAGAGAGTATGAGGAGCCGGGAGCAGCGCCATCTAGTGAAGGCAGAGCTGAACTGTCTACAGTGGAGAGTATGAGGAGCCGGGAGCAGAGCCATCTAGTGGTGGCAGAGCTGAACTGTCTACAGCTGAGTGCATGAGGAGCTGGGTGCAGCGCCATCTAGTGGTGGCAGTGCTGAACTGTCTACAGCTGAGTGTATGAGGAGTCGGGTGCAGCGCCATCTAGTGGTGGCAGGGCTGCACTGTCTAAAGCAGAGAGTATGATGAGTCGGAAGCAGCGCCATCTAGTGGTGGCAGTGCTGAACTGTCTACAGCTGAGTGTATGAGAAGCCGGGTGCAGCGCCATCTAGTGGTGGCAGGGCTGCACTGTCTACAGCTGAGTGTATGAGGAGCCGGGTGCAGCGCCATCTAGTGGTGGCAGGGCTGAACTGTCTACAGCTGAGTGTATGAGGAGCCGGGTGCAGCGCCATCTAGTGGTGGCAGGGCTGCACTGTCTACAGCAGAGAGTATGAGGAGTCGGGAGCAGCGCCATCTAGTGGTGGCAGTGCTGAACTGTCTACAGCAGAGAGTATGAGGAGTCGGGAGCAGCACCACCTAGTGGTGGCAGTGCTGAATTGTCTACAGCAGAGTGTATGAGAAGCCGGGAGCAGCGCCATCTAGTGGTGGCAGGGCTGCACTGTCTACAGCAGAGTGCATGAGGAGCCGGGAGCAGTGCCATCTAGTGGTGGCAGTGCTGAACTGTCTACAGCTGAGTGTATGAAGAGTCGGGAGCAGCGCCATCTAGTGGTGGCAGTGCTGAACTGTCTACAGCTGAGTGTTTGAGGAGCTGGGTGCAGCGCCATCTAGTGCTGGCAGTGCTGAACTGTCTACAGCAGAGAGTATGAGGAGCCGGGAGCAGCGCCATCTAGTGGTGGCAGTGTTGAACTGTCTACAGCTGAGTGTATGAGGAGCCGGGTGCAGCGCCATCTAGTGGTGGCAGTGCTGAACTGTCTACAGCGGAGAGTATGAGGAGTCGGGAGCAGCGCCATCTAGTGGTGTCAGTGCTGAACTGTCTACAGCTGAGTGTATGAGGAGCCGGGAGCAGCGCCATCTAGTGGTGGCAGCGCTGAACTGTCTACAGCTGAGTGTATGAGGAGCCGGGAGCAGCGCCATCTAGTGGTGGCAGAGCTGAACTGTCTACAGCTGAGTGTATGAGGAGCTGGGTGCAGCGCCATCTAGTGCTGGCAGTGCTGAACTGTCTACAGCTGAGAGTATGAGGAGCCGGGAGCAGCGCCATCTAGTGGTGGCAGTGCTGAACTGTCTACAGCGGAGTGTATGAGGAGCCAGGAGCAGCGCCATCTATTGGTGGCAGTGCTGAATTGTCTACAGCTGAGTGTATGTGGAGCCGGGTGCAGCGCCATCTAGTGGTGTCAGTGCTGAACTGTCTACAGCGGAGAGTATGAGGAGCGGGGTGCAGCGACATCTAGTGCTGGCAGTGCTGAACTGTCTACAGCTGAGTGTATGAGGAGCCGGGAGCACCGCCATCTAGTGGAAGCAGTGCTGAACTGTCTGCAGCTGAGTGTATGAGGAGCCGGGAGCAGCTCCATCTAGTGGTGGCCGTGCAGAACTGTCTACAGCTGAATGTATGAGAAGCTGGGAGCAGCGCCATCTAGTGGTGGCAGTGCTGAACTGTCTACAGCTGAGTGTAAGAGGAGCCGGGAGCAGCGCCATCTAGTGGTGGCAGAGCTTAACTGTCTACAGCTGAGTGTATGAGGAGCTGGGTGCAACGCTATCTAGTGCTGGCAGTGCTGAACTGTCTACAGCAGAGAGTATGAGGAGCCGGGAGCAGCGCCATCTAGTGGTGACAGTGATGAACTGTCTCCAGCAGAGAGTATGAGGAGTCGGGAGCAGCGCCATCTACTGGTGTCAGTGCTGAACTGTCTACAGCGGAGTGTATGAGGAGCCTGGAGCAGCGCCATCTAGTGGTGGCAGTGCTGAACTGTCTACAGCTGAGTGTATGAGGAGCTGGGTGCAGCGCCATCTATTGCTGGCAGTGCTGAACTGTCTACAGCAGAGAGTATGAGGAGCCGGGAGCAGCGCTATCTAGTGGTGGCAGTGCTGAACTGTCTGCAGCTGAGTGTATGAGGAGCTGGGTGCAGCGCCATCTAGTGGTGTCAGTGCTGAACTGTCTACAGCGGAAAGTATGAGGAGTCGGGAGCAGCGCCATCTAGTGGTGGAAGTGCTGAACTGTCTACAGCAGAGTGTATGAGGAGCAGGGAGCAGCGCCATCTAGTGGTGTCGGTGCTGAACTGTCTACAGCTGAGTGTATGAGGAGCCGGGAGCAACGCCATCTAGTAGTGGCAGCGCTGAACTGTCTACAGCTGAGTGTATGAGGAGCCGGGAGCAGCACCATCTAGTGGAGGCAGAGCTGAACTGTCTACAGCTGAGTGTATGAGGAGCTGGTTGCAGCGCCATCTAGTGCTGGCAGTGCTGAACTGTCTACAGCTGAGAGTATGAGGAGCCGGGAGCAGCGCCATCTAGTGGTGGCAGTGCTGAATTGTCTACAGCTGAGTGTATGAGGAGCGGGGAGCAGCGCAATCTATTGGTGGCAGTGCTGAATTGTCTACAGCTGAGTGTATGAGGAGCCGGGAGCAGCGCCGTTTAGTGGTAGCAGTGCTGAACTGTCTGCAGCTGAGTGTATGAGGAGCCGGGAGCAGCTCCATCTAGTGGTGGCCGTGCAGAACTGTCTACAGCTGAGTGTTTGAGGAGCCGGGAGCAGCGCCATCTAGTGGTGGCAGTGCTGAACTGTCTACAGCTGAGTGTAAGAGGAGCCGGGAGCAGCGCCATCTAGTGGTGGCAGAGCTGAACTGTCTACAGCTGAGTGTATGAGGAGCTGGGTGCAGCGCCATCTAGTGCTGGCAGTGCTGAACTGTCTACAGCAGAGAGTATGAGGAGCCGGGAGCAGCGCCATCTAGTGGTGGCAGTGCTGAACTGTCTACAGCGGAGTGTATGAGGAGCCGGGAGCAGCACCATCTAGTGGCGGCAGTGCTGAACTGTCTACAGCAGAGAGTATGAGGAGCCGGGAGCAGCGCCATCTAGTGGTGGCAGTGCTGAACTGTCTACAGCTGAGTGTATGAGGAGACTGGAGCAGCGCCATCTAATGGTGTCAGTGCTGAACTGTCTACAGTGGAGTGTATGAGGAGCCGGGAGCAGCGCCATCTAGTGATGGCAGTGCTGAACTGTCTACAGCTGAGTGTATGAGGAGCCAGGTGCAGCGCCATCTAGTGATGGCAGTGCTGAACTGTCTACAGCAGAGAGTATGAGGAGCCGGGAGCAGCGCCATCTAGTGGTGACAGTGCTGAACTGTCTACAGCGGAGTGTATGAGGAGCCGGGAGCAACGCCATCTAGTGGTGACAGTGCTGAACTGTCTACAGCTGAGTGTATGAGGAGCCGGGTGCAGCGCCATCTAGTGGTGTCAGTGCTGAACTGTCTACAGCGGAGTGTATGAGGAGTCGGGAGCAGCGCCATCTAGCGGTGGCAGTGCTGAATTGTCTACAGCTAAGTGTATGAGGAGCGGGGAGCAGCGCCATCGAGTGGTGGTAGTGCTGAACTGTCTACAGCTGAATGTATGAGGAGTCGGGAGCAGCGCCATCTAGTGGTGGCAGTGCTGAACTGTCTACAGCTGAGTGTATGCGGAGCCGGTTGCAGCGCCATCTAGTGGTGTCAGTGCTGAACTGTCTACAGCGGAGAGTATGAGGAGTCGGGAGCAGCGCCATCTAGTGGTGGCAGTGCTGAATTGTCTACAGCTGAGTGTATGAGGAGCTGGGAGCAGCGCCATCTAGTGGTAGCAGTGCTGAACTGTCTGCAGCTGAGTGTATGAGGAGCCAGGAGCAGCTCCATCTTGTGGTGGCCGTGCAGAACTGTCTACAGCTGAGTGTATGAGGAGCCGGGAGCAGCGCCATCTAGTGGTGGCAGTGCTGAACTGTCTACAGCTGAGTGTAAGAGGAGCCGGGAGCAGCACCATCTAGTGGTGGCAGAGCTGAACTGTCTACAGCTGAGTGTATGAGGAGCTGGGTGAAGCGCCATCTAGTGTTTGCAGTGCTGAACTGTCTACAGCAAAGAATATGAGGAGTTGGGAGCAGCGCCATCTAGTGGTGACAGTGCTGAACTGTCTACAGCAGAGAGTATGAGGAGCCGGGAGCAGCGCCATCTAGTGAAGGCAGAGCTGAACTGTCTACAGTGGAGAGTATGAGGAGCCGGGAGCAGAGCCATCTAGTGGTGGCAGAGCTGAACTGTCTACAGCTGAGTGCATGAGGAGCTGGGTGCAGCGCCATCTAGTGGTGGCAGTGCTGAACTGTCTACAGCTGAGTGTATGAGGAGTCGGGTGCAGCGCCATCTAGTGGTGGCAGGGCTGCACTGTCTAAAGCAGAGAGTATGATGAGTCGGAAGCAGCGCCATCTAGTGGTGGCAGTGCTGAACTGTCTACAGCTGAGTGTATGAGAAGCCGGGTGCAGCGCCATCTAGTGGTGGCAGGGCTGCACTGTCTACAGCTGAGTGTATGAGGAGCCGGGTGCAGCGCCATCTAGTGGTGGCAGGGCTGAACTGTCTACAGCTGAGTGTATGAGGAGCCGGGTGCAGCGCCATCTAGTGGTGGCAGGGCTGCACTGTCTACAGCAGAGAGTATGAGGAGTCGGGAGCAGCGCCATCTAGTGGTGGCAGTGCTGAACTGTCTACAGCAGAGAGTATGAGGAGTCGGGAGCAGCACCACCTAGTGGTGGCAGTGCTGAATTGTCTACAGCAGAGTGTATGAGAAGCCGGGAGCAGCGCCATCTAGTGGTGGCAGGGCTGCACTGTCTACAGCAGAGTGCATGAGGAGCCGGGAGCAGTGCCATCTAGTGGTGGCAGTGCTGAACTGTCTACAGCTGAGTGTATGAAGAGTCGGGAGCAGCGCCATCTAGTGGTGGCAGTGCTGAACTGTCTACAGCTGAGTGTATGAGGAGCCGGGAGCAGTGCCATCTAGTGGTGGCAGGGCTGCACTGTCTACAGCAGAGTGCATGAGGAGCCGGGAGCAGTGCCATCTAGTGGTGGCAGTGCTGAACTGTCTACAGCTGAGTGTATGAAGAGTCGGGAGCAGCGCCATCTAGTGGTGGCAGTGCTGAACTGTCTACAGCTGAGTGTATGAGGAGCTGGGTGCAGCGCCATCTAGTGCTAGCAGTGCTGAACTGTCTACAGCAGAGAGTATGAGGAGCCGGGAGCAGCGCCATCTAGTGGTGGCAGTGCTGAACTGTCTACAGCTGAGTGTATGAGGAGCCGGGTGCAGCGCCATCTAGTGGTGGCAGTGCTGAACTGTCTACAGCGGAGAGTATGAGGAGTCGGGAGCAGCGCCATCTAGTGGTGTCAGTGCTGAACTGTCTACAGCTGAGTGTATGAGGAGCCGGGAGCAGCGCCATCTAGTGGTGGCAGCGCTGAACTGTCTACAGCTGAGTGTATGAGGAGCCGGGAGCAGCGCCATCTAGTGGTGGCAGAGCTGAACTGTCTACAGCTGAGTGTATGAGGAGCTGGGTGCAGCGCCATCTAGTGCTGGCAGTGCTGAACTGTCTACAGCTGAGAGTATGAGGAGCCGGGAGCAGCGCCATCTAGTGGTGGCAGTGCTGAACTGTCTACAGCGGAGTGTATGAGGAGCCAGGAGCAGCGCCATCTATTGGTGGCAGTGCTGAATTGTCTACAGCTGAGTGTATGTGGAGCCGGGTGCAGCGCCATCTAGTGGTGTCAGTGCTGAACTGTCTACAGCGGAGAGTATGAGGAGCGGGGTGCAGCGACATCTAGTGCTGGCAGTGCTGAACTGTCTACAGCTGAGTGTATGAGGAGCCGGGAGCACCGCCATCTAGTGGAAGCAGTGCTGAACTGTCTGCAGCTGAGTGTATGAGGAGCCGGGAGCAGCTCCATCTAGTGGTGGCCGTGCAGAACTGTCTACAGCTGAATGTATGAGGAGCTGGGAGCAGCGCCATCTAGTGCTGGCAGTGCTGAACTGTCTACAGCTGAGTGTAAGAGGAGCCGGGAGCAGCGCCATCTAGTGGTGGCAGTGCTGAACTGTCTCCAGCTGAGTGTATGAGGAGTCGGGAGCAGCGCCATCTACTGGTGTCAGTGCTGAACTGTCTACAGCGGAGTGTATGAGGAGCCTGGAGCAGCGCCATCTAGTGGTGGCAGTGCTGAACTGTCTACAGCTGAGTGTATGAGGAGCTGGGTGCAGCGCCATCTATTGCTGGCAGTGCTGAACTGTCTACAGCAGAGAGTATGAGGAGCCGGGAGCAGCGCTATCTAGTGGTGGCAGTGCTGAACTGTCTGCAGCTGAGTGTATGAGGAGCTGGGTGCAGCGCCATCTAGTGGTGTCAGTGCTGAACTGTCTACAGCGGAAAGTATGAGGAGTCGGGAGCAGCGCCATCTAGTGGTGGAAGTGCTGAACTGTCTACAGCAGAGTATATGAGGAGCAGGGAGCAGCGCCATCTAGTGGTGTCGGTGCTGAACTGTCTACAGCTGAGTGTATGAGGAGCCGGGAGCAACGCCATCTAGTAGTGGCAGCGCTGAACTGTCTACAGCTGAGTGTATGAGGAGCCGGGAGCAGCACCATCTAGTGGAGGCAGAGCTGAACTGTCTACAGCTGAGTGTATGAGGAGCTGGTTGCAGCGCCATCTAGTGCTGGCAGTGCTGAACTGTCTACAGCTGAGAGTATGAGGAGCCGGGAGCAGCGCCATCTAGTGGTGGCAGTGCTGAATTGTCTACAGCTGAGTGTATGAGGAGCGGGGAGCAGCGCAATCTATTGGTGGCAGTGCTGAATTGTCTACAGCTGAGTGTATGAGGAGCCGGGAGCAGCGCCGTTTAGTGGTAGCAGTGCTGAACTGTCTGCAGCTGAGTGTATGAGGAGCCGGGAGCAGCTCCATCTAGTGGTGGCCGTGCAGAACTGTCTACAGCTGAGTGTTTGAGGAGCCGGGAGCAGCGCCATCTAGTGGTGGCAGTGCTGAACTGTCTACAGCTGAGTGTAAGAGGAGCCGGGAGCAGCGCCATCTAGTAGTGGCAGAGCTGAACTGTCTACAGCTGAGTGTATGAGGAGCTGGGTGCAGCGCCATCTAGTGCTGGCAGTGCTGAACTGTCTACAGCAGAGAGTATGAGGAGCCGGGAGCAGCGACATCTAGTGGTGGCAGAGCTGAACTGTCTACAGCTGAGTGTATGAGGAGCTGTGTGCAGCACCATCTAGTGGTGCCAGTGCTGAACTGTCTACAGCTCAGTGTATGGGGAGCCGGGAGCAGAGCCATCTAGTGGTGGCAGGGCTGCACTGTCTACAGCAGAGTGTATTAGGAGCCTGGAGCAGCGCCATCTAGTGGTGGCAGAGCTGAACTGTCTACAGCTGAGTGTATGAGAAGACGGGAGCAGCGCCATCTAGTGCTGGCAGTGCTGAACTGTCTACAGCAGAGAGTATGAGGAGCCAGGAGCAGCGCCATCTAGTGGTGGTAGTGCTGAACTGTCTACAGCTGAGTGTATGAGGAGCCGGGAGCAGCGCCATCTATTGGTGGCAGTGCTGAATTGTCTACAGCTGAGTGTATGAGGAGCCGGGAGCAGCGCCATCTAGTGGTAGCAGTGCTGAACTGTCTGCAGCTGAGTGTATGAGGAGCCGGGAGCAGCACCATCTAGTGGTGGCCGTGCAGAACTGTCTACAGCTGAGTGTATGAGGAGTCGGGAGCAGCGCCATCTACTGGTGTCAGTGCTGAACTGTCTACAGCTGAGTGTAATAGGAGCCGGGAGCAGCGTCATCTAGTGGTGGCAGAGCTGAACTGTCTACAGCTGAGTGTATGAGGAGCTGGGTGCAGCGCCATCTAGTGCTGGCAGTGCTGAACTGTCTACAGCAGAGAGTATGAGGAGCCGGGAGCAGCGCCATCTAGTGGTGACAGTGCTGAACTGTCCAGAGCAGAGAGTATGAGGAGCCGGGAGAATCGCCATCTAGTGATGGCAGAGCTGTACTGTCTACAGTGGAGAGTATGAGGAGACGGGAGCAGTGCCATCTAGTGGTGGCAGTGCTGAACTGTCTACAGCTGAGTGTATGAGGAGCCGGGTGCATCGCCATCTAGTGGTGTCAGTGCTGAATTGTCTACAGCGGAGAGTATGAGGAGTCGGGAGCAGCGCCATCTAGTGGTGGCAGTGCTGAATTGTCTACAGCTGAGTGTATGAGGAGCCGGGAGCAGAGCCATCTAGTGGTGGCAGTGCTGAGCTGTCTACAGCTGAGTGTATGAGGAGTCGGGAGCAGCGCCATCTAGTGGTGGCAGTGCTGAACTGTCTACAGCTGAGAGTGTGAGGAGCCGGGAGCAGCGCCATCTAGTGGTGGCAGTGCTGAACTGTCTACAGGTGAGTGTATGAGGAGTCGGGTGCAGCGCCATCTAGTGCTGGCAGTGCTGAACTGTCTACAGCTGAGTGTATGAGGAGCTGGGTGCAGCGCCATCTAGTGCTGGCAGTGATGAACTGTCTACAGCTGAGTGTATGAGGAGCCGGGAGCAGCGCCATCTAGTGGTGGCAGTGCTGAACTGTCTACAGCTGAGTGTATGAGGAGCCGCGTGCAGCGCCATCTAGTGGTGACAGTGCTGAACTGTCTACAGCAGAGAGTATGAGGAGTCAGGAGCAGCGCCATCTAGTGGTGGCAGTGCTGAACTGTTTACAGCAGAGAGTATGAGGAGTCGGGAGCAGCGCCATCTAGTGGTTGCAGGGCTGCACTGTCTACAGCAGAGAGTATGAGGAGTCGGGAGCAGCGCCATCTAGTGGTGGCAGTGCTGAACTGTCTACAGCAGAGAGTATGAGGAGTCGGGAGCAGCGCCATCTAGTGGTGGCAGTGCTGAGCTGTCTACAGCTGAGTGTATGAGGAGCCGGGTGCAGCGCCATCTAGTGGTGGCAGTGCTGAACTGTCTACAGCGGAGAGTATGAGAAGCCGGGAGCAGCGCCATCTAGTGGAGGCAGTGCTGTACTGTCTACAGTAGAGAGTATGAGGAGCCGTGAGCAGCGCAGTCTAGTGGTGGCAGGGCTGCACTGTCTACAGCAGAGTGTATGAGGAGCCGGGTGCAGCGCCATCTAGTGGTGGCAGTACTGCACTGTCTACAGTAGAGTGTATGAGGAGCCGGGTGCAGCGCCATCTAGTGGTGGCAGTGCTGAACTGTCTACAGCAGAGTGTATGAGGAGCCGGGTGCAGCACCATCTAGTGGTGGCAGGGCTGCACTGTCTACAGCAGAGAGTATGAGGAGTCGGGAGCAGCGCCATCTAGTGGTGGCAGTCCTGAGCTGTCTACAGCTGAGTGTATGAGGAGCCGGGTGCAGCGCCATCTAGTGGTGGCAGTGTTGAACTGTCTACAGCAGAGTGTATGAGGAGCCGGGAGCAGCGCCATCTAGTGGTGGCAGGGCTGCACTGTCTACAGCAGAGTGTATGAGGAGCCGGGTGCAGCGCCATCTAGTGTTGGCAGTGCTGAACTGTCTACAGCAGAGTGTGTGAGGAGCCGGGTGCAGCGCCATCTAGTGGTGTCAGTGCTGAACTGTCTATAGCAGAGAGTATGAGGAGCCGAGTGCAGCGCCATCTAGTGGTGGCAGGGCTGCACTGTCTACAGCAGAGAGTATTAGGAGTCGGGAGCAGCGCCATCTAGTGGTGGCAGTGCTGAACTGTCTACAGCAGAGAGTATGAGGAGTCGGGAGCAGCGCCATCTAGTGTTGGCAGTGCTGAGCTGTCTACAGCTGATTGTATGAGGAGTCGGGTGCAGCGCCATCTAGTGGTGGCAGTGCTGAACTGTCTACAGCGGAGAGGATGAGGAGCCGGGAGCAGCGCCATCTAGTGGAGGCAGTGCAGAACTGTCTACAGTAGAGAGTATGAGGAGACGGGAGCAGCGCAATCTAGTGGTGGCAGGGCTGCACTGTCTACAGCAGAGAGTACGAGGAGCCGAGAGCAGCACCATCTAGTGGTGGCATGGCTGCACTGTCTACAGCAGAGTGTATGAGGAGCCGGGTGCAGCGCCATCTAGTGGTGGCAGTGCTGCACTGTCTACAGCAGAGTGTATGAGGAGCCGGGTGCAGCGCCATCTAGTGGTGGCAGTGCTGAACTGTCTACAGCAGAGTGTATGATGAGCCGGGTGCAGCGCCATCTAGTGGTGGCAGGGCTTCACTGTCTACAGCAGAGAGTATGAGGAGTCGGGAGCAGCGCCATCTAGCCATCTAGTGGTGGCAGTGCTGAACTGTCTACAGCAGAGTGTATGAGGAGGCGGGTGCAGTGCCATCTAGTGGTGGCAGGGCTTCACTGTCTACAGCAGAGAGTATGAGGAGTCGGGAGCAGCGCCATCTAGCCATCTAGTGGTGGCAGTGCTGAACTGTCTACAGCAGAGAGTATGAGGAGTCGGGAGCAGCGCCATCTAGTGGTGGCAGTGCTGAGCTGTCTACAGCTGAGTGTATGAGGAGCCGGGTGCAGCGGCATCTAGTGGTGTCAGTGCTGAACTGTCTACAGCGGAGAGTATGTGGAGCCGGGAGCAGCGCAATCTAGTGGTGTCAGGGCTCCTCTGTCTACAGCTGAGAGTACGAGGAGCCGGGAGCAGCGCCATCTAGTGGTGGCAGTGCTGAGCTGTCTACAGCTGAGTGTATGAGGAGCCGGGTGCAGCGGCATCTAGTGGTGTCAGTGCTGAACAGTCTACAGCGGAGAGTATGAGGAGCCGGGAGCAGCGCCATCTAGTGGTGGCAGGGCTGCACTGTCTACAGCAGAGAGTATGAGGAGTCGGGAGCAGCGCCATCTAGTGGTGGCAGTGGTTAACTGTGTACAGCTGAGCGTATGAGGAGCCGGGAGCAGCGCCATCTAGTGGTGGCAGCGCTGAACTGTCTACAGCGGAGTTTATGAGGAGCCGGGAGCAGCGTCATCTAGTGGTGGCAGTGCTGAACTGTCTACAGCAGAGAGTATGAGGAGCCGGGAGCAGCGCCATCTAGTGGTGGCAGTGCTGAACTGTCTACAGTGGAGTGTATGAGGAGCCAGGTGCAGCGCCATCTAGTGATGGCAGTGCTGAACTGTCTACAGCAGAGAGTATGAGGAGCCGGGAGCAGCGCCATCTAGTGGTGACAGTGCTGAACTGTCTACAGTGGAGTGTATGAGGAGCCGGGAGCAGCGCCATCTAGTGGTGGCAATGCTGAACTGTCTACAGTTGAGTGTATGAGGAGTTGGGAGCAGCGCCATCTAGTAGTGGTAGTGTTGAACTGTCTACAGCTGAGTGTATGAGGAGTCGGGAGTAGCGCCATCTAGTGGTGGCAGTGCTGAACTGTCTACAGCTGAGTGTATGAAGAGCCGGGAGCAGTGCCATCTAGTGGTGGCAGTGCTGAACTGTCTACAGCTGAGTGTATGAGGAGCCGGGAGCAGCGCCATCTAGTGGTGGCAGTGCTGAACTGTCTACAGCTGAGAGTATGAGGAACCGGGAGCAGCGCCATCTAGTGGTGGCAGTGCTGAACTGTCTACAGATGAGTGTATGAGGAGTCGGGAGCAGCGCCATCTAGTGGTGGCAGTGCTGAACTATCTACAGCTGAGTGTATGAGGAGCTGGGTGCAGCGCCATCTAGTGCTGGCAGTGCTGAACTGTCTACAGCAGAGAGTATGAGGTGCCGGGAGCAGCGCCATCTAGTGGTGGCAGTGCTGAACTGTCTACAGCTGAGTGTATGAGGTGCCGGGAACAGCGCCATCTAGTGGTGGCAGTGCTGAACTGTGTACAGCTGAGAGTATGAGGAGGCGGGAGCAGCGCCATCTAGTGGTGGCAGTGCTGAACTGTCTACAACTGAGTGTATGAGCAGTCGGGAGCAGCGCCATCTAGTGGTGTCAGTGCTGAACTGTCTACAGCAGAGTGTATGAGGAGCTGGGTGCAGCGCCATCTAGTGGTGGCAGTGCTGAACTGTCTACAGCTGAGTGTATGAGGAGCCGGGAGCAGCTCCATCTAGTGGTGGCCATGCAGAGCTGTCTACAGCTGAGTGTATGAGGAGCCGGGAGCAGCGCCATCTAGTGGTGGCAGTGCTGAACTGTCTACAGCTGAGAGTAAGAGGAGCCGGGAGCAGTGCCATCCAGTGATGGCAGAGCTGAACTGTCTACAGTGGAGAGTATGAGGAGTCGGGAGCATCGCCATCTAGTGGTGGCAGTGCTGAACTGTCTACAGCTGAGTGTATGAGGAGCGGGAGCAGCGCCATCTAGTGGTGGCAGTGCTGAACTGTTTACAGCTGAGTGCATGAGGAGCCTGGAGCAGCGCCATCTAGTGGTGGCAGAGCTGAACTGTCTACAGCTGAGTGTATGAGGAGCTGGGTGCAGCGCCATCTAGTGTTGGCAGTGCTGAACTGTCTACAGCGGAGTGTATGAGGAGCCGGAAGCAGCGTCATCTAGTGGTGGCAGAGCTGAACTGTCTACAGCGGAATGTAGTAGTAGTCGGGAGCAGCGCCATCTAGTGGTGGCAGTGCTGAACTGTCTACAGCTGAATGTATGAGGAGCGGGGAACAGCGCCATCTAGTGGTGTCAGTGCTGAACTGTCTACAGCTGAGTGTATGAGGAGCCGGGAGCAGCGCCATCTAGTGGTGGCAGGGCTGCACTGTCTACAGCAGAGTGTATGATGAGCCGGGAGCAGCGCCATCTAGTGGTGGCAGAGCTGAACTGTCTACAGCTGAGTGTATGAGGAGCTGGGTGCAGCACCATCTATTGGTGTCAGTGCTGAACTGTCTACAGCTAAGTGTATGAGGAGCCGGGAGCAGCGCCATCTAGTGGTGGCAGGGCTGCACTGTCTACAGCAGAGTGTATGAGGAGCAGGGAGCAGCGCCATCTAGTGGTGGCAGAGCTGAACTGTCTACAGCTGAGTGTATGAGGAGCCGGGAGCAGCGCCATCTAGTGATGCCAGTGCTGAACTGTCAACAGCAGAGAGTATGAGGAGCCGGGAGCAGCGCCATCTAGTGGTGGCAGTGCTGAACTGTCTACAGCTGAGTGTATGAGGAGCCGGGAGCAGCGCCATCTAGTGGTGGCAGAGCTGAACTGTCTACAGCTGAGTGTATGAGGAGCTGGGTGCAGCGCCATCTAGTGCTGGCAGTGCTGAACTGTCTACAGCGGAGTGTATGAGGAGCCGGAAGCAGCGCCATCTAGTGCTGGCAGTGCTGAACTGTCTACAGCAGAGAGTATGAGGAGCCGGGAGCAGCGCCATCTAGTGGTGGCAGAGCTGAACTGTCTACAGCTGAGTGTATGAGGAGCTGGGTGCAGCACCATCTAGTGGTGTCAGTGCTGAACTGTCTACAGCTGAGTGTATGAGGAGTCGGGAGCAGCGCCATCTAGTGGTGGCAGGGCTGCACTGTCTACAGCAGAGTGTATGAGGAGCCGGGAGCAGCGCCATCTAGTGGTGGCAGAGCTGAACTGTCTACAGCTGAGTGTATGGGGAGCCGGGAGCAGCGCCATCTAGTGCTCGCAGTGCTGAACTGTCTACAGCAGAGAGTATGAGGAGCCGGGAGCAGCGCCATCTAGTGGTGGCAGTGCTGAACTGTCTACAGCTGAGTGTATGAGGAGCCGGGAGCAGCACCATCTATTGGTGGCAGTGCTGAATTCTCTACAGCTGAGTGTATGAGGAGCCAGGAGCAGCTCCATCTAGTGGTGGCAGTGCTGAACTGTCTACAGCTGAGTGTATGAGGAGCCGGGAGCAGCGCCATCTAGTGGTGGCAGAGCTGAACTGTCTACAGCGGAGTGTATGAGGAGCCGGAAGCAGCGCCATCTAGTGCTGGCAGTGCTGAACTCTCTACAGCAGAGAGTATGAGGAGCGGGGAACAGCGCCATCTAGTGGTGGCAGAGCTGAACTGTCTACAGGTGAGTGTATAAGGAGCTGGATGCAGCACCATCTAGTGGTGTCAGTGCTGAACTGTCTACAGCTGAGTGTATGAGGAGCCGGGAGCAGCGCCATCTAGTGGTGGCAGAGCTGAACTGTCTACAGCTGATTGTATGAGGCGCTGGGACCAGCGCCATCTATTGGTGGCAGTGCTGAACTGTCTACAGCTGAGTGTATGAGGAGCCAGGAGCAGCTCCATCTAGTGGTGGCAGTGCTGAACTGTCTACAGCTGAGTGTATGAGGAGCCGGGAGCAGCGCCATCTAGTGGTGGCAGAGCTGAACTGTCTACAGCGGAGTGTATGAGGAGCCGGAAGCAGCGCCATCTAGTGCTGGCAGTGCTGAACTCTCTACAGCAGAGAGTATGAGGAGCGGGGAGCAGCGCCATCTAGTGGTGGCAGAGCTGAACTGTCTACAGGTGAGTGTATGAGGAGCTGGAAGCAGCGCCATCTAGTGCTGGCAGTGCTGAACTCTCTACAGCAGAGAGTATGAGGAGCGGGGAGCAGCTCCATCTAGTGGTGTCAGTGCTGAACTGTCTACAGCTGAGTGTATGAGGAGCCGGGAGCAGCGCCATCTAGTGGTGGCAGGGCTGCACTGTCTACAGCAGAGTGTATGAGGAGCCGGGAGCAGCGCCATCTAGTGGTGGCAGAGATGAACTGTCTACAGCTGATTGTATGAGGCGCTGGGACCAGCGCCATCTATTGGTGGCAGTGCTGAACTGTCTACAGCGGAGAGTATGAGGAGTCGGGAGCAGCGCCATCTAGTGGTGGCAGTGCTGAATTGTCTACAGCTGAGTGTATGAGGAGCCGGGAGCAGCGCCATCTAGTGGTGGTAGTGCTGAACAGTCTACAGCTGAGTGTATGAGGAGTCGGGAGCAGCGCCATCTAGTGGTGGCAGTGCTGAACTGTCTACAACTGAGTGTATGAGGAGCCGGGAGCAGCGCCATTTAGTGGTGGCAGTGCTGAACTGTCTACAGCTGAGTGTATGAGGAGTCGGGAGCAGCGCCATCTAGTGGTGGCAGTGCTGAACTGTCTACAGCTGAGAGTATGAGGAGCCGGGAGCAGCGCCATCTAGTGGTGGCAGTGCTGAACTGTCTACAGCGGAGTGTATGAGGAGCCTGGAGCAGCGCCATCTAGTGGTGGCAGTGCTGAACTGTCTACAGCTGAGAGTATGAGGAGTCGGGAGCAGCGCCATCTAGTGGTGTCAGTGCTGAACTGTCTACAGCGGAGTGTATGAGGAGCCTGGAGCAGCGCCATCTAGTGGTGGCAGTGCTGAACTGTCTACAGCTGAGTGTATGAGGAGCTGGGTGCAGCGCCATCTATTGCTGGCAGTGCTGAACTGTCTACAGCAGAGAGTATGAGGAGCCGGGAGCAGCGCCATCTAGTGGTGGCAGTGCTGAACTGTCTACAGCTGAGTGTATGAGGAGCTGGGTGCAGCGCCATCTATTGCTGGCAGTGCTGAACTGTCTACAGCAGAGAGTATGAGGAGCCGGGAGCAGCGCCATCTAGTGGTGGCAGTGCTGAACTGTCTGCAGCTGAGTGTATGAGGAGCTGGGTGCAGCGCCATCTAGTGGTGTCAGTGCTGAACTGTCTACAGCAGAGAGTATGAGGAGTCGGGAGCAGCGCCATCTAGTGGTGGCAGTGCTGAACTGTCTACAGCAGAGTGTATGAGGAGCCGGGAGCAGCGCCATCTAGTGGTGTCGGTGCTGAACTGTCTACAGCTGAGTGTATGAGAAGCCGGGAGCAGCGCCATCTAGTGGTGGCAGCGCTGAACTGTCTACAGCTGAGTGTATGAGGAGCCGGGAGCAGCACCATCTAGTGGAGGCAGAGCTGAACTGTCTACAGCTGAGTGTATGAGGAGCTGGGTGCAGCGCCATGTAGTGCTGGCAGTGCTGAACTGTCTACAGCAGAGAGTATGAGGAGCCGGGAGCAGCGCCATCTAGTGGTGGCAGTGCTGAACTGTCTACAGCGGAGTGTATGAGGAGCGGGGAGCAGCACCATCTATTGGTGGCAGTGCTGAATTCTCTACAGCTGAGTGTATGAGGAGCCGGGAGCAGCGCCATCTAGTGGTGGCAGCGCTGAACTGTCTACAGCTGAGTGTATGAGGAGCCGGGAGCAGCGCCATCTAGTGGTGGCAGAGCTGAACTGTCTACAGCTGAATGTATGAGGAGCTGGGTGCAGCGCCATCTAGTGCTGGCAGTGCTGAACTGTCTACAGCGGAGTGTATGAGGAGCCGGAAGCAGCGCCATCTAGTGCTGGCAGTGCTGAACTGTCTACAGCAGAGGGTATGAGGAGCCGGGAGCAGCGCCATCTAGTGGTGGCAGAGCTGAACTGTCTACAGCTGAGTGTATGAGGAGCTGGGTGCAGCGCCATCTAGTGTTGGCAGTGCTGAACTGTCTACAGCGGAGTGTATGAGGAGCCGGAAGCAGCGTCATCTAGTGGTGGCAGAGCTGAACTGTCTACAGCAGAATGTAGTAGTAGTCGGGAGCAGCGCCATCTAGTGGTGGCAGTGCTGAACTGTCTACAGCTGAATGTATGAGGAGCCGGGAACAGCGCCATCTAGTGGTGTCAGTGCTGAACTGTCTACAGCTGAGTGTATGAGGAGCCGGGAGCAGCGCCATCTAGTGGTGGCAGGGCTGCACTGTCTACAGCAGAGTGAATGATGAGCCGGGAGCAGCGCCATCTAGTGGTGGCAGAGCTGAACTGTCTACAGCTGAGTGTATGAGGAGCTGGGTGCAGCACCATCTATTGGTGTCAGTGCTGAACTGTCTACAGCTAAGTGTATGAGGAGCCGGGAGCAGCGCCATCTAGTGGTGGCAGGGCTGCACTGTCTACAGCAGAGTGTATGAGGAGCAGGGAGCAGCGCCATCTAGTGGTGGCAGAGCTGAACTGTCTACAGCTGAGTGTATGAGGAGCCGGGAGCAGCGCCATCTAGTGATGCCAGTGCTGAACTGTCAACAGCAGAGATTATGAGGAGCCGGGAGCAGCGCCATCTAGTGGTGGCAGTGCTGAACTGTCTACAGCTGAGTGTATGAGGAGCCGGGAGCAGCGCCATCTAGTGGTGGCAGAGCTGAACTGTCTACAGCTGAGTGTATGAGGAGCTGGGTGCAGCGCCATCTAGTGCTGGCAGTGCTGAACTGTCTACAGCGGAGTGTATGAGGAGCCGGAGGCAGCGCCATCTAGTGCTGGCAGTGCTGAACTGTCTACAGCAGAGAGTATGAGGAGTAGGGATCATCACCATCTAGTGGTGGCAGTGCTGAACTGTCTACAGCTGAGTGTATGAGGAGCCGGGAGCAGCGCCATCTAGTGGTGGCAGAGCTGAACTGTCTACAGCGGAGTGTATGAGGAGCCGGAAGCAGCGCCATCTAGTGCTGGCAGTGCTGAACTCTCTACAGCAGAGAGTATGAGGAGCGGGGAACAGCGCCATCTAGTGGTGGCAGAGCTGAACTGTCTACAGGTGAGTGTATAAGGAGCTGGATGCAGCACCATCTAGTGGTGTCAGTGCTGAACTGTCTACAGCTGAGTGTATGAGGAGCCGGGAGCAGCGCCATCTAGTGGTGGCAGGGCTGCACTGTCTACAGCAGAGTGTATGAGGAGCCGGGAGCAGCGCCATCTAGTGGTGGCAGAGCTGAACTGTCTACAGCTGATTGTATGAGGCGCTGGGACCAGCGCCATCTATTGGTGGCAGTGCTGAACTGTCTACAGCTGAGTGTATGAGGAGCCAGGAGCAGCTCCATCTAGTGGTGGCAGTGCTGAACTGTCTACAGCTGAGTGTATGAGGAGCCGGGAGCAGCGCCATCTAGTGGTGGCAGAGCTGAACTGTCTACAGCGGAGTGTATGAGGAGCCGGAAGCAGCGCCATCTAGTGCTGGCAGTGCTGAACTCTCTACAGCAGAGAGTATGAGGAGCGGGGAGCAGCGCCATCTAGTGGTGGCAGAGCTGAACTGTCTACAGGTGAGTGTATGAGGAGCTGGAAGCAGCGCCATCTAGTGCTGGCAGTGCTGAACTCTCTACAGCAGAGAGTATGAGGAGCGGGGAGCAGCTCCATCTAGTGGTGTCAGTGCTGAACTGTCTACAGCTGAGTGTATGAGGAGCCGGGAGCAGCGCCATCTAGTGGTGGCAGGGCTGCACTGTCTACAGCAGAGTGTATGAGGAGCCGGGAGCAGCGCCATCTAGTGGTGGCAGAGATGAACTGTCTACAGCTGATTGTATGAGGCGCTGGGACCAGCGCCATCTATTGGTGGCAGTGCTGAACTGTCTACAGCGGAGAGTATGAGGAGTCGGGAGCAGCGCCATCTAGTGGTGGCAGTGCTGAATTGTCTACAGCTGAGTGTATGAGGAGCCGGGAGCAGCGCCATCTAGTGGTGGTAGTGCTGAACAGTCTACAGCTGAGTGTATGAGGAGTCGGGAGCAGCGCCATCTAGTGGTGGCAGTGCTGAACTGTCTACAACTGAGTGTATGAGGAGCCGGGAGCAGCGCCATTTAGTGGTGGCAGTGCTGAACTGTCTACAGCTGAGTGTATGAGGAGTCGGGAGCAGCGCCATCTAGTGGTGGCAGTGCTGAACTGTCTACAGCTGAGAGTATGAGGAGCCGGGAGCAGCGCCATCTAGTGGTGGCAGTGCTGAACTGTCTACAGCGGAGTGTATGAGGAGCCTGGAGCAGCGCCATCTAGTGGTGGCAGTGCTGAACTGTCTACAGCTGAGAGTATGAGGAGTCGGGAGCAGCGCCATCTAGTGGTGTCAGTGCTGAACTGTCTACAGCGGAGTGTATGAGGAGCCTGGAGCAGCGCCATCTAGTGGTGGCAGTGCTGAACTGTCTACAGCTGAGTGTATGAGGAGCTGGGTGCAGCGCCATCTATTGCTGGCAGTGCTGAACTGTCTACAGCAGAGAGTATGAGGAGCCGGGAGCAGCGCCATCTAGTGGTGGCAGTGCTGAACTGTCTACAGCTGAGTGTATGAGGAGCTGGGTGCAGCGCCATCTATTGCTGGCAGTGCTGAACTGTCTACAGCAGAGAGTATGAGGAGCCGGGAGCAGCGCCATCTAGTGGTGGCAGTGCTGAACTGTCTGCAGCTGAGTGTATGAGGAGCTGGGTGCAGCGCCATCTAGTGGTGTCAGTGCTGAACTGTCTACAGCAGAGAGTATGAGGAGTCGGGAGCAGCGCCATCTAGTGGTGGCAGTGCTGAACTGTCTACAGCAGAGTGTATGAGGAGCCGGGAGCAGCGCCATCTAGTGGTGTCGGTGCTGAACTGTCTACAGCTGAGTGTATGAGAAGCCGGGAGCAGCGCCATCTAGTGGTGGCAGCGCTGAACTGTCTACAGCTGAGTGTATGAGGAGCCGGGAGCAGCACCATCTAGTGGAGGCAGAGCTGAACTGTCTACAGCTGAGTGTATGAGGAGCTGGGTGCAGCGCCATGTAGTGCTGGCAGTGCTGAACTGTCTACAGCTGAGAGTATGAGGAGCCGGGAGCAGCGCCATCTAGTGGTGGCAGTGCTGAACTGTCTACAGCGGAGTGTATGAGGAGCGGGGAGCAGCACCATCTATTGGTGGCAGTGCTGAATTCTCTACAGCTGAGTGTATGAGGAGCCGGGAGCAGCGCCATCTAGTGGTGGCAGCGCTGAACTGTCTACAGCTGAGTGTATGAGGAGCCGGGAGCAGCGCCATCTAGTGGTGGCAGAGCTGAACTGTCTACAGCTGAATGTATGAGGAGCTGGGTGCAGCGCCATCTAGTGCTGGCAGTGCTGAACTGTCTACAGCGGAGTGTATGAGGAGCCGGAAGCAGCGCCATCTAGTGCTGGCAGTGCTGAACTGTCTACAGCAGAGGGTATGAGGAGCCGGGAGCAGCGCCATCTAGTGGTGGCAGAGCTGAACTGTCTACAGCTGAGTGTATGAGGAGCTGGGTGCAGCGCCATCTAGTGTTGGCAGTGCTGAACTGTCTACAGCGGAGTGTATGAGGAGCCGGAAGCAGCGTCATCTAGTGGTGGCAGAGCTGAACTGTCTACAGCAGAATGTAGTAGTAGTCGGGAGCAGCGCCATCTAGTGGTGGCAGTGCTGAACTGTCTACAGCTGAATGTATGAGGAGCCGGGAACAGCGCCATCTAGTGGTGTCAGTGCTGAACTGTCTACAGCTGAGTGTATGAGGAGCCGGGAGCAGCGCCATCTAGTGGTGGCAGGGCTGCACTGTCTACAGCAGAGTGAATGATGAGCCGGGAGCAGCGCCATCTAGTGGTGGCAGAGCTGAACTGTCTACAGCTGAGTGTATGAGGAGCTGGGTGCAGCACCATCTATTGGTGTCAGTGCTGAACTGTCTACAGCTAAGTGTATGAGGAGCCGGGAGCAGCGCCATCTAGTGGTGGCAGGGCTGCACTGTCTACAGCAGAGTGTATGAGGAGCAGGGAGCAGCGCCATCTAGTGGTGGCAGAGCTGAACTGTCTACAGCTGAGTGTATGAGGAGCCGGGAGCAGCGCCATCTAGTGATGCCAGTGCTGAACTGTCAACAGCAGAGAGTATGAGGAGCCGGGAGCAGCGCCATCTAGTGGTGGCAGTGCTGAACTGTCTACAGCTGAGTGTATGAGGAGCCGGGAGCAGCGCCATCTAGTGGTGGCAGAGCTGAACTGTCTACAGCTGAGTGTATGAGGAGCTGGGTGCAGCGCCATCTAGTGCTGGCAGTGCTGAACTGTCTACAGCGGAGTGTATGAGGAGCCGGAGGCAGCGCCATCTAGTGCTGGCAGTGCTGAACTGTCTACAGCAGAGAGTATGAGGAGTAGGGATCATCACCATCTAGTGGTGGCAGTGCTGAACTGTCTACAGCTGATTGTATGAGGCGCCGGGACCAGCGCCATCTATTGGTGGCAGTGCTGAACTGTCTACAGCGGAGAGTATGAGGAGTCGGGAGCAGCGCCATCTAGTGGTGGCAGTGCTGAATTGTCTACAGCTGAGTGTATGAGGAGCCGGGAGCAGCGCCATCTAGTGGTGGTAGTGCTGAACTGTCTACAGCTGAGTGTATGAGGAGTCGGGAGCAGCGCCATCTAGTGGTGGCAGTGCTGAACTGTCTACAACTGAGTGTATGAGGAGCCGGGAGCAGCGTCATCTAGTGGTGGCAGTGCTGAACTGTCTACAGCTGAGTGTATGAGGAGTCGGGAGCAGCGCCATCTAGTGGTGGCAGTGCTGAACTGTCTACAGCTGAGAGTATGAGGAGCCGGGAGCAGCGCCATTTAGTGGTGGCAGTGCTGAACTGTCTACAGCGGAGTGTATGAGGAGCCTGGAGCAGCGCCATCTAGTGGTGGCAGTGCTGAACTGTCTACAGCTGAGAGTATGAGGAGTCGGGAGCAGCGCCATCTAGTGGTGTCAGTGCTGAACTGTCTACAGCGGAGTGTATGAGGAGCCTGGAGCAGCGCCATCTAGTGGTGGCAGTGCTGAACTGTCTACAGCTGAGTCTATGAGGAGCTGGGTGCAGCGCCATCTATTGCTGGCAGTGCTGAACTGTCTACAGCAGAGAGTATGAGGAGCCGGGAGCAGCGCCATCTAGTGGTGGCAGTGCTGAACTGTCTACAGCTGAGTGTATGAGGAGCTGGGTGCAGCGCCATCTATTGCTGGCAGTGCTGAACTGTCTACAGCAGAGAGTATGAGGAGCCGGGAGCAGCGCCATCTAGTGGTGGCAGTGCTGAACTGTCTGCAGCTGAGTGTATGAGGAGCTGGGTGCAGCGCCATCTAGTGGTGTCAGTGCTGAACTGTCTACAGCAGAGAGTATGAGGAGTCGGGAGCAGCGCCATCTAGTGGTGGCAGTGCTGAACTGTCTACAGCAGAGTGTATGAGGAGCCGGGAGCAGCGCCATCTAGTGGTGTCGGTGCTGAACTGTCTACAGCTGAGTGTATGAGAAGCCGGGAGCAGCGCCATCTAGTGGTGGCAGCGCTGAACTGTCTACAGCTGAGTGTATGAGGAGCCGGGAGCAGCACCATCTAGTGGAGGCAGAGCTGAACTGTCTACAGCTGAGTGTATGAGGAGCTGGGTGCAGCGCCATCTAGTGCTGGCAGTGCTGAACTGTCTACAGCTGAGAGTATGAGGAGCCGGGAGCAGCGCCATCTAGTGGTGGCAGTGCTGAACTGTCTACAGCGGAGTGTATAGAGGAGCGGGGAGCAGCACCATCTATTGGTGGCAGTGCTGAATTCTCTACAGCTGAGTGTATGAGGAGCCGGGAGCAGCGCCATCTAGTGGTGGCAGTGCTGAACTGTCTACAGCTGAGTGTATGAGGAGCCGGGAGCAGCGCCATCTAGTGGTGGCAGAGCTGAACTGTCTACAGCTGAATGTATGAGGAGCTGGGTGCAGCGCCATCTAGTGCTGGCAGTGCTGAACTGTCTACAGCGGAGTGTATGAGGAGCCGGAAGCAGCGCCATCTAGTGCTGGCAGTGCTGAACTGTCTACAGCAGAGGGTATGAGGAGCCGGGAGCAGCGCCATCTATTGGTGGCAGAGCTGAACTGTCTACAGCTGAGTGTATGAGGAGCTGGGAGCAGCGCCATCTAGCGGTGGCAGAGCTGAACTGTCTACAGCTGAGTGTATGGGGAGCCGGAAGCAGCGCCATCTAGTGCTCGCAGTGCTGAACTGTCTACAGCAGAGAGTATGAGGAGCCGGAAGCAGCGCCATCTAGTGGTGGCAGTGCTGAACTGTCTACAGCTGAGTGAATGAGGAGCCGGGAGCAGCACCATCTATTGGTGGCAGGGCTGAATTCTCTACAGCTGAGTGTATGAGGAGCCGGGAGCAGCGCCATCTAGTGGTGGCAGTGCTGAACTGTCTACAGCTGAGTGTATGAGGAGCCGGGAGCAGCGCCATCTAGTGGTGGCAGAGCTGAACTGTCTACAGCTGAGTGTATGAGGAGCTGGGTGCAGCGCCATCTAGTGCTGGCAGTGCTGAACTGTCTACAGCGGAGTGTATGAGGAGCCGGAAGCAGCGCCATATAGTGCTGGCAGTGCTGAACTCTCTACAGCAGAGAGTATGAGGAGCCGGGAGCAGCGCCATCTAGTGGTGACAGAGCTGAACTGTCTACAGCTGAGTGTATGAGGAGCTGGGTGCAGCACCATCTAGTGGTGTCAGTGCTGAACTGTCTACAGCTGAGTGTATGAGGAGCCGGGAGCAGCGCCATCTAGTGGTGGCAGGGCTGCACTGTCTACAGCAGAGTGTATGAGGAGGCGGAAGCAGCGCCATCTAGTGGTGGCAGAGCTGAACTGTCTACAGCTGAGTGTATGGGGAGCCGGGAGCAGCGCCATCTAGTGCTCGCAGTGCTGAACTGTCTACAGCAGAGAGTATGAGGAGCCGGGAGCAGCGCCATCTAGTGGTGGCAGTGCTGAACTGTCTACAGCTGAGTGTATGAGGAGCCGGGACCAGCGCCATCTATTGGTGGCAGTGCTGAACTGTCTACAGCGGAGAGTATGAGGAGTCGGGAGCAGCGCCATCTAATGGTGGCAGTGCTGAATTGTCTACAGCTGAGTGTATAAGGAGCCGGGAGCAGCGCCATCTAGTGGTGGTAGTGCTGAACTGTCTACAGCTGAGTGTATGAGGAGCCGGGAGCAGCGCCATCTAGTGGTGGCAGGGCTGCACTGTCTACAGCAGAGTGTATGAGGAGCCGGGAGCAGCGCCATCTAGTGGTGGCAGAGCTGAACTGTCTACAGCTGAGTGTATGGGGAGCCGGGAGCAGCGCCATCTAGTGCTCGCAGTGCTGAACTGTCTACAGCAGAGAGTATGAGGAGCCGGGAGCAGCGCCATCTAGTGGCGGCAGTGCTGAACTGTCTACAGCTGAGTGTATGAGGAGCCGGGAGCAGCACCATCTATTGGTGGCAGTGCTGAATTCTCTACAGCTGAGTGTATGAGGAGCCGGGAGCAGCGCCATCTAGTGGTGACAGTGCTGAACTGTCTACAGCTGAGTGTATGAGGAGCCGGGAGCAGCGCCATCTAGTGGTGGCAGAGCTGAACTGTCTACAGCTGAGTGTATGAGGAGCTGGGTGCAGCGCCATCTAGTGCTGGCAGTGCTGAACTGTCTACAGCGGAGTGTATGAGGAGCCGGAAGCAGCGCCATCTAGTGCTGGCAGTGCTGAACTGTCTACAGCAGAAAGTATGAGGAGCCGGGAGCAGCGCCATCTAGTGGTGGCAGAGCTGAACTGTCTACAGCTGAGTGTATGAGGAGCTGGGTGCAGCACCATCTAGTGGTGTCAGTGCTGAACTGTCTACAGCTGAGTGTATGAGGAGCCGGGAGCAGCGCCATCTAGTGGTGGCAGGGCTGCACTGTCTACAGCAGAGTGTATGAGGAGCCGGGAGCAGCGCCATCTAGTGGTGGCAGAGCTGAACTGTCTACAGCTGAGTGTATGGGGAGCCGGGAGCAGCGCCATCTAGTGCTCGCAGTGCTGAACTGTCTACAGCAGAGAGTATGAGGAGCCGGGAGCAGCGCCATGTAGTGGTGGCAGTGCTGAACTGTCTACAGCTGAGAGTATGAGGAGCCGGGAGCTGCACCATCTATTGGTGGCAGTGCTGAATTCTCTACAGCTGAGTGTATGAGGAGCCAGGAGCAGCGCCATCTAGTGGTGGCAGTGCTGAACTGTCTACAGCTGAGTGTATGAGGAGCCGGGAGCAGCGCCATCTAGTGGTGGAAGAGCTGAACTGTCTACAGCTGAGTGTATGAGGAGCTGGGTGCAGCGCCATCTAGTGCTGGCAGTGCTGAACTGTCTACAGCGGAGTGTATGAGGAGCCGGAAGCAGCGCCATCTAGTGCTGGCAGTGCTGAACTCTCTACAGCAGAGAGTATGAGGAGCCGGAAGCAGCGCCATCTAGTGGTGGCAGAGCTGAACTGTCTACAGGTGAGTGTATGAGGAGCTGGATGCAGCACCATCTAGTGGTGTCAGTGCTGAACTGTCTACAGCTGAGTGTATGAGGAGCCGGGAGCAGCGCCATCTAGTGGTGTCAGTGCTGAACTGTCTACAGCTGATTGTATAAGGAGCCGGGAGCAGCGCCATCTAGTGGTGGCAGCGCTGAACTGTCTACAGCAGAGAGTATCAGGAGCCGGGAGCAGCGCCATCTATTGGTAGCATTGCTGAACTGTCTACAGCAGAGAGTATGAGGAGTCGGGAGCAGCGCCATCTAGTGGTGTCAGTGCTGAACTGTCTACAGCGGAGTGTATGAGGAGCCGGGAGCAGCGCCATCTAGTGGTGTCAGTGCTGACCTGTCTACAGCTGAGTGTATGAGGAGCCGGAAGCAGCGCCATCTAGTGGTGTCAGTGCTGAACTGTCTACAGCTGATTGTATAAGGAGCCGGGAGCAGCGCCATCTAGTGGTGGCAGCGCTGAACTGTCTACAGCAGAGAGTATGAGGAGCCGGGAGCAGCACCATCTAGTGGTGGCAGCGCTGAACTGTCTACAGCAGAGAGTATGAGAAGTCGGGAGCAGCGCCATCTAGTGGTGTCAGTGCTGAACTGTCTACAGCTGAGTGTATGAGGAGCCGGGAGCAGCGCCATCTATTTTTGGCAGTACTGAACTGTCTACAGCAGAGAGTATGAGGAGCCGGGAGCAGCGCCATCTAGTGGTGGCAGTGCTGAACTGTCTACAGCAGAGAGTATGAGGAGTCGGGAGCAGCGCCATCTAGTGGTGTCAGTGCTGAACTGTTTATAGCTGAGTGTATGAGGAGCCGGGAGCAGCGCCATCTAGTGGTGTCAGTGCTGAACTGTCTACAGCTGAGTGTATGAGGAGTCGGGAGCAGCGCCATCTAGTGGTGTCAGTGCTGAACTGTCTACAGCAGAGAGTATGAGGAGTCGGGAGCAGCGCCATCTAGTGGTGTCAGTGCTGAACTGTCTACAGCTGAGTGTATTAGGAGTCGGGAGCTGCGCCATCTAGTGGTATCAGTACTGAACTGTCTACAGCAGAGAGTATGAGGAGTCGGGAGCAGCGCCATCTAGTGGTGTCAGTGCTGAACTGTCTACAGCTGAGTGTATGAGGAGCCGGGAGCAGCGCCATCTAGTGGTGTCAGTGCTGAACTGTCTACAGCTGAGTGTATGAAGAGCCGGGAGCAGCGCCATCTAGTGGTGTCAGTGCTGAACTGTCTACAGCTGATTGTATAAGGAGCCGGGAGCAGCGCCATCTAGTGGTGGCAGCGCTGAACTGTCTACAGCAGAGAGTATGAGGAGCCGGGAGCAGCACCATCTAGTGGTGGCAGCGCTGAACTGTCTACAGCAGAGAGTATGAGAAGTCGGGAGCAGCGCCATCTAGTGGTGTCAGTGCTGAACTGTCTACAGCTGAGTGTATGAGGAGCCGGGAGCAGCGCCATCTAGTTTTGGCAGTACTGAACTGTCTACAGCAGAGAGTATGAGGAGCCGGGAGCAGCGCCATCTCGTGGTGGCAGTGCTGAACTGTCTACAGCAGAGAGTATGAGGAGTCGGGAGCAGCGCCATCTAGTGGTGTCAGTGCTGAACTGTCTACAGCTGAGTGTATGAGGAGCCGGGAGCAGCGCCATCTAGTGGTGTCAGTGCTGAACTGTCTACAGCTGAGTGTATGAGGAGTCGGGAGCAGCGCCATCTAGTGGTGTCAGTGCTGAACTGTCTACAGCAGAGAGTATGAGGAGTCGGGAGCAGCGCCATCTAGTGGTGTCAGTGCTGAACTGTCTACAGCTGAGTGTATGAGGAGTCGGGACCTGCGCCATCTAGTGGTGTCAGTACTGAACTGTCTACAGCAGAGAGTATGAGGAGTCGGGAGCAGCGCCATCTAGTGGTGTCAGTGCTGAACTGTCTACAGCTGAGTGTATGAGGAGCCGGGAGCAGCGCCATCTAGTGGTGTCAGTGCTGAACTGTCTACAGCTGAGTGTATGAGGAGCCGGGAGCAGCGCCATCTAGTGGTGTCAGTGCTGAACTGTCTACAGCTGAGAGTATGAGGAGCCGGGAGCAGCGCCATCTAGTGGCGGCAGTGCTGAACTGTCTACAGCAGAGAGTATGAGGAGTCGGAAGCAGCGCCATCTAGTGGTGCCAGTGCTGAACTGTCTACAGCTGAGTGTATGAGGAGCCGGGAGCAGTGCCATCTAGTGGTGTCAGTGCTGAACTGTCTACAGCAGAGTGTATGAGGAGCCGGGAGCAGCGCCATCTAGTGGTGGCAGAGCTGAACTGTCTACAGCTGAGTGTATGAGGAGCCGGGAGCAGCTCCATCTAGTGGTGGCAATGCTGAACTGTCTACAGCTGAGTGTATGAGGAGTCGGGAGCAGCGCCATCTAGTGGTGTCAGTGCTGAACTGTCTACAGCTGAGTGTATGAGGAGCCGGGAGCAGCTCCATCTAGTGGTGTCAGTGCTGAACTGTCTACAGCTGAGTGTATGAGGAGCCGGGAGCAGCGCCATCTAGTGGTGTCAGTGCTGAACTGTCTACAGCTGATTGTATAAGGAGCCGGGAGCAGCGCCATCTAGTGGTGGCAGCGCTGAACTGTCTACAGCAGAGAGTATGAGGAGCCGGGAGCAGCGCCATCTAGTGGTGGCATTGCTGAACTGTCTACAGCAGGGAGTATGAGGAGTCGGGAGCAGCGCCATCTAGTGGTGGCAGCGCTGAACTGTCTACAGCAGAGAGTATGAGGAGTCGGGAGCAGCGCCATCTAGAGGTGTCAGTGCTGAACTGTCTACAGCTGAGTGTATGAGGAGCCGGGAGCAGCGCCATCTAGTTTTGGCAGTACTGAACTGTCTACAGCAGAGAGTATGAGGAGCCGGGAGCAGCGCCATCTAGTGGTGTCAGTGCTGAACTGTCTACAGCTGAGTGTATGAGGAGCCGGGAGCAGCGCCATCTAGTGGTGTCAGTGCTGAACTGTCTACAGCTGAGTGTATGAGGAGCCGGGAGCAGCGCCATCTATTGGTGACAGTGCTGAACTGTCTACAGCAGAGTGTATGAGGAGTCGGGAGCAGCGCCATCTAGTGGCAGTGCTGAACTGTCTACAGCAGAGTGTATGAGGAGTCGGGAGCAGCGCCATCTAGTGGTGACAGTGTTGAACTGTCTACAGCTGAGTGTATGAGGAGCTGGGTGCAGCGCCATCTAGTGGTGGCAGTGCTGAACTGTCTGCAGCTGAGTGTATGAGGAGGCGGGAGCAGCGTCACCTAGTGGTGGCAGTGCTGAACTGTCTACAGCTGAGTGTATGAGGAGACGGGAGCATCGCCATCCTAGTGGTGACAGTGCTGAACTGTCTACAGCTGAGTGTATGAGGAGCTGGGTGCAGCGCTATCTAGTGGTGGCAGTGCTGAACTGTCTACAGGGGAGTGTATGAGCAGCCGGGAGCAGCGCCATCTAGTGGTGGCAGCGCTAGACTGTCTACTGCGGAGAGTATGAGGAGCCGGGAGCAGCGCCATCTAGTGGTGGCAGCGCTGGACTGTCTACTGCGGAGAGTATGAGGAGCCGGGAGCAGCGCCATCTAGTGGTGGCAGTGCTGAACTGTCTACAGCTGAGTGTATGAGGAGCCAGGAGCAGCGCCATCTAGTGGTTGCAGTGCTGAACTGTCTACAGCAGAGTGTATGAGGAGCCGGGAGCAGCGCCATCTAGTGGTGGCAGTGCTGAACTGTCTACAGCAGAGAGTATGAGAAGTCGGGAGTAGCGCCATCTAGTCGTGTCAGTGCTGAACTGTCTACAGCTGAGTGTAGAGGAGCCGGGAGCAGCGCCATCTTGTGGTGTCAGTGCTGAACTGTCTACAGCTGAGTGTATGAGGAGCCGGGAGCAGCGCCATCTAGTGGTGTCAGTGCTGAACTGTCTACAGTTGAGTGTATGAGGAGCTGGGAGCAGCGCCATCTAGTGATGGCATTGCTGAACTGTCTACAGCAGAGAGTATGAGGAGCCGGGAGCAGCACCATCTAGTGTTGGCAGCGCTGAACTGTCTACAGCAGAGAGTATGAGGAGCCGGGAGCAGCGCCATCTAGTGGCGGCAGTGCTGAACTGTCTACAGCAGAGAGTATGAGGAGTCGGGAGCAGCGCCAACTAGTGGTGTCAGTGCTGAACTGTCTACAGCTGAGTGTATGAGGAGCCGGGAGCAGTGCCATCTAGTGGTGTCAGTGCTGAACTGTCTACAGCAGAGTGTATGAGGAGTCGGGAGCAGCGCCATGTAGTGGTGGCACAGCTGAACTGTCTACAGCTGAGTGTATGAGGAGTCGGGAGCAGCGCCATCTAGTGGTGTCAGTGCTGAACTGTCTACAGCTGAGTGTATGAGGAGTCGGGAGCAGCGCCATCTAGTGGTGCCAGTGCTGAACTGTCTACAGCTGATAGTATAAGGAGCCGGGAGCAGCGCCATCTAGTGGTGGCAGCGCTGAACTGTCTACAGCAGAGAGTATGAGGAGCCGGGAGCAGCGCCATCTAGTGGTGGCATTGCTGAACTGTCTACAGCAGAGAGTATGAGGAGTCGGGAGCAGCGCAATCTAGTGGTGTCAGTGCTGAACTGTCTACAGCTGAGTGTATGAGGAGCCGGGAGCAGCGCCATCTAGTGGTGTCAGTGCTGAACTGTCTACAGCTGAGTGTATGAGGAGCCGGGAGCAGCGCCATCTAGTGGTGTCAGTGCTGAACTGTCTACAGCTGATTGTATAAGGAGCCGGGAGCAGCGCCATCTAGTGGTGGCAGCGCTGAACTGTCTACAGCAGAGAGTATGAGGAGCCGGGAGCAGCACCATGTAGTGGTGGCAGCGCTGAACTGTCTACAGCAGACAGTATGAGGAGTCGGGAGCAGCGCCATCTAGTGGTGTCAGTGCTGAACTGTCTACAGCTGAGTGTATGAGGAGCCGGGAGCAGCGCCATCTAGTTTTGGCAGTACTGAACTGTCTACAGCATGGAGTATGAGGAGCCGGGAGCAGCGCCATCTAGTGGTGGCAGTGCTGAACTGTCTACAGTAGAGAGTATGAGGAGTCGGGAGCAGCGCCATCTAGTGGTGTCAGTGCTGAACTGTCTACAGCTGAGTGTATGAGGAGCCGGGAGCAGCGCCATCTAGTGGTGTCAGTGCTGAACTCTCTACAGCTGAGTGTATGAGGAGTTGGGAGCAGCGCCATCTAGTGGTGTCAGTGCTGAACTGTCTACAGCAGAGAGTATGAGGAGTCGGGAGCAACGCCATCTAGTGGTGTCAGTGCTGAACTGTCAACAGCTGAGTGTATGAGGAGTCGGGAGCAGCGCCATCTAGCGGTGTCAGCGCTGAACTGTCTACAGCAGAGAGTATGAGGAGTCGGGAGCAGCGCCATCTAGTGGTGTCAGTGCTGAACTGTCTACAGCTGAGTGTATGAGGAGGCGGGAGCAGCGCCATCTAGTGGTGTCAGTGCTGAACTGTCTACAGCTGAGTGTATGAGGAGCCGGGAGCAGCGCCATCTAGTGGTGTCAGTGCTGAACTGTCTACAGCTGAGAGTATGAGGAGCCGGGAGCAGCGCCATCTAGTGGTGGCAGTGCTGAACTGTCTACAGCAGAGAGTATGTGGATTCGGGAGCAGCGCCATCTAGTGGTGATAGTGCTGAACTGTCTACAGCTGAGTGTATGAGGAGCCGGGAGCAGTGCCATCTAGTGGTGTCAGTGCTGAACTGTCTACAGCAGAGTGTATGAGGAGCCGGGAGCAGCGCCATCTAGTGGTGGCAGAGCTGAACTGTCTACAGCTGAGTGTATGAGGAGCCGGGAGCAGCGCCATCTAGTGGTGTCAATGCTGAACTGTCTACAGCTGAGTGTATGAGGAGTCGGGAGCAGCGCCATCTAGTGGTGTCAGTGCTGAACTGTCTACAGCTGAGTGTATGAGGAGCCGGGAGCAGCGCCATCTAGTGGTGTCAGCGCTGAACTGTCTACAGCTGATTGTATAAGGAGCCGGGACCAGCGCCATCTAGTGGTGGCAGCGCTGAACTGTCTACAGCAGAGAGTATGAGGAGCCGGGAGCAGCGCCATCTAGTGGTGGCATTGCTGAACTGTCTACAGCAGAGAGTATGAGGAGCCGGGAGCAGCGCCATCTAGTGGTGGCAGCGCTGAACTGTCTACAGCAGAAAGTATGAGGAGTCGGGAGCAGCGCCATCTAGTGGTGTCAGTGCTGAACTGTCTACAGCTGATTGTATGAGGAGCCGGGAGCAGCGCCATCTAGTTTTGGCAGTACTGAACTGTCTACAGCAGAGAGTATGAGGAGCAGGGAGCATCGCCATCTAGTGGTGGCACTGCTGAACTGTCTAAAGCGGAGTGTATGAGGAGTCGGGAGTAGCGCCATCTAGTGGTGGCAGTGCTGAACTGTCTACAGCTGAGTGTATGAGGAGTCGGGAGCAGCACCATCTAGTGGTGTCAGTGCTGAACTGTCTACAGCTGAGTGTATGAGGAGCCCGGTGCAGCGCCATCTAGTGGTGGCAGGGCTGCACTGTCTACAGCAGAGTGTATGAGGAGCCGGGAGCAGCGCCATCTAGTGGTGGCAGTGCTGAACTGTCTACAGCTGAGTGTATGAGGAGCCGGGTGCAGCGCCATCTAGTGGTGGCAGTGCTGAACTGTCTACAGCTGAGTGTATGAGGAGCCCGGTGCAGCGCCATCTAGTGGTGGCAGGGCTGCACTGTCTACAGCAGAGTGTATGAGGAGCCGGGAGCAGCGCCATCTAGTGGTGGCAGCGCTGAACTGTCTACAGCTGAGTGTATGAGGAGCCGGGAGCAGCGCCATCTAGTGGTGGCAGTGCTGAACTGTCTACACCTGAGTGTATGAGGAGCCGGAAGCAGCGCCATCTAGTGGTGGCAGTGCTGAACTGTCTACAGCTGAGTGTATGAGGAGCCGGGAGCAGCGCCATCTAGTGGTGGCAGTGCTGAACTGTCTACAGCGGAGTGTATGAGGAGCCGGGAGCAGCGCCATCTAGTGGTGGCAGTGCTGAACTATCTACAGCAGAGTATGAGGAGTCGGGAGCAGCGCCATCTAGTGGTGTCAGTGCTGAACTGTCTACAGCTGAGTGTATGAGGAGCCGGGAGCAGCGCCATCTAGTGGTGTCAGTGCTGAACTGTCTACAGCTGAGTGTATGAGGAGTCGGGAGCAGCGCCATCTAGTGGTGTCAGTGCTGAACTGTCTACAGCAGAGAGTATGAGGAGTCGGGAGCAGCGCCATCTAGTGGTGTCAGTGCTGAACTGTCTACAGCTGAGTGTATGAGGAGTCGGGAGCAGCGCCATCTAGTGGTGTCAGTGCTGAACTGTCTACAGCAGAGAGTATGAGGAGTCGGGAGCAGCGCCATCTAGTGGTGTCAGTGCTGAACTGTCTACAGCTGAGTGTATGAGGAGCCGGGAGCAGCGCCATCTAGTGGTGTCAGTGCTGAACTGTCTACAGCTGAGTGTATGAGGAGCCGGGAGCAGCGCCATCTAGTGGTGTCAGTGCTGAACTGTCTACAGCTGAGAGTATGAGGAGCCGGGAGCAGCGCCATCTAGTGGCGGCAGTGCTGAATGTCTACAGCAGAGAGTATGAGGAGTCGGGAGCAGCGCCATCTAGCGGTGCCAGTGCTGAACTGTCTACAGCTGAGTGTATGAGGAGCAGGGAGCAGTGCCATCTAGTGGTGTCAGTGTTGAACTGTCTACAGCAGAGTGTATGAGGAGCCGGGAGCAGCGCCATCTAGTGGTGGCAGAGCTGAACTGTCTACAGCTGAGTGTATGAGGAGTCGGGAGCAGCGCCATCTAGTGGTGTCAGTGCTGAACTGTCTACAGCTGAGTGTATGAGGAGCCGGGAGCAGCGCCATCTAGTGGTGTCAGTGCTGAACTGTCTACAGCTGAGTGTATGAGGAGCCGGGAGCAGCGCCATCTAGTGGTGTCAGTGCTGAACTGTCTACAGCTGAGAGTATGAGGAGCCGGGAGCAGCGCCATCTAGTGGCGGCAGTGCTGAACTGTCTACAGCAGAGAGTATGAGGATTCGGGAGCAGCGCCATCTAGCGGTGTCAGTGCTGAACTGTCTACAGCTGAGTGTATGAGGAGCCGGGAGCAGTGCCATCTAGTGGTGTCAGTGCTGAACTGTCTACAGCAGAGTGTATGAGGAGCCGGGAGCAGCGCCATCTAGTGGTGGCAGAGCTGAACTGTCTACAGCTGAGTGTATGAGGAGCCGGGAGCAGCGCCATCTAGTGGTGTCAATGCTGAACTGTCTACAGCTGAGTGTATGAGGAGTCGGGAGCAGCGCCATCTAGTGGTGTCAGTGCTGAACTGTCTACAGCTGAGTGTATGAGGAGCCGGGAGCAACGCCATCTAGTGGTGTCAGTGCTGAACTGTCTACAGCTGAGTGTATGAGGAGCCGGGAGCAGCGCCATCTAGTGGTGTCAGTGCTGAACTGTCTACAGCTAATTGTATAAGGAGCCGGGAGCAGCGCCATCTAGTGGTGGCAGCGCTGAACTGTCTACAGCAGAGAGTATGAGGAGCCGGGAGCAGCGCCATCTAGTGGTGGCATTGCTGAACTGTCTAAAGCAGAGAGTATGAGGAGTCGGGAGCAGGGCCATCTAGTGGTGGCAGCGCTGAACTGTCTACAGCTGAGTGTATGAGGAGCCGGGAGCAGCGCCATCTAGTGGTGTCAATGCTGAACTGTCTACAGCTGAGTGTATGAGGAGTTGGGAGCAGCGCCATCTAGTGGTGTCAGTGCTGAACTGTCTACAGCTGAGTGTATGAGGAGCCGGGAGCAGCGCCATCTGGTGGTGGCAGTGCTGAACTGTCTACAGCTGAGTGTATGAGGAGCAGGGAGCAGCGCCATCTAGTGGTGTCAGTGCTGAACTGTCTACAGCTGATTGTATAAGGAGCTGGGAGCAGCGCCATCTAGTGGTGGCAGCGCTGAACTGTCTACAGCAGAGAGAATGAGGAGTCGGGAGCAGCGCCATCTAGTAGTGGCATTGCTGAACTGTCTACAGCAGAGAGTATGAGGAGTCGGGAGCAGCGCCATCTAGTGGTGGCAGCGCTGAACTGTCTACAGCAGAGAGTATGAGGAGTCGGGAGCAGCGCCATCTAGTGGTGTCAGTGCTGAACTGTCTACAGCTGAGTGTATGAGGAGCCGGGAGCAGCGCCATCTAGTTTTGGCAGTACTGAACTGTCTACAGCAGAGAGTATGAGGAGCCGGGAGCAGCGCCATCTAGTGGTGTCAGTGCTGAACTGTCTACAGCAGAGAGTATGAGGAGTCGGGAGCAGCGCCATCTAGTGGTGTCAGTGCTAAACTGTCTACAGCTGAGTGTATGAGGAGCCGGGAGCAGCGCCATCTAGTGGTGTCAGTGCTGAACTGTCTACAGCTGAGTGTATGAGGAGCCGGGAGCAGCGCCATCTATTGGTGACAGTGCTGAACTGTCTACAGCAGAGTGTATGAGGAGCCGGGAGCAGCGCCATCTAGTGGTGTCAGTGCTGAACTGTCTACAGCTGAGTGTATGAGGAGCCGGGAGCAGCGCCATCTAGTGGTGACAGTGTTGAACTGTCTACAGCTGAGTGTATGAGGAGCTGGGTGCAGCGCCATCTAGTGGTGGCAGTACTGAACTGTCTACAGCAGAGAGTATGAGGAGCCGGGAGCAGCGCCATCTAGTGGTGGCAGTACTGAACTGTCTACAGCAGAGAGTATGAGGAGCCGGGAGCAGCGCCATCTAGTGGTGGCAGTACTGAACTGTCTACAGCAGAGTGTATGAGGAGCCGGGAGCAGCGCCATCTAGTGGTGGCAGAGCTGAACTGTCTACAGCTGAGTGTATGAGGAGTCGGGAGCAGCGCCATCTAGTGGTGTCAGTGCTGAACTGTCTACAGCTGAGTGTATGAGGAGCCGGGAGCAGCGCCATCTAGTGGTGTCAGTGCTGAACTGTCTACAGCTGAGTGTATGAGGAGCCGGGAGCAGCGCCATCTAGTGGTGTCAGTGCTGAACTGTCTACAGCTGAGAGTATGAGGAGCCGGGAGCAGCGCCATCTAGTGGCGGCAGTGCTGAACTGTCTACAGCAGAGAGTATGAGGATTCGGGAGCAGCGCCATCTAGCGGTGCCAGTGCTGAACTGTCTACAGCTGAGTGTATGAGGAGCCGGGAGCAGTGCCATCTAGTGGTGTCAGTGCTGAACTGTCTACAGCAGAGTGTATGAGGAGCCGGGAGCAGCGCCATCTAGTGGTGGCAGAGCTGAACTGTCTACAGCTGAGTGTATGAGGAGCCAAGAGCAGCGCCATCTAGTGGTGTCAATGCTGAACTGTCTACAGCTGAGTGTATGAGGAGTCGGGAGCAGCGCCATCTAGTGGTGTCAGTGCTGAACTGTCTACAGCTGAGTGTATGAGGATCCGGGAGCAGCGCCATCTAGTGGTGTCAGTGCTGAACTGTCTACAGCTGAGTGTATGAGGAGCCGGGAGCAGCGCCATCTAGTGGTGTCAGTGCTGAACTGTCTACAGCTAATTGTATAAGGAGCCGGGAGCAGCGCCATCTAGTGGTGGCAGCGCTGAACTGTCTACAGCAGAGAGTATGAGGAGCCGGGAGCAGCGCCATCTAGTGGTGGCATTGCTGAACTGTCTAAAGCAGAGAGTATGAGGAGTCGGGAGCAGCGCCATCTAGTGGTGGCAGGGCTGAACTGTCTACAGCAGAGAGTATGAGGAGCCGGGAGCAGCGCCATCTAGTGGTGGCAGTACTGAACTGTCTACAGCAGAGAGTATGAGGAGCCGGGAGCAGCGCCATCTAGTGGTGGCAGTGCTGAACTGTCTACAGCAGAGTGTATGAGGAGCCGGGAGCAGCGCCATCTAGTGGTGTCAGTGTTGAACTGTCTACAGCTGAGTGTATGAGGAGCTGGGTGCAGCGCCATCTAGTGGTGTCAGTGCTGAACTGTCTACAGCTGAGTGTATGAGGAGCCGGGAGCAGCGCCATCTAGTGGTGTCAGTGCTGAACTGTCTACAGCTGAGTGTATGAGGAGCCGGGAGCAGCGCCATCTAGTGGTGTCAGTGCTGAACTGTCTACAGCAGAGAGTATGAGGAGCCGGGAGCAGCGCCATCTAGTGGTGTCAGTGCTGAACTGTCTACAGCTGAGTGTATGAGGAGCCGGGAGCAGCGCCATCTAGTGGTGTCAGTGTTGAACTGTCTACAGCTGAGTGTATGAGGAGCTGGGTGCAGCACCATCTAGTGGTGGCAGGGCTGAACTGTCTACAGCAGAGAGTATGAGGAGCCGGGAGCAGCGCCATCTAGTGGTGGCAGTGCTGAACTGTCTACAGCGGAGTGTATGAGGAGCCGGGAGCAGCGCCATCTAGTGGTGGCAGTGCTGAACTGTCTACAGCGGAGTGTATGAGGAGCCGGGAGCAGCGCCATCTAGTGGTGTCAGTGCTGAACTGTCTACAGCTGAGTGTATGAGGAGCCGGGAGCAGCGCCATCTAGTGGTGTCAGTGTTGAACTGTCTACAGCTGAGTGTATGAGGAGCTGGGTGCAGCACCATCTAGTGGTGGCAGGGCTGAACTGTCTACAGCAGAGAGTATGAGGAGCCGGGAGCAGCGCCATCTAGTGGTGGCAGTGCTGAACTGTCTACAGCGGAGTGTATGAGGAGCCGGGAGCAGCGCCATCTAGTGGTGGCAGTGCTGAACTGTCTACAGCGGAGTGTATGAGGAGCCGGGAGCAGCGCCATCTAGTGGTGGCAGTACTGAACTGTCTACAGCAGAGAGTATGAGGAGCCGGGAGCAGCGCCATCTAGTGGTGGCAGTGCTGAACTGTCTACAGCAGAGTGTATGAGGAGCCGGGAGCAGCGCCATCTAGTGGTGTCAGTGTTGAACTGTCTACAGCTGAGTGTATGAGGAGCTGGGTGCAGCGCCATCTAGTGGTGTCAGTGCTGAACTGTCTACAGCTGAGTGTATGAGGAGCCGGGAGCAGCGCCATCTAGTGGTGTCAGTGCTGAACTGTCTACAGCTGAGTGTATGAGGAGCCGGGAGCAGCGCCATCTAGTGGTGTCAGTGCTGAACTGTCTACAGCAGAGAGTATGAGGAGCCGGGAGCAGCGCCATCTAGTGGTGTCAGTGCTGAACTGTCTACAGCTGAGTGTATGAGGAGCCGGGAGCAGCGCCATCTAGTGGTGTCAGTGTTGAACTGTCTACAGCTGAGTGTATGAGGAGCTGGGTGCAGCACCATCTAGTGGTGGCAGGGCTGAACTGTCTACAGCAGAGAGTATGAGGAGCCGGGAGCAGCGCCATCTAGTGGTGTCAGTGCTGAACTGTCTACAGCTGAGTGTATGAGGAGCCGGGAGCAGCGCCATCTAGTGGTGTCAGTGCTGAACTGTCTACAGCTGAGTGTATGAGGAGCCGGGAGCAGCGCCATCTAGTGGTGTCAGTGCTGAACTGTCTACAGCAGAGAGTATGAGGAGCCGGGAGCAGCGCCATCTAGTGGTGGCAGTGCTGAACTGTCTACAGCTGAGTGTATGAGGAGCCGGGAGCAGCGCCATCTAGTGGTGTCAGTGCTGAACTGTCTACAGCTGAGTGTATGAGGAGCCGGGAGCAGCGCCATCTAGTGGTGTCAGTGCTGAACTGTCTACAGCAGAGTGTATGAGGAGCCGGGAGCAGCGCCATCTAGTGGTGGCAGTGCTGAACTGTCTACAGCGGAGTGTATGAGGAGCCGGGAGCAGCGCCATCTAGTGGTGGCAGTGCTGAACTGTCTACAGCGGAGTGTATGAGGAGCCGGGAGCAGCGCCATCTAGTGGTGTCAGTGCTGAACTGTCTACAGCTGAGTGTATGAGGAGCCGGGAGCAGCGCCATCTAGTGGTGGCAGTGCTGAACTGTCTACAGCGGAGTGTATGAGGAGCCGGGAGCAGCGCCATCTAGTGGTGGCAGTGCTGAACTGTCTACAGCGGAGTGTATGAGGAGCCGGGAGCAGCGCCATCTAGTGGTGTCAGTGCTGAACTGTCTACAGCTGAGTGTATGAGGAGCCGGGAGCAGCGCCATCTAGTGGTGTCAGTGTTGAACTGTCTACAGCTGAGTGTATGAGGAGCTGGGTGCAGCACCATCTAGTGGTGGCAGGGCTGAACTGTCTACAGCAGAGAGTATGAGGAGCCGGGAGCAGCGCCATCTAGTGGTGGCAGTGCTGAACTGTCTACAGCGGAGTGTATGAGGAGCCGGGAGCAGCGCCATCTAGTGGTGGCAGTGCTGAACTGTCTACAGCGGAGTGTATGAGGAGCCGGGAGCAGCGCCATCTAGTGCTGGCAGTGCTGAACTGTCTACAGCAGAGTCGAAAATGAAGAGCACAAGAGATCAACTGCGATCTAGACGTAGCCAAGGAGGAAATGTCTGCTGTACTGAGGGGGAGGAGTTGGATGACGTCTTCACTGTCACATGACTGGATCGTCATCACAGGTCCTTCACCAACTCTCCTAAGCTCCGCCCCCTGATCACATGATGGAGACGTCACCACAGGTCCTTCACCACCTCTCTCCTGAGCTCCGCCCCCTGATCACATGGCGGTGACGTAACAACAGGTCCTTCACCACCTCTCTCCTGAGCTCCGCCCCCTGATCACATGGCGGTGACGTCACCACAGGTCCTCCCGCTCTCAGTGCAGCAGCTCCGTCCTGGTTGTGCGCAGCTCTTGCTCTCTGGTATCAGCCAGCAGCAGGTTTCCGCTTCCCGCCATTCCGGTGAGATTACAGGGAGGGTTTGTGGTGAATCTGTGAGAGGAGAGTGTGGGGTGAGATCAGAGCTGTTCCTGTGGAGGCTCCTGCTCCATGTGACTGCGGCTCCTCAGTGTTGTATGGGGGATGTGCAGCGGCTCCTCCTCACCTCACCGCCCCCGCTGGAGGTGGAGTTACCACGGTGACCGTCCCCCGCTGGAGGTGGAGTTACCACGGTGACCGTCCCCCGCTGGAGGTGGAGTTACCACGGTGACCGTCCCCCGCTGGAGGTGGAGTTACCACGGTGACCGCCCCCCGCTGGAGGTGGAGTTACCACGGTGACCGTCCCCTGCTGGAGGTGGAGTTACCACGGTGACCGCCCCCCCGCTGGAGGTGGAGTTACCACGGTGACCGCCCCCCGCTGGAGGTGGAGTTACCACGGTGACCGTCCCCTGCTGGAGGTGGAGTTACCACGGTGACCGCCCCCCGCTGGAGGTGGAGTTACCACGGTGACCGTCCCCCGCTGGAGGTGGAGTTACGGTGACCGTCCCCCGCTGGAGGTGGAGTTACCACGGTGACCGCCCCCCGCTGGAGGTGGAGTTACCACGGTGACCGTCCCCTGCTGGAGGTGGAGTTACCACGGTGACCGCCCCCCGCTGGAGGTGGAGTTACCACGGTGACCGTCCCCCGCTGGAGGTGGAGTTACCACGGTGACCGTCCCCCGCTGGAGGTGGAGTTACCACGGTGACCGTCCCCCGCTGGAGGTGGAGTTACCACGGTGACCGTCCCCCGCTGGAGGTGGAGTTACCACGGTGACCGTCCCCCGCTGGAGGTGGAGTTACCACGGTGACCGTCCCCAGCTGGAGGTGGAGTTACCACGGTGACCGTCCCCCGCTGGAGGTGGAGTTACCACGGTGACCGTCCCCCGCTGGAGGTGGAGTTACCACGGTGACCGTCCCCCGCTGGAGGTGGAGTTACCACGGTGACCGTCCCCCACTGGAGGTGGAGTTACCACGGTGACCGTCCCCCGCTGGAGGTAGAGTTACCACGGTGACCGTCCCCCGCTGGAGGTGTAGTTACCACGGTGACCGTCCCCCGCTGGAGGTGGAGTTACCACGGTGACCGCCCCCGCTGGAGGTGGAGTTACCACGGTGACCGCCCCCGCTGGAGGTGGAGTTACCACGGTGACCGTCCTCCGCTGGAGGTGGAGTTACCACGGTGACCGCCCCCCGCTGGAGGTGGAGTTACCACGGTGACCGCCCCCCGCTGGAGGTGGAGTTACCACGGTGACCGCCCCCGCTGGAGGTGCAGTTACCACGGTGACCGTCCCCCGCTGGAGGTGGAGTTACCACGGTGACCGTCCTCCACTGGAGGTGGAGTTACCACGGTGACCGTCCCCCGCTGGAGGTGCAGTTACCACGGTGACCGTCCTCCGCTGGAGGTGGAGTTACCACGGTGACCGTCCCCCGCTGGAGTTGGAGTTACCACGGTGACCGTCCCCCGCTAGATGTGAAGTTACCACGGTGACCGTCCCCCGCTGGAGGTTGAGTTACCACGGTGACCGTCCTCCGCTGGAGGTGGAGTTACCACGGTGACCGTCCTCCGCTGGAGGTGGAGTTACCACGGTGACCGCCCCCCACTGGAGGTGGAGTTACCACGGTGACCATCCTCCGCTGGAGGTGTAGTTATCACGGTGACCGTCCCCCGCTGGAGGTGTAGTTACCACGGTGACCGTCCTCCGCTGGAGGTGTAGTTACCACGGTGACCGACCTCCGCTGGAGGTGGAGTTACCACGGTGACCGTCCCCCGCTGGAGGTGGAGTTACCACGGTGACCGTCCCCCGCTGGAGGTGGAGTTACCACGGTGACCGTCCCCCGCTGGAGGTGGAGTTACCACGGTGACCGTCCCCAGCTGGAGGTGGAGTTACCACGGTGACCGTCCCCTGCTGGAGGTGGAGTTACCACGGTGACCGTCCCCCGCTGGAGGTGGAGTTACCACGGTGACCGTCCCCCGCTGGAGGTGGAGTTACCACGGTGACCGTCCCCCACTGGAGGTGGAGTTACCACGGTGACCGTCCCCCGCTGGAGGTGTAGTTACCACTGTTACCGTCCTCCGCTGGAGGTGTAGATACCACGGTGACCGTCCTCCACTGGAGGCGGAGTTACCACGGTGACCGTCCTCCACTGGAGGTGGAGTTACCACGATGACCGTCCCCCTCTGGAGGTGTAGTTACCACGGTGACAGTCCCCCGCTGGAGGTGTAGTTACCACGGTGACCGTCCCCCGCTGGAGGTGTAGTTACCACGGTGAGCGTCCTCCACTGGCGGTGTAGTTACCAAGGTGACCGTCCTCCGCTGGAGGTGTAGTTACCACGGTGACGGTCCTCCACTGGAGGTGTAGTTACCACACTGACTGTCCTCCTACGAGGCTGATAATGAGCGGTCAGATCGGTGGAGGAGGCCGCGGTACAGTTTGTGGCTTTTCCTCCAGATTCTTCCTGATAAATGTCGGATATTTGGGGCAGAATTCATTGATTGTCGTTATATCGTCCCCTGTGATCTCCATCTTCTCCTCTATCATGAAGACGCCGGCAGGACGAGATCCCTCCAGCTGATCCAGTGTTCATCCCTCCTTCTCCTGAATGACCCCCCGAGGATGGACGAGGACGAGACCACCAGAAGATTATTACACTTCACCCTGGAGATCATCTCCCTGCTGAGCGGAGAGGTAACTCCTCTACATTTCTATCAGCTTTATTGTGTTATGTAACAAGTCCGACATCAGGAAGAGGAAATCCAGAAGAGGAAGAGAAGGATTCTTTACTGTAAGAGCAGTGATTGTGTGCAGCTCTCTGCCAGGAGGAGTTGTCATGGGGATTCCCTACAAGAGCTGTAGAGGGGCCTGGATGTCTGTCCTGAGTGTAATAATATTCCAGGTTATGGCCCCAGATTACTGGAGACGGTTATTGATCCCGGGATTTCTACTGATTGTCAGATCTGGAGTCGGGAAGGAATTCTTCTCCCTAAGTGTCTCTCTCCATACACAGGATTACACAATAGTGAGGAAGACACCGGGGGAGGGTGTGACTTCCATCATCCATCTCCAGGAGTCAGGAGGGCGGAGCCCGGGCCCCATCACAGAGCCTCCCCCGCACCCCCCGATACATGAGAGGAAGAAGAAGAAGATCATAGAGCTCAGCAACAAGATGATTGAGCTGCTGAGCGGAGAGGTGACTGCTGGGACATTATACAGGACAGCACTGGAGGATTCTGGGTGATGAGCGGAGAGGTGACTGCTGGGACATTATACAGGACAGCACTGGAGGATTCTGGGTGATGACCGGAGAGGTGACTGCTGGGACATTATACAGGACAGCACTGGAGGATTCTGGTTGATGACCGGAGAGGTGACTGCTGGGACATTATACAGGACGGCACTGGAGGATTCTGGGTGATGACCGGAGAGGTGACTGCTGGGACATTATGCAGGACAGCACTGGAGGATTCTGGGTGATGACCGGAGAGGTGACTGCTGGGACATTATACAGGACAGCATTGGAGGATTCTGGGTGATGACCGGAGAGGTGACTGCTGGGACATTATACAGGACAGCACTGGAGGATTCTGGGTGATGAGCGGAGAGGTGACTGCTGGGACATTATACAGGACAGCACTGTTGGATTCTGGGTGATGACCGGAGAGGTGACTGCTGGGACATTATACAGGACAGCACTGGAGGATTCTGGGTGATGACCGGAGAGGTGACTGCTGGGACATTATACAGGACGGCACTGGAGGATTCTGGGTGATGAGCGGAGAGGTGACTGCTGGGACATTATACAGGACAGCACTGGAGGATTCTGGGGGATGACGGTGTCGTTGTTGTCAGGTTCCTATAAGGTGTCAGGACGTCGCTGTCTATCTCTCCATGGAGGAGTGGGAGTATCTAGAAGGACACCAGGATCGGTACCAGGAGGTGATGATGGAGGAGCTCCGGCCTCTGACATCACCAGGTGAGAGGAGACTCTTGTTGGCTCCGGTGGATGTGATGACGTCTCTCGGCCTCGTCCTATAATAGATGATTTTTCTCCAGACTTGCTCTGGTTTTCTCTACATTTTCTCACAGCTTTCATTCCCTGATTATTCTCTTCTGATCTGTGAGTCGCGGTTTCTCCGCTGTCGTCTTCATCAGTCTTGAGTCTTCGTCCTCGGCGGCTTCTTTCAGAATCTTTCACCTTCCTTAGAGCATCGGTCACATTTTGTCTGCAGATGTCCCAGCGCTTCTGTCCGTTCTCTCCTGTGAGATCTTTCCGTTCCTGAGTCTGTCGTGGATTGTTACTCAGCAGAGTCGGGGTTAATTTACTGATCATTTTCCCCTTAATCCGCTGTCGCTCGTCCGTCCCTCAGAATCGGTGCTGGCTCAATGTCGTCATCAGTCGTGGTCAGGCGTCCGGCTCCTCCCTCTTGGCTGACACTTGTGTGACCTTCCTTGGTCTCCTCCGTTCATTCTTCTTCTTTGTGACAAATCCCTTTCTCCGTACTGAGCACAAAGTCCTGGATAAATATCAGCACCGGACCGTCCCTCAGACCCCGAAACACGAGTCCTGACATGAAGATGGAGCGTGGTGGAACCGATCACCCCCCAGAGCCGGACATGGAGGCTCCAGCAGTTCTCGGCCCCCGCGTCTATTCACCCCCCAGAGCCGGACATGGAGGCTCCAGCAGTTCTCGGCCCCCGCGTCTATTCACCCCCCATAGCCTGACATGGAGGCTCCAGCTGTTCTCCGGCCCCCGCGTCTATTCACCCCCCAGAGCCTGACATGGAGGCTCCAGCAGTTCTCGGCCCCCGCGTCTATTCACCCCCCAGAGCCGGACATGGAGGCTCCAGCAGTTCTCGGCCCCCGCGTCTATTCACCCCCCAGAGCCGGACATGGAGGCTCCAGCAGTTCTCGGCCCCCGCGTCTATTCACCCCCCAGAGCCTGACATGGAGGCTCCAGCAGGTCTCCGGCTCCCGCGTCTATTCACCCCCCAGAGTCTGACATGGAGGCTCCAGCAGTTCTCCGGCCCCCGCGTCTATTCACCCCCCAGAGCCTGACATGGAGGCTCCAGCAGTTCTCCGGCCCCCGCGTCTATTCACCCCCCAGAGCCGGACATGGAGGCTCCAGCAGTTCTCGGCCCCCGCGTCTATTCACCCCCCAGAGCCGGACATGGAAGCTCCAGCAGTTCTCCGGCCCCCGCGTCTATTCACCCCCCAGAGCCGGACATGGAAGCTCCAGCAGTTCTCCGGCCCCCGCGTCTATTCACCCCCCAGAGCCTGACATGGAGGCTCCAGCAGTTCTCCGGCCCCCGCGTCTATTCACCCCCCAGAGCCTGACATGGAGGCTCCAGCAGTTCTCGGCCCCCGCGTCTATTCACCCCCCAGAGTCTGACATGGAGGCTCCAGCAGTTCTCCGGCCCCCGCGTCTATTCACCCCCCAGAGCCTGACATGGAGGCTCCAGCAGGTCTCCGGCTCCCGCGTCTATTCACCCCCCAGAGTCTGACATGGAGGCTCCAGCAGTTCTCCGGCCCCCGCGTCTATTCACCCCCCAGAGCCTGACATGGAGGCTCCAGCAGTTCTCCGGCCCCCGCGTCTATTCACCCCCCAGAGCCGGACATGGAGGCTCCAGCAGTTCTCGGCCCCCGCGTCTATTCACCCCCCAGAGCCGGACATGGAAGCTCCAGCAGTTCTCCGGCCCCCGCGTCTATTCACCCCCCAGAGCCTGACATGGAGGCTCCAGCAGTTCTCCGGCCCCCGCGTCTATTCACCCCCCAGAGCCTGACATGGAGGCTCCAGCAGTTTTCCGGCTCCCGCGTCTATTCACCCCCCAGAGCCTGACATGGGGGCTCCAGCAGTTTTCCGGCTCCCGCGTCTATTCACCCCCCAGAGTCTGACATGGAGGCTCCAGCAGTTCTCCGGCCCCCGCGTCTATTCACCCCCCAGAGCCTGACATGGAGGCTCCAGCAGTTCTCCGGCCCCCGCGTCTATTCACCCCCCAGAGCCGGACATGGAGGCTCCAGCAGTTCTCGGCCCCCGCGTCTATTCACCCCCCAGAGCCGGACATGGAAGCTCCAGCAGTTCTCCGGCCCCCGCGTCTATTCACCCCCCAGAGCCTGACATGGAGGCTCCAGCAGTTCTCCGGCCCCCGCGTCTATTCACCCCCCAGAGCCTGACATGGAGGCTCCAGCAGTTTTCCGGCTCCCGCGTCTATTCACCCCCCAGAGCCGGACATGGAGGCTCCAGCAGTTCTCCGGCCCCCGCGTCTATTCACCCCCCAGAGCCTGACATGGAGGCTCCAGCAGTTTTCCGGCTCCCGCGTCTATTCACCCCCCAGAGCCTGACATGGAGGCTCCAGCAGTTTTCCGGCTCCCGCGTCTATTCACCCCCCAGAGCCGGACATGGAGGCTCCAGCAGTTCTCGGCCCCCGCGTCTATTCACCCCTCGCTCTGCAGGAGGAGAAGCACAGAACTTTCCGCACTGGAGGAGGAGGTCGGATCACCGCGCGCTCCTCTCTATAGGGGATAATGTTTCTCCTGGATGAGAGCGGGGCGAATTGTGCATTTTACCATATAATGTGCCGAAAAACAGGAAATAATTCCAGATGAGGTCAAACAGTTAATAATAAAAAAAAAAAAACGCTGTTCCACATTTACTTTTTGGGTTTTGTTTCTCAGCATTTATTGGGTGGTAAGAACGACGTCGCTGCCATTTTCCAGGTCAGTACAGTTACTGCGATTCCAAACTTGTCGGGTTTATTTTTTAGAATATATTTTATGGGTTAAATTTTCAGAACTGTTCCTGACACCCATCACTTTATCTTCCGTTATCGGAGCTGTGTGAGGGCTTCTCTTCTTGAATGGCCGCTGACCTTTTTATTGGTGACTTTTTTGATCGTTGTTTTTTCATTGCAGTTTTGGGGAGGTGTTTTTGATGTGTTTCTTTCTTTTGGCGTTTACAGTGTGCGATAAATCCTGACGTGAAAATGCCAAATAATATATATATATTTTCTTTTATAAAAAATACGTTTGTTCTCATTTTGGGAGACAAAGCAAAATTAATGGGGACTTCAGTCTGAGATCCGGGTCTGGTGGTAATAATAAGTGTAAGTCTCCCTTAAAGGGATGTTTGTCAGAAGAATATGTATTATGAAGCTTTTCTGTGGAGTCTGACCAGACAATCTCTCCTTGGCTCCCCGTGTGCATCAGTAAGCGCCCATGACCCCGGTGCCGGCTCTCTAGTTGTCCTTTCTACACATTGATAGGTACTAACCGCTGCGTACCGGGTGCTCCCCACAACACCGTCCTTCCGGGTGCGGTGGCTTCGTACGTTAGTTGTACATGTGCCCTTTTTTCATCCTTTAGAGACAAACTCAGAACTTGCTGCTTATTTTAGTGTTTATACCGAGGCGGATGTTGAGATTTATCTCTATTTAAAGAAGAAGAAAAACGCGGTAACCCGTCTTTTAATAGATCAGGTTCTCTCCTCTTAGTGATCCCAGAGGATCCTGTCCAGGAGGGAGGCCGTGTCCTCATGGTGACATCATGAGCTCTCAAAAATACAATCACTGGTAAATGGTCACCGTCCTTCCCCCAATCTCCATACAGTGAATTAGGAAAGAAGAAACCGATGGATAGAAATGTGGAGCTTTCTCCAGCTCCTCTGTGGTTCCATCCCTGGTGGAGACTAAACTTGGAGAAGTTGTGTTTCTTAGTACGGCTCCATCATCTGACTGATGAGGGTCTTCTCTGTCCCTCTCCTCAGGGTCCTCATCCTCTCTGCAGAGCATTAGGCTTTGGCCTCGCTGATTATCACTTCATACTTGAGGCCACAATGTGCTGGGACCTCGGTACCGGTGGTGAGGACCACAACAATGTAATTTAGTCCCTGATACATAAACATAGAATTACCGGTTCTGAGAGATGAGTCTTATATATAGACAGATACACGGCAGGTCATGTATTCAGTCTCTGTGTCTCCACAGATGGATCCAGGAGGAGAAATCCACCAGAGAGATGTCCCCGTCCTCTGTATCCCCAGGACTGTCCAGAGGAGAATCACAACATCCCGGAGGATCATCAGGTAGATGACACTGAAGTCCCCACAACATCTGACCATGAAGTGATGGGACCTGAGCTCATCTTACATTGTTCTTTTTAGGGTGAAGATCTGATTGATATTAAGGTTGAGGTTATACATGGATCACAAGAGGCGACCGCAATATGGGCCGATCAGCAGGGTGAGGAGGGGAGACCGTCATGTCTGTTCTGTGGTCATCTACTACTACTCCCATCATTGCATGACACAATCTACAGTGTCATGTAAAAGTTTGGGCACCCATGGTCAAAATTACTGTTATTGTGACCAGTTAAGCAAGTTGAAGATGAAATGATCTCTAAAAGACTTACAGTTAAAGATGACACATTTCCTTTGTATTACCCTTGGACATTTGTGTGCTCAGATAACTTTTACCAATGATTCAGACCTTACTTAGCCTGTTAGGGTTAGGGCTCGATCACTATCTTCGTTATAAAAGGCCCAACTTTATAAAAACCCAGCCTACTCTAACAATGTGCCAAAAAAACAGCAGCCATGGCTTCTTCTAAGCCAGTGTTTCTCAACTCCGGTCCTCAAGACCCATCAACATGTCATGTTTTCAGGATTTCCTTAGTATTGCTCAGGTGATGGGATTATTGCCTGTGCAATACTAAGGAAATCCTGAAAACATGACCTGTTGGTGGGTCTTGAGGACCGGAGTTGAGAAACACTGTTCTACGCAGTTGTCTAGCACTCTGAAAATGATGGAGGCCCACAAAGCAGGAGAAGGCTATGAGCAAAGCGTTTTCAAGTTGCCCTTTCCTTGGTTCAAAATGTAATAAAGAAATGGCAGTTAACAGAAACAGTGGAGGGCAAGATAAGGTCTGGAAGACCAAGGAAATTTTCAATAGGATTGCTAGAGGGGCTAATCCCTGCTTGACTGCAAAAGACCTTCAGAAAGATTTAGCAGACTCCAGAGTTGTGGTACATTGTTGTACTCTTCAGAGACACCTGCACAAATATGGCCTTCATGGAAGAGTCAGCAGAAGAAAACCTCTCCTGCGACCTCACCATGAAATTCAGTGTCAGAAGTGCAAAAGTACATCTAAGAAGGTCTGATGCATTTTGGAAACAAGTCTTGTGGACCGATGAGGTTAAAATAGAGCAATGATCAAAGTTGTGTGGAGAAAAAAGGGCACAGAATTTTAGGAAAAGAACATCATGCCAACCATTAAGCATGGTGGTGGATCAATCATGCTTTGGGGTTGTGTTGCAGCCAATGGCACAGGGAACGGGTAGAGGGAAGAATGGATTCCATGAAATTTCAGCAAATCCTTGATGCAAACATAGCACCATCTGCAAAAAAGCTGGAGGTGAAAAGAGGATGGCAAATGATAATGATACTAAACACACGTCAAAAGGCGCAAGCTGAAGGTTTTACAATGGCCCTCATAGTCCACTGATCTGAACATCATTGAAAATCTGTGGCTAGACCTCAAAATAGCAGAGGATGCAAGACGACCCAAGAATCTCACAGAACTGGAAGAATTCTCCAAGGAAGAATGAATGAAAATCTCTCAAACAAGAATTGAAAGACTATTGTCTGGCTACAAAAAGCATTTACAGGCTGTGATACTTTCAAAAGGGGGCGCTACTAGCTACTAACCTTGCCGGGTGCCAAAACTTTTGCATTTGCCCATTTTTCCTTTTTGAATTTTTTTTTTAAATGTAAAAGATGAAAATATATATAATTTATTATTTATTGTTTTGCCTAAAATACAAAGGAAATGTCATCTGTAACTTTAGGCCGCTTAGAGATTATTTCATCTTCAACCTAACTGTTCACAATAACAGTAATTTTGACCATTGGTGCCCAAACTTTTACATGTCACTGTATTCTGTCACTATGTGTTTCCTACAGATGGACTCGTGGAAAGAAATCCACCAGAGAGATGTCCCCGTCCTCTGTATCCCCAGGACTGTCCAGAGGAGAATCACAACATCCCGGAGGATCATCAGGTAGACGGTGCTGAGCCCTGTACCGGATCTGTATATGGGGGACATTTCTGATCGAGGTCATAGATGTCACAGATTTTGGTGGTTTCTTGTATTGTGCTGATTGTTACATCTGATATATCAGGAGGAAGATCCGACTAAGAATAAAGTGAAGGATGAGACAGAAGAAGAAGCGATAACGAGGAGGGATCAGCCGTGTGTGAGTGACGTGAAGGAGGAGATTCCTGTAGATGTTTCCACAGGTGTGTAATAATGACCGGCGTGTGATGACGATGATGACTGGCGTATGGCGATGATGATTGGCATGTGACTATGATTAGCGGCGCCTGACCATGACCGGTGTGTGATGATGATGACTGGCTTATGATGATGATGACTGGCGTATGACGTTGATGATTGGCATGTGACTATGATTAGCGGCGTGTGATGATGATGACTGGCGTATGATGATGATGATTGGCATGTGACTATGATTAGCGGCGCCTGATGATGATGACTGGCGTATGACGATGATGATTGGCATGTGACTATGATTAGCGGCGCCTGACCATGACCGGTGTGTGATGATGATGACTGGCGTATGACGATGATGATTGGCATGTGACTATGATTAGCGGCGTGTGATGATGATGACTGGCGTATGATGATGATGATTGGCATGTGACTATGATTAGCGGCGCCTGACGATGACCGGTGTGTGATATCGTGTGGAGTGTCCGGTGCAGTGAAGCTTTATCCGCTGTCCACATCACAGCAGAAGCGTCCGGTGATGGCGCGGCTGCTCTTGTACAGAGTCCGGTTGAGCACCGATGAATAACTGGGCCGTCTTCACACTTCTTCTTAATGATTTAATAAGCACATTTTTAATTTTCCTAATTGTGTTTTTTTAACCCCTTTTAAAATCCATGACGTATTAATACGCGTCTGTGCCCTGGGCTTTAAGAGTCTGATCCGTATTAGTACGTCATGGTGAATCGCGCGCACACAGGCTGTGCGGGCGCGATCGCCGCTGGGTGTCAGCTGATAGTCACAGCTGACACGCGGTACTATGTGTAGGGAGCGGTCCCGCACCGCTCCCGGCACATTAACCCCCGCAATGCTGCGATCAAAGTCAATCGCAGCATTGCGGTGGCTAAGGGGAGGTGATCGCAATACTCACCTCCTCTTCCGGCCTCCAGCACTGTCTGCCGCGGCTTCCCGGATGTTGCCATGACGACCCGATGTCGTCATGACAACATCCGGGTCACCAGACAGCAGGAAGATTTTTTGGTCATGCACAGTACATGACCAAACTATCTTCTCACTGTGCAGCAGTGACTGCCTGCATGGCACAGGGATGGTGCTGCATTCCTGTGCTATGTAGGCGATCAGAATAAAAAAAGTGAAAGTCCCATAGTGGGACAAAGTATAAAAATAAAAAAACTGTCAGAAAGTGAAAAAAAAAATTGTAAAAATATTATAAAAAAAATAATCCACCAAAAATAAAAATATAACGTACCCATCAATAAATATTATTATGAAAAAAAACAATAAAAGTACACATATTTGGTATCGCCGCGTCCGGAACGACCTGACCTATAAAATTGTCCCACGAGTTAACCCCTTCAGTGAACACGGTAAAAAAAAAACAACGAAGCAAAAAACAATGCTTTATCATCATACCGCCAAACAAAAAATGGAATAACACGCGATCAAAAAGACGAATATAAATAAAAATGGTACCGCTGAAAACGTCATCTCTTCCTGCAAAAAACAAGCCGCCATCCAGCTCCATCAGCCGAAAAATAAAAAAGTTATAGCTCTCAGAATAAAGCGATGCTAAAAAATATTTTTTTCTATAAAATAGCTTTTATTGTGTAAAAGTGCAAAACATAGAAAAACGATATAAATGTGGTACCGCTGTAAACGTACTGACCCGAAGAATAAAGCTACCTCATCAATTTTACCACACGCGGAACAGAATAAAAAAATAAAAAAAAACAACAATTCCTGAATTGTTGGTTTTTGTTTATTCTGCCTCCCAAAAATCAGAATAGAAAGTGATCAAAAAATGTCACGTGCCTGAAAATGGCACCAATAACAACGTCAACTCGTCCCGCAAAAAACAAACCGTCACATGACTGTCGGCCAAAATATGGAAAAATTATAGCTCTCAAAATATGGCGATGCAAAAACTAGATTTTACAAAAAATGCGTCTTTTAGTGTGTGACAGCTGTCAGTCATAAAAACCCGATATGAATCTGGTATTACTGTAATCGCACCGACCCGAAGAATAAAGTCGTCTAATCACTTATACCGCACGAGGAACGGCGTAAAAAATAAACGCTGGGGTTTGGGTTGGTTTTTTTCAAAAGTAAAAAAAAAAAAAGATGACGATATGGCGACTAGTGTTGAGTGCAAGTGCTCGCTACTTGAGTTTGCATCAGGTGCTCAGGTATGCATTGAGTATCGCAGGTGCTCGAGTCTCCGCCCCATATGCTTCACGGCCAAGAAAACCTTGCGGGGATTGCCTGCCATGCACGAGCGATCCCCGCATGGTTTTTTTTGGGTGTCTAATAACCGTGAAACATGCGGGGCAGGGACTCGAGCACCCGCGATACATGGTGCATACCCGAGTACCTGATGCAAACTCAAGTAGCGAGCACTTGCGCTCAAGACTGACAACTTATTCAATATGATGACCTAATGTTATCAAATTCTGTGTCGTACCTCTGGGTTCAAAATGTTCACTATACCCCTTGATAAGATCCTTGAGGGGTCTAGTTTCCAAAATGGGGTCACTTGTGGGGGGTTTCCACTATTTAGGCACATCAGGGGCTCTCCAAACGCGACATGGCATCCGCTCTCGATTCCAGCCAACTTTGCGTTCAAAAAGTCACACAGTGCTCCTTCCCTTCTGAACTCTGCCGTGCGCCCAAACACTGTATTTTCCCCACATATGGGGTATTGGTGTACTCAGGAGAAATTGCACATAAGTTTTTGAGGTCTATTTTCTCTCCTTACTCTTGTGAAAATAAAAAAATTGGGGCTAAAACATCATTTTTGTAGAAAAAGTTTGATTTTTTTTATTTTCACGGCTCCATGTTATAAACTTCTGTGACGCACCTGGGGGTTCAAGGTGCTCACCACACATCTAGATAAGTTCCCTGAGGGGTCTAGTTTCCAAAATGGTATCACTTGTGGGGGGTTTCCACTGTTTAGGCACATCAGGGGCTCTCCAAACGCAACATGGCGTCCGCTAATTATTCAAGCAAATTTTACATTCAAAAAGTCAAATGGCGCTCCTTCCCTTCCGAACCCTGCCGTGCGCCCAAACAGTGTTTTTTTCCCCACATATGGGGTATCTGCGTGCCCAGGGGAAATTGCACAACACATTTTGGGGTCCATTTTTTCCTGTTACCCCTGCGAAAATAAAAAAAATTGGGTCTAAAGTAACATTTTTGTGAAAAAAGTTAAATGTTGATTGTTTTCTTCCACATTCCAAAAATTCCTGTGAAGCACCTGAAGGGTTAATAAAGCTCTTGAATGTGTAGTTGAGCACCTTGAGGGGTGCAGTTTTTAGAATGGTGTCACTTTGGGGTATTTTCTGTCATAAAGACCCCTCAAAGTGACTTTAAATGTGATGTGGTCCCTAAAAAAATGGTTTTGTAAATTTTGTTGGAAAAATGACAAATCGCTGGTCAACTTTTAACCCTTATAGCTCCCTAATAAAAATAAAAAAAATTTTGGTTCCAAAACTGTGCTGATGTAAAGTAGACATGTGGGAAATGTTATTTAGGGTATGTGCACACGATGCAGAAATGAAGCAGAAAATTTCTGCATCATTTCTGCATCTCCCTGGCAGAAAAAACGCATGCAGATTGTGCATGCGTTTTTCCTGCAGAATACATGCGGGTCCACATGCAGATTCACATGCGTTTCCGCATGCAGATTGACAAGCGCTTTCCAGGCGATTTGAGCATCACCTGGAAAGTGCTTGACAACTAGGTCACACTATATAAATCCATGCAAACAGCATGGATTTATATAGTGTGACCCGAGAGAGTGTATATACTTACCTCCGATGGCCGGCGCTGTCCTGCTTACACTCCGTTCTCCCGGCTGCCGGCAACTTTGAATTGAAAGACCTGCCGACGTCAGCGTCACGTGACCCGTCACATGACTCTGACGTCACCGCAGGTCCTACAACTCACTGCAAGTGCCGGGAACAAAGCAGGAGCGCTGCGCGGGCCGACAGATGGTAAGTATATATATATATTTTTTATTTTATTCTTGTTTTTACAGCTTTTTTAATGGTACCTGGGTGTGGATGAGACTCTCCTCTCCTCCACACTCAGGTACCATCCGCACATTAGAATGCACCAATTACGCCAGTACAGATGCAGTCTTGCGGAATTGGCGCGTTCTAATGCAAGTCAATGGCGGCGAAAACGCCGCGTTTCCGCAAAATTAAATGACATGCTGCGGAATTTTGAGTGCAGCGTTTACGCTGCGGAAAAATCCGCATCATGGGCACAGCACATGCGGATTTCAATTGGGGAACATTGCTGCCCTTCTACCATGCGTTTTTCATGCGTTTCCGCGGCGTTTACGCAACTGCAAAAACGCCACGGAAACGCATGAAATACGCATCGTGTGAACTCAGCCTTATTAACTATTTTGTGTGACATATCTCTCTGATTTAAGGGCATAAAAATTCAAATTTTAAAAAAATTGCAAAATTTTTGCCAAATTTCTGATTTTTTCACAAATAAACGCAAGTGATATCGAAGAAATTTTACCACAATCATGAAGTACAGTATGTCACGAAAAAACAATCTCAGAATCAGGGGGATCCGTTGAAGCTCCAGAGTAATTACCTCATAAAGTGACAGTGGTCAGAATTGTAAAAATTGGCCTGGTCATTAACGTGTAAACCACATTGGGTTGTAAAGGGGTTAATATTACTTCCATCTTTTATTTTCATATTATTCTTACACAAGTCTCATGCTGCCATATAAATGACTGAGCTTGCGATTCGGACAGAACCCCGGGGGAAGATTCCGTATAATGAGGCGCTGTGGACGCCGTCTGGCCTATGATCCAGTGATGTCCATCTTTTTCAGCGTGCATAAAAGCGCAGTCGACCAGAGGCTAGACGGAGTCCGGTGTAACTCTGCTGCCTCATTATTCTGAATGGATCCCTCAGGGGTGTCATCTGAATCGTGTATTTTGTAGATTTAGATGGAAACCCCGATGTACAGTGGGTACGGAAAGTATTCAGACCCCTTTAAATATTTCACTCTTTGTTTTATTGCATCTATTCGGTAAGTTCTAAAAAGTTCATTTTTTTCTCATTACAGTCCACTCGGCACCGCATCTGGACTGAAAAAAACTGAAATATAGACATTTTTGCAAATTTATTAAAAAAGAAAAACTGAAATATCACATGGTCATAAGTATTCAGCCCCTTTGCTCAGTATTGAGTAGAAGCCCCCTTTTGAGCTAGTACAGCCATGAGTCTTCTTGGGAATGATGCAACAAGTTTTTCACACCTGGATTTAGGGATCCTCTGTCATTCTTCCTTGCAGATCCTCTCCAGTTCCATCAGGTTGGATGGTGAACGTTGGTGGACAGCCATTTTCAGGTCTCTCCAGAGATGCTCAATTGGGTTTAGGTCAGGGCTCTGGCTGGGCCAGTCAAGAATGGTCACAGAGTTGTTCTGAAGCCACTCCTTTGTTATTTTAGCTGTGTGCTTAGGGTCACTGTCTTTTTGGAAGGTGAACCTTCGGCCAAGTCTGAGGTCCAGAGCACTCTAGAAGAGGTTTTCATCCAGGATATCGCTGTACTTGGCCGCATTCATGTTTCCTTCAATTGCAACCAGTCATCCTGTCCCTGCAGCTGAAAAACACCCCATAGCATGATGCTGCCACCACCATGTTTCACTGTTGGGATTGTATTGGGCAGGTGACGAGCAGTGCCTGGTTTTCTCCACACATACCTCTTAGAATTATCACCAAAAAGTTCTATCTTCGTCTCATCAGACCAGAGAATCTTATTTCTCATAGTCTGGGAGTCCTTCATGTGTTTTTGAGCAAACTCTATGCGGGCTTTCATATGTCTTGCACTGAGGAGAGTTTTCCGTCGAGCCACTCTGCCATAAAGGCCCGACTGGTGGAGGGCTGCAGTGATAGTTGACCTTGTGGAACTTTCTCCCATCTCCCTACTTCATCTCTGGAGCTCAGCCACAGTGATCTTGTGGTTCTTCTTTACCTCTCTCACCAAGGCTCTTCTCCCACGATTGCTCAGTTTGGCTGGATGGCCAGGTCTAGGAAGACTTCTGGTGGTCCCATACTTCTTCCATTTAAGGATTATGGAGGCCACTGTGCTCTTAGGAACCTTGAGTAATGCAGAAATTCTTTTGTAACCTTGGCCAGATCTGTGCTTTGCCACAATTCTGTCTCTGAGCTCCTTGGGCAGTTCCTTTGAGCTCATGATTCTCATTTGGTCTGACATGCACTGTGAGCTGTGAGGTCTTATATAGACAGGTGTGTGTCTTTCCAAATCAAGTCCTATCAGTTTAATTAAACACAGCTGGACTCCAATGAAGGAGTAGAACCATCTCAAGGAGGATCACAAGGAAATGGACAGCATGTGACTTAAATATGAGTGTCTGAGCAAAGGGTCTGAATACTTATGACCATGTGATATTTCAGTTTTTCTTTTTTAATAAATTTGCAAAAATTTCTACATTTCTGTTTTTTTCAGTCAAGATGGGGTGCAGAGTGGACTTTAATGAGAAAAATAAATGAACTTTTTAGAATTTACCAAATGGCTGCAATGAAACAAAGAGTGAAAAATGTAAAGGGGTCTGAATACTTTCCGTACCCACTGTAAGTGTTCAGCGTACAGCACAGGATAAATATGATCCAAAATGTTCTGTACCCCAAAATGCCACCATTAAGAGCTTCTACTCAACCCACAAAAAACAAGTCCCCACTCAGGTTCATCATCTGTAAACAGTAATATAGGGGGTGTCCATATTACTGGTAGCACAAAGGCTCTGGAAAAGTGACTTGGCTCCCACTTAAAGAAATCCAGTGACATCTGCGCTTCCAAATCCAAATGCCCCCTCCTCCTGGGCCCCACAGTGTGCAGTTAGCATCCACATGTTTGGCATTACTGTAGCGGGGAGAGCCAATTTATTTCTCCAGAAAGCACTAGCTGGGAATCATGTACTGGGCGCTACAACGTAAGGGCACTGCAATGTACCGGACACTACAATGTACTGACCACTATAATGAAATATTTGCATTTTCACTTCGCAACATCCATTACTGCTCGTTTCTGGAAAGCACCCATGGAGTCAAATTCATCACTACACCTGTAGATACATTTCCATAGGGGTGTAATTTCGGGGGATTCTGCTCTTCTGCCACTTAGGGGCTCTGTATATCGAGTTTGCTAACTTTAGTAGAACAGCGTGTTCTCCAAGAGTCAAATAGCGCTCCGTCCCTCCCGAGTCTCGCCATGTGGCTAAGCAGTACAGTACAGCCACATATGGGGTATTGCCCCGTTCAGCAGAAATTGTATAACAAATTATGTGGTCATTTTTACCCATTTTCCCTTGTGAAAATGTAAAATCTGGGGCTAAAATAACATTATAGTGGTAAAAATGTATTTTTTTTTTCTACACCATTCAATTGTATAACATTTTGTGAATCACAATTACCTTGTATTCATTGGGAAAGTGCGCGGTGGATGCTGGGTGTGACGCACGGTAAAACCCCACCCACAGCCCGGCGTCCACCGCGGGGATCGCATCACCGAGTCACGCCTCACTTGACGTGACATCAGCGGAAGCCAGAGCCGGCTGCAGAAGGGGGTCGCGTGATGCCTGTGAGTGGCCAGCGATAGCGCCGCTCACAGGCAATAAAGACAAAGCAAGATAATTAAAAAAAAATCTTCTCTCAACGGGTTAATTACATTGTGGCCATTTAGTAGTGGACAACTTCTTGAATTGTGTGGAAGCATTTCTATACTAAGGCCAAGATACGAAGCTTGAGAGTGAAATGTCACTGGTGGTACATTAAGGGGTAAATGCTGGTGACAGGTTCCCTTTAAGAACTGTCTATTTGCTGTCTAATCTCTGCCACCCCTGACTTGTGCCAGTTTATAAGTGTTATTCACTTTACCCGTCATTATGTTAATGTTATGGCATGTAGTTGTCTTCCTTATTACCGGTACTTTCACTGACGAGGGTCTTCATTGTGAGATCCAGAAAATACATTCAGAAATCTCTTTTGTGTTGAAGAAAAAAATCTCATCTAATTTATCTTTCATCCTAATAGGAAATCCTTGTGAGAATAACGGTTCATCACTAAATTGTAAAAAAGAAGATATCTGGGAGCACTCTAATGGGGGAAACCTCATCACCCTTCCTGCACCTCCTGGACTTCACAGCACTTCACCTTCTTATAATCCTCCTGATCATGAGGACTCATCTCCTGAGCAATCTCACATTGTTACCAAAAGTCCAGGTGGCAAATTGGATACAAGATTTCAGTGTGACAAGCAACTTACAAAAAGCTCAGATTTTTCAACACACAGAAAACCAAAAGGAAAAAAGCCATACTCCTGTTCAGAATGTGGGAAATGCTTTACAGATAAATCACAATTTGTTATACATCAGAGAATTCACACAGGAGAGAAGCCATTTTCATGTTCAGAATGTGGAAAATCGTTCACGGATAAAGGGGATCTTGTTACACATCAGAAAATTCATACAGGAGAGAAGCCATTTTCATGTTCAGAATGTGGGAAATGTTGTAGTAGTAAATCAAACATTGTTAAACATCAAAGAATTCACTCCGGGGAAAAACCTTTTTCATGTTCAGAATGTGGGAAATGCTTTACAAATAAAGGAAATCTTATTACACATCAGAAAATTCACACAGGAGAGAAGCCATATTCATGTTCAGAATGCGGGAAATCTTTTATGCGTAAATCAAATCTTTCTGCTCATAAGAGAATTCACACAGGAGAAAAGATATTTTCTTGTTCAGAATGTGGGAAGTCCTTCAAACATAAAGGGGATCTTATTACACATCTGAGAATTCATACAGGAGAGAAGCCATTTTCATGTTCAGAATGTGGGAAATGTTTTGGAAGGAAATCAAACCTTGTTAAACATCAAAGAATTCACACCGGGGAAAAACCTTTTTCATGTTTACAATGTGGTAGGTGCTTTACAGATAAATCACAACTTGTTAAACATCAGAGAATTCACACAGGGGAGAAGCCATATTCATGCTCAGAATGTGGGAAGTCGTTCACAAGTAACAGGAGTCTTATTAACCATCAGAGAATTCATACAGGAGAGAAGCCGTATTCATGTTCAGAATGTGGGAAATGTTGTAGAATTAAATCAAACCTTGTTATACATCAGAGAATTCACACTGGGGAAAAGCCGTATTCATGTTGAGAATGTGGGAAATCTTTTATACATAAATCATACCTTGTAAAACATGAGAAGTCATATGGGAAAGAAAGTGTAATTGTGTTCACTGTGTTTTATAAAGTTTAATAAACATTGTTCAGCATAAATGAGTACACCCCCTTTGATGAGTAAGATTTTGTTTAATAGCTCACTGAACACAAGATCAATTTTTAAAATTTTGCCAACACTAAGTTTCATAGAACATTTTTTTGTAATCAAAACATGAAAGTAAGGGTAATAATATTACAAAACCTTCAGTTTTACTGTAATTAGTTGATGCACAAATGAGTACGCCCCACATCAAAAGCTACTACATCTATTATTTTGTATGGCCTCCATAATTTTAAAGGACGGCACCAAGTTTTCTAGGCCTGGAATGAACAAGTTAGTGACAATACTATATCTATCTTTTATCTCTTTTTCAAGAACGAGCTCTTAGAGCCTGGATGCTGGATGGAGCGATGACAACTTGTCTCTTCAGAATTCCCCATAGGTGTTTGGTTGGGTTCAGATCAGGAGACACTTGGCCACTGAATCACTGTCACCCTGTTCTTCAGAAATGCAACAGTGGCCTACCAAGGGAACAGAGTGATGGCAGCATCTTTTCTGTCACTATAGAGCAGAACATCTGTGAATTCAAGATTCCATCAATGAAATGTAGCTCCTCATGCAGCCGCACATAAGGACTCTGCCGCCACCAGGTCTCTCTGTAGACCCCATGCATTTTCATTGTATTCCTCACTTCTTCAACGTCATACAGTTTTGAAGCCATCAGTTCCAAAAAAAAACATTTATTTTGATCTCATCACTCCAGAGTATAAAGTCCCAGGAGTCTTCATATCTTTCAGCATGTGTCCTGGCAAATTGTAGGTCGACTTTTTTGTACATGGGCTTCAGGAGAGGTTTTCTGGGAAGTGCTCGGATGGAAAATCCCGGTTGAGAAGTGTGGCGCCCAGCTGCGCTTGGTACCACAGATCCTAGAAGGGTGCATGGACGGATTCCTCCACAAGAGGCCCTCATAAGCATTCACACACCTCCACCTTCCACCTCCGACCACCAGAGGGAGCTTGTTAGGGTTATACAGTGGTGGCCAAAAGTACTGGCACCCCTGCAATTCTGTCAGATAATACCCAGTTTCTTCCTGAAAATGATTGCAATCACAAATTCTTTGGTATTATTATCTTCATTTAATTTGTCTTCAATGAAAACACACAAAAAGAATTGTCCTAAAGCCAAATTGGATATAATTCCACACCAAACCTAAAAAAGGGGGTGGACGAAAGTATTGGCACTGTTTGAAAAATCCTGTGATGCTTCTCTAATTGGTGTAATTAACAGCACCTGTAACTTACCTGTGGCACCTAACAGGTGTTGGCAATAACTAAATCACACTTGCAGCCAGTTAACATGGATTAAAGTTGACTCATCCTCTGTCCTTTGTCCTATTGTGTACCACATTGAGCATGGAGAAAAGAAAGAAGATCAAAGAACTGTCTGAGGACTTGAGAAACCAAATTGTGAGGAAGCATGAGCAATCTCAAGGCTACAAGTCCATCTCCAAAGACCTGAATGTTCCTGTGTCTTCCGTGCGCAGTGTCATCAAGAAGTGTAAAGCCCATGGCACTGTGGCTAACCTCCCTAGATGTGGACGGAAAAGAAAAATTGACGAGAGATTTCAACGCAAGATTGTGCGGATGGTGGATAAAGAACCTCGACTAACATCCAAACAAGTTCAAGCTGCCCTGCAGTCTGAGGGTACAACAGTGTCAACCCGTACTATCTGTCGGCGTCTAAATGAAAAGGGACTGTATGGTAGGATACCCAGGAAGACCCCACTTCTTACCCCAAGACATAAAAAAGCCAGGCTGGAGTTTGCCAAAACTTACCTGAGAAAGCCTAAAACATTTCGGAAGAATGTTCTCTGGTGAGATGAGACAAAAGTCGAGCTTTTTGGGAAAAAGCATCAACATAGAGTGTATAGGAAAAAAAGAGGCATTCAAAGAAAAGAACACGGTCCCTACAGTTAAACATGGCGGAGGTTCACTGATGTTTTGGGGTTGCTTTGCTGCCTCTGGCACTGGACTGCTTGACCGTGTGCATGGCATTATGAAGTCTGAAGACTACTAACAAATTTTGCAGCATAATGTAGGGCCCAGTGTGAGAAAGCTGGGTCTCCCTCAGAGGTCATGGGTCTTCCAGCAGGACAATGACCCAAAACACACTTCCAAAAGCACTATAAAATGGTTTGAGAGAAAACACTGGAGACTTCTAAGGTGGCCAGCAATGAGTCCAGACCTGAATCCCATAGAACACCTGTGGAGAGATCTCAAAATGGCAGTTTGGAGAAGGCGCCCTTCAAATATCAGGGACCTGGAGCAGTTTGCCAAAGAAGAATCGTCTACAATTCCAGCAGAGCATTGTAAGAAACTCATTGATGGTTACCGGAAGCGGTTGTTCGCAGTTATTTTGGCTAAAGGTTGTGCAACCAAGTATTAGGCTGAGGGTGCCAATACTTTTGTCCGGACCATTTTTGAAGTTTTGTGTGAAATGATCAATGATTTGATTTTTGCTTCATTCTCTTTTGTGTTTTTTCCTTGCAAGCAAATTAAATGAAGATAATAAGACCAAAGAATTTGTGATTGCAATCATTTTCAGGAAGAAACGGAGTATTATCTGACAGAATTGCAGGGGTGCCAATACTTTTGGCCACCACTGTAAATAGGGAAGGTGGAGCTAGGCAGTTCAGTTCCTCTGGAGAGTACAGCGAGTTCAGGTCTGAATACAGAGTCGAGCTCAGTCTGAGAAGAGTTACCTCAGGGGACAGAGCCAGTTCCAGCTCCTGTAGTTGTTACCCTGCAGTGCAGTGCAGTCCAGACTCACCTAGCTCAGGTTAGTGAGCCAAGGCATGTCGACGCCATAAGAGCGGTGAAGCGCGGCAAGCTGCCGCTAGTGTGTATAGCCTAGTGAGAGCTTCGAGCGAGGCCGAAGGCTAGAGGAGTGAGTAGCATTGGGGGCAGAGGAGCTGTACAAGCTCACCCCAGAAAGCATATACCGGACACCGGGTCCGCGTCTACAGGGCCGTATGCACCCCCTGTGGAGACAACCAGAGACCCCTGGAAGACTTCAGGTCCCAGGATCGCCCAAGCGCTGATACGTACCAGAGCCGGGAGCCACAGAGGCCCCGCTAGCTGGGAGAGTGTACTCCAAGAGAAGGCCCTACCACAAGGTCAGCCGGTGCAGGACAGCGACAAAGTTAGGCCTAGCTCCAGGCAGGTCAGAAACTTACTACACAAAGGCAAGAAACAGGAGACCCTATACCCGCTCCCTGGGGAGAATCCTGAAATGCACCCTTCACCCTACCGTGCTCCGGGATGTGCCTGAACTTCCATCAGTAAAGTTACTGAAGAGAACTGTGTGTTTGCCTATCCTTCTGCAGACCTGGCTAGGTCACCTCTGTCCTGCATCCCCTCTTCATACGCTGCCCTGATGCCTAGCCAAGCTGCCTTTTCACCGGCCTCAGTGGGCTGCCGCAGCACTGGTGATCCTCAGCAGACACCACAGGTGGCGTCACGAACTTCCATATAATTAACCACCCTTTTAAAAGAGAGGCCCAGGGTATGGGCCCGGGAGCCGACCTCCGCGACATCCCCCCCAAAGCTAACAACGAGGCCCGGGCGCCGAGTCCTCCCCATTCCCTGGGCTCGACAGAAGGAATGGACGGGACTTAGAAAGTTACTGATAATCCAGCACTTGTTTTCCAGTGTGAATAAAAACAAAAACTTTTATTGAACAAATCAAATTAAAATCATAGAAACATTAAAAAACAGATAGGAGCAAAACATCTCTGCGTTTCTACCTGTTATTTGTGTTCAGTTCTTCTTCATGACATAATAAATCACCAGTAACCGGCTTCTCATACACATCATAGGGTCTAATGCACAGCGGAGACCCCCAGCCCCAAATATACATGTGCAAGTATGTCTACATTACCCCTATGGACGATCATATGTCCACAACAAAAAGCATCCGTGCAATAGAAGAATGAAGTGTCTGCATCTATAATGTGTATATTATGTATAATTACTATAAAAGAGAAAAAAACACAATTCAGTAAATGGATACAAGGTCTGAAGGAAGCTTCATATCACTGGGGAATCTGGAGGCCAATTCCAGAATCCACAAGGCTTCTCTGGGGTGTACTTTTTATACCAATCTCCCTCGTTAGCTGGTCTGGTGACATATTCAATACCCACAACTGTAAAGTGATTAATCCCTATTGTGTTGTATGAGATGTTGTGATGCTGCAGATGTATTACGTGTTGTGGGGCCAAGAACGTCCCTAACGTGTCCCCCAATGCGGTGACGTAAGGGTCTGACCGTGCCCCCCACATATTGCAGCAGACAAGCTTCACATTGTATGGTGTCAATGACGTGTGGAGCTACAACTAATGAGATGTCGGATATTATAGGGTTTATTATGGTTAGTAGATGCAGACATTTTTGCTTTGTGCACAGACTTGCACAAACCACATTTATTTCTCCCACATTCAATGAAACCTTTGGTGTTTGTCCTCCACGTGTCAGTTGTCTTTCTTGTTGCTGGATCCTTGTCAGTGTATAACATAGGTAAATGTTTTCTGGTAATATTCACTATATTATAGGAATCTTCACTGTGTTGTGGTTAATTTTTTAATATCTAGATATCATTATTAATTTAGATAAAAACAATTATATTTTTTCTATGTCTGAAGTCTGCTTGAGTGTTTTCTAATTTTACATTGTGGAATGTCTGACTAAGATACTTGTTTCCTGTAAAGTCCTTGACAAGAAGGTTTACCCTGGGCCAAGCGAAATTTGTTACTAATAAGTCTATTTCAGTTTTCTGTAACAATGAAGTTCTGTTCTGTCTAGCTAATTAATATGGTGAGTCTTTGCTGCCACACGAGGAAGACTCTACCTGCTGACAATGCATGTCACATGTATTCTGTCTCTGTAACGGGTCTGGGATATGGAACCTCTGAGCAAATATACAAAGGGGCAGTCCTTGTAAGGAAGCGGGTGGCTCCCAGGGAAGGCGGGCAGGTAGTCACGGCAAGTGACAGGGACAGTCTCTGGGTAGAAGGGCAGGAGGTCACGGCAAGTGACGGGGACAGTCTCTTGATAGGCTAGCAGGCAGGTGGCAGGTGAGCGCTCCCAGGTGAGCGGGCGAGAGTCTCTGGACAGGCAGGTGGTCACGGCAAGTGACGGCAGAGCCTCCAGGTAGGCTAGCAGACAGGTAGCAGGTGGGCGCTCCCAGGTGAGCGGGCAAGAGTCTCAGGACAGGCAGGTGGTCACGGCAAGTGACGGCAGAGCCTCCAGGTAGGCTAGCAGGCAGGTAGCAGGTGAGCGCTCCCAGGTGAGCGGGCAAGAGTCTCTAGACAGGCAGGTGGTCACGGCAAGTTATGGCAGAGCCTCCAGGTAGGCTAGCAGGCAGGTAGCAGGTGAGCGCTCCCAGGTGAGCGGGCAAGAGTCTCTGGACAGGCAGGTGGTCACGGCAAGTGACGGCAGAGCCTCCAGGTAAGCTAGCAGGCAGGTAGCAGGTGAACGCTCCCAGGTGAGCGGGCAGGCTGTTCCATAGACAGACTGACAGGTGTCGGAGGGCAGACTGTCGGACCGGAGGCTTGCAAGCAGGTAAGCGGATATCAGGCAGGTATCAAGCAGGAATCTGGCAGGTAATAGGCAGGAATCTGGCAGGTGACTGGCAGGTAACAGGCAGGAATCTGGCAGGTGACTGGTAACGGGACCTGAGGGCTGAAGCAGAGTTGAAAGGCTTTGCAACAACATTGCTCGGGCACCTCCATTTTGGAGGAGGTGCCTTATATACGGTGAAGTCCTCCGGCCATTGGCCGGGGACTCCTTAGGACGGCGCGCGCGGCCCCTTTAAGAGAGGGGGAGCGTGCGTGCGCCCTAAGCACCGTGGCCGGGAAGCAGCGCGCGCTGCCAGCAGAGCGGGAGGAAGACGCCGGGCACGGAGCGGAGAGGTGAGGGGAACAGCGTCCCTGCCTAGCAGGAGGCAGGGACGCCGACCCTACAGTACCCCCCCCCCTTTTTTAGGCCAGAGAGAAATTTATCAAGGATGAGAGGGGCATGGATGTTCTCCCGGGGCTCCCACGTTCTCTCCTCAGGACCAAACCCCTTCCAATCTACCAGAAAAAAGGTCTTTCCTCTTACCCTTTTGGTGGCCAGAATGTTCTCTACCTCAAACTCGTTTTCAGCGGAAACCGGAGCAGGGGGCGTACCTGTAGACTTAGAAAAAGAGTTAAGTACCACGGGTTTGAGGAGAGATGCATGGAAGGAGTTAGGGATCCGCAAGTTGGCCGGGAGTTTCAATTTATAGGCCACCGGGTTGATTTGTTTGATACCTTCCAGTGGGCCGATGAACCGAGGCCCTAACTTGTAGGAAGGAATCTTGAGCCGGACATACTTGGACGAGAGCCAGACTTTATCTCCAGGACGGAATTGTGGAGGATCCAGGCGTTTTTTGTCAGCGTGTTTTTTCATCCGCTCGGACGACTGAAAGAGTGCGAATCGGGTACTCTCCCAAATGGAGGAGAATTCGCTAATGAGAGATTCCGCAGCCGGATTGTCCACCGAGGTGGAGACGGGAAATGGGATCCGAGGATGCTGACCAAAGACTACAAAAAATGGGGATTTGGAGGAAGATTCGCTCTCGTGATTATTGTAAGAGAATTCGGCCCATGGTAGGAGATCCACCCAGTCCGAATGGTGGGCATTAACGAAGTGCTGGAGGTAACTGGTCAGGATCTGATTGATCCGCTCCACTTGACCATTGGACTGTGGGTGGTAAGCGGAGAAGTCCAGAGTGACGTCAAGCAGCTTACATGTGGCTCTCCAGAAGCGTGAGGTGAACTCAACCCCACGATCCGACACGATGTGGAGGGGCAGGCCATGGAGACGGAAGATGTGGCGGATAAAGTTTTAGCCAGTTCGGGTGCAGACGGGAGGCCCGGCAGGGGAATGAAGTGCGCCATCTTGGAAAAGCGGTCAGCGACCACCCAAATGACCGTACAACCGGCAGAGACAGGGAGATCCGTTATAAAGTCCATAGCTATATGCTGCCACAGGGCAGCAGGTATTGGAAGAGGAAGGAGGCGACCGGCTGGCAGGTGTCTCGGAACTTTGTTGCAGGCGCAGGACACACAGGCTGAAACAAAGTCTATTACATCCTTGTGCAGGGTAGGCCACCAGTAATGCCGGGTAATAAGCTGGAGTTTCTTTTTCTGACCGGCGTGGCCAGCTAGCTTAGACGAGTGACCCCAGTGTAGGACCTTCTTCCGATCAGGTACTGTTACGAACGTCTTACCGGAAGAGAGACGATTTAGATTCACGGGGGCCACCTGCATTACTCTGGCGGGATCAATGATGTGCTTAGGTTCCACCTCTAGATCAAACACCAGGAAGGATCGGGACAAGGCATCAGCTTTGATGTTTTTGTCTGCCGGGCGAAAATGAAGAACGAAATCAAAGCGGGCAAAAAACAAGGACCACCGGGCTTGGCGCGGGTTAAGTCTCTGGGCGCTCTGGAGGTAAGTCAAGTTCTTGTGGTCCGTGTAAATTATTACCGGGTGAAGAGCCCCCTCGAGCAGGTAACGCCACTCCTCCAGTGCCAGCTTAATGGCTAACAATTCTCTGTCTCCTATAGAATAATTGCGCTCAGAAGAGGAGAAGAGTTTGGAGAAGAAGCCGCAGGTTACCATTCTTCCGGAAAGCGACTTTTGGGTAAGTACCGCTCCGGCTCCAGAGGAGGAGGCGTCAACTTCCAGGAAGAATTGTTTGTTGCCGTCCGGACGATGCAGCACCGGGGCGGAAGAGAAAGCCTGTTTTAAGGAAAGAAAGGCTTCCTCTGCTTCGGGCGGCCATTCTCTGGGATTAGTGCCCTTACGGGTGAGCGCAGAGATTGGGGCAGTCCGGGAAGAAAATTGCGGTATGAAGAGGCGGTAGTAGTTGGCGAAACCCAGGAACCGCTGAATAGCTTTCAACCCCTCTGGTCGGGGCCACTTCTGGATGGCAGACAGTTTCTCAGGATCCATTCGTAGGCCCGTCTGAGAGATTATGTAGCCCAGAAACGGAAGCGAGGTCTGCTCAAAGAGGCACTTCTCATATTTAGCGTAGAGGTGGTTCTGCCTGAGCCTGAGCAGGACCTGATGAACGTCCCTCTGGTGTGTGGGGAGATCCGGAGAGAAGACCAAGATGTCGTCCAGGTACACCACTATGCAGGAGTAGAGAAGGTCCCGGAAGATGTCATTGACCAACTCTTGAAAGATGGTGGGAGCGTTACAGAGACCGAAGGGCATTACCAGGTATTCATAGTGGCCGTCCCGGGTGTTGAATGCCGTCTTCCATTCATCCCCCTGACGGATACGGACCAGGTTATACGCCCCACGGAGGTCCAGCTTGGTGAAGATTCTAGCCCCCCTCTGACGGTCAAATAATTCCGGAATGAGCGGAAGGGGGTATTTATTCTTCACCGTGATCTGGTTAAGGCCTCTATAGTCTATACAGGGACGGAGTGAGCAGTCCTTCTTTTTGACGAAGAAGAAGCCTGCTCCCGCCGGGGAGGTAGATTTCCGGATGAATCCCCGGGCCAGATTCGCCTCAATATATTCAGACATGGACCGGGTCTCAGCAGCGGACAAAGGGTAAATGCGCCCACGGGGAGGAGTAGCGCCGGGCATCAGGTCGATTGGGCAGTCGTATGGTCTATGAGGGGGTAATGTCTCTGCCTCCTTTTTATTAAAGACGTCCGCATAAGACCAATAAGGAACCGGAAGACCAGGTAGATTGGCTGGAGTAGGAGAAGGACGGACAGGATGGACAGGAACTAAACAAGTCTTATGGCAGTCCTGTCCCCAGCGAAGGACTTCTCCGGTCTGCCAATCAAGCACGGGTGCATGTCTCTGAAGCCAAGGTAGGCCTAGTAAGAGGGCGTGAGAGAGTCCAGGCAGAACATGAAAGAAGATGCTCTCTGAGTGCAGCATTCCCACCTGCAGGGTTATGGATTCGGTGATGAGTTGGATGGGATGTGGTAAGAGGCCCCCATCCACGGCAGCGACAGATAAGGGTACAGCCAGAGGTTTGGTGGGAATGCGGTATTTCTCTACCAGGGACTGAGAAATGAGATTTCCGGCAGCTCCAGAGTCAAGTTGGGCTAGTTCAAAATAACGGTTCTCCCCGCAGATGATAGAGACCGACAGCAACAGAGATGGAGAGGGTTTACTCTTGTCTAGGACGACCTCTCTGAGCGATCCTAGACACAGGTGTTTCCCGACCTCTCCGGGCAGGAACGGATCCGTTGCTCCTTACTGCCAAGTAGAAGCAGCTCCCCTCGGCTCGGCGTAACTCTTGACAGGTCTTGACCATCTTGGTCTGGTCGACCTGCATAGGCTTGGGTGAGTGCGCCTGGGGAGTAACGGGAGAAGTGACGGGTTTCTGGAAGGTAGGGGCTAGACGTGGAAACCTCCTCTCACGGGTGACCTCTTTGGCGCGCTCCTGGAACCGGATGTCAATCCGGGTGGCAAGTGTTATTAAGTCGTCGAGAGTGGTAGGAATGTCCCGACCGGCGAGTTCATCTTTAATACGGCCGGACAGACCCTCCCAAAAGACAGACATCAGGGCATCGTTATCCCAGGCCAGCAGAGTGCACTGGTTAATGAAGCCCCGTGCCTGGCTGGGATCTCCGCCAAAACGAGGAGGGGCGGAGAGGCGGGGACCGGGAAGAGATGCCATGGTGTTGATGGGCTGCGGCGGTGCCGGGGTTGTAAGTGTGCGAGTGGAGGCAGCTCCCGAAGAGGTAGTCAATGTGTCCAGGCGGGAGTTAACACTACGCAGGTGACTCAGGATGGACTCCTGTTGGGACCTCTGACGGGAAAGTTCATGACATAGGTCCGAGAGCGAGGGAGCTTGGGTGCCACCGGGTTCCATGGCCCGAGCAAACTGTAACGGGTCTGGGAGGTGGAACCTCTGAGCAACTATACAAGGGGGCAGTCCTTGTAAGGAAGCGGGTGGCTCCCAGGGAAGGCGGGCAGGTAGTCACGGCAAGTGACAGGGACAGTCTCTGGGTAGAAGGGCAGGAGGTCACGGCAAGTGACGGGGACAGTCTCTTGATAGGCTAGCAGGCAGGTGGCAGGTGAGCGCTCCCAGGTGAGCGGGCGAGAGTCTCTGGACAGGCAGGTGGTCACGGCAAGTGACGGCAGAGCCTCCAGGTAGGCTAGCAGACAGGTAGCAGGTAGGCGCTCCCAGGTGAGCGGGCAAGAGTCTCTGGAAAGGCAGGTGGTCACGGCAAGTGACGGCAGAGCCTCCAGGTAGGCTAGCAGGCAGGTAGCAGGTGAGCACTCCCAGGTGAGCGGGCAAGAGTCTCTGGACAGGCAGGTGGTCACGGCAAGTGACGGCAGAGCCTCCAGGTAGGCTAGCAGGCAGGTAGCAGGTGAGCGCTCCCAGGTGAGCGGGCAAGAGTCTCTGGACAGGCAGGTGGTCACGGCAAGTGACGGCAGAGCCTCCAGGTAAACTAGCAGGCAGGTAGCAGGTGAGCGCTCCCAGGTGAGCGGGCAGGCTGGTCCATAGACAGACTGACAGGTGTCGGAGGGCAGACTGTCGGACCGGAGGCTTGCAAGCAGGTAAGCGGATATCAGGCAGGTATCAAGCAGGAATCTGGCAGGTAACAGGCAGGAATCTGGCAGGTGACTGGCAGGTAACTGGTAACGGGACCTGAGGGCTGAAGCAGAGTTGAAAGGCTTTGCAACAACATTGCTCGGGCACCTCCATTTTGGAGGAGGTGCCTTATATATGGTGAAGTCCTCCGGCCATTGGCCGGGGACTCCTTAGGACGGCGCGCGCGGTGACTTTAAGAGAGGGGGAGCGTGCGCGCGCGCGCCCTAAGGTGAGGGGAACAGCGTCCCTGCCTAGCAGGAGGCAGGGACGCCGACGCTACAGTCTCTCTTCCTTCATCGATGAAGTATCTTAATTTGAATCTCACTGGCAATGTGAAGACCCTTTGCTGTCTATTCCAAAGTTCTCCCTAAAAACAAAGAGGGTCTCCATAACAGTACATGGTGCCTGAAACCTGGGATTGTCATAACCGGACCTCCTCTGGACCCGTCAACAGGTATCTCTCTGGGAATTACTGAATGAAATCCGCGGTAAGCCCTTGTATTACTACTAATTCAGTACTACCTAGAGGGCTCCAGGACGGGTAATTGGTGGTCCTAACAAGACAATCATTTTTGAACCCTTGCCAGTGATTGAATTTGTTGTCTTATATATTTCAATGTGGTTTTTAGATGAATGGCTGACGTATTGTTAAGTCGTTTTTGATGAATCAGAATCGTTGTCCTCAGTGTCTGTGTTCTGTTTTGTGTAAGCTCAAGAGAGGGAAAATCATAGTAGCTGAAGTTTTTGCTCAGCCTGTATACCCAGACTGGGAAACATAGTATAAAAAGTAACACTTATTGCAGATATAGTTGTCACCCAGTGCCTTTACAAGGTATAGAAGGAAAACCTCTGAACTGGGAAATGTTATATGATCATGCAGAAATAATTGCAATAGTAGTTGGAGCAGAAGGCTTGTTATTGTTATTGTTTGGTTGTGTGTAAGAATCTCCCTAGCTCACAGGGCTGGAAAATCGGTGTTAGTACTTCCTTAAAGATCTGTCTTCCGAGGCTCAGAGGAGACTGGGACAGGATCAGATCCGTCTTTCGAGGATCAGAGGAGACTGTGACGGGATCAAATTTAGAGTCTGAGAGGCTCTAGGTGTGCTGAAGAGAGTTCTGCGGTAACTCTGGCACAGTGGTTGCAGTCATGGGGACTGGCAACAGTAAGGAATTGACTAACCTAAAGGGCGAGGCCCCAGTTCCAGCATGTGAGATAGTGGAGAGACTGAAAGGGAAAGAAGCAGTAGAGGGATGTGAAATAATATTGAGGAAATTTGGTATGGAAAAGTGGGGAAATTTGGAGGAGAAGGAATGGGAGAAATATATCTGCAATTGGGAAGGATGGTTGAAAGATAAAAACAAACTAGAGCAGACTAGGATGTGGTTAGAAGTAGCAAAACGTCTCTCAATGAGTGAACATAAATCAGAGGAAACCAGGCATGGAACTGTCTATATAATCTATGATAGTTTGAAAAACTCTCAAACCCCTGTAGTCTCTGTACCTGATGTAAATTCTGCACCCCTTCAGCACCCCCGCCTTATGCTGGGTCAATGGCATGGACTTGCATACATTGTGGTCATCAGAATCCACCTGGGGTTAATTGTTGCAGGTCCTGTGGGTCTTCACACCCAGGGACAACACCCAGGGTGCCTCTGTTCCCTATGAGGACCACTAGTCATGTACAGTTTCAACTCCTAGGATGGTTGATAATGTTCAGGTACACAATCCACCCCAAGTATGGCCAATAGAAACATATCAGCCTTGGTCCCCCAGTGAACTTATTGCCCTTGCTACACAGCTCCCAGATCCCCGAAAAACTCCCTTAACATTCAGAATGCACCTCCAGGGTGTTCAGGAGGCATATCGGGCCACATGGGATGATCTAGTTTCTGTCATTCTGCAGAAAGGCAGTGACCCCTTACTTATGGAAATTACCCAGATGCTGCCAGGCCAGGAACCAGCCATTAAAAATACATCAGAGTCGGGTCGGGTGTTTATACAAAGGATGCAAAACTGGGCACAGGAAGAGCAGGATAAAAAACAAGACCTGTTACAAACTGTAGTACAGGATAAGGCTCAGTCAGTCTCAGAATATGCCTCTGTATTAGAACAAACATGGTTGGATTTTGGATATGAGCATAATGATGATAAGGATCGCAGATTATTGTTGCAGTGTTTTATGAATGGTCTTATACCTACGGTTCAGGCTGTAGAACGAACTAGTCGCCCGGAGTGGCGCAATATGCAATGGGTTGATTTTAAGGAAATAGCCCGAGGTGCTGAACTAGAAAGCATGTCAAAGAAAAGGGTTAACCTGGCTCCTGTGCAGCCCATGAAGGGAAGATGGGGGGAGAGGAGGAAGTAACCACCAAGGAGGAAATAGAGATTACAGCAATGTAGAATGTTGGTCTTGCTGGCAAAAAGGACATCTATCCATCAAATGTCCCGCAAAATCAACAGCCACTGCCCAGCCCCCTCCATAGGAAACTGGCAATCCAGATGTCTCCCTCTGCCCCGTTGTCACCCCCCAGGGACCCACACTCACTGTCCCTGTATCCCTGGGGGAGGGACAAACTATTTCATTCATGGTAGACACTGGAGCAGCCCGTACATTATTAATGCAAGAACATGTTCCAGAGGACATTTTGTCCCCCGACTATGTGACGTGTGAAGGGGTAGAGGGACGACTTACTAAATTACAAATGACTCCTCCTCTCCAGTTAAATTTGCATGACTCAATTTCAATTGTAACCCAGGTTTTAGTTTCCTCTGATGTGCCTTTTAATTTGTTGGGAACAGATGTGTTGCAGAAAATTGGGGCCTGTATAGAATTCACTCCAAATGGCCCCAAGATGACCACCCCCCTGGATGATGACACATTGTGTAGTCTTCTGTCCCTAACAATTCCCACAGTTCTAGACAATACAGACTCTAAACCTCATTCCCATCCTGTTTGGCTTGAGGATATACCCAGTGAATTGTGGGCATGTAGCAAACTTGATGTGGGAAAACTACCCATCCCTCCGGTGACTGTAAAACTTAAACCAGGTGCCCAACCCCCCTGTATAAAGCAGTATCCTTTAAGTGCTGCTCAGGATGCAGCAATACATGAGAATGTCCAGGAGCTTTTGTTAAGAGGTCTAGTTATTCCTATAACCTCCCCATTTAACACTCCCCTGTACCCAGTCAAAAAGAAAACCCCACCTGGACAGCCAGTAGCCTATCGTATGGTACATGATCTTAGGGCAGTTAATGCAGTAACTATAGTGGATACTCCACTTGTACTCAACCCCCATACTCTCCTGAATCAGGTCCCCTCCACAGCCACCTGTTTCACAGTGATTGATCTGGCCAATGCTCTTTTCTCTGTCTTCTTGTCCACGGAGTGCACCTCTTATTTTGCCTTCACCCACAGAGGTGCTCAGTATGCATGGGCAGTCCTTCCTCAGGGAGCTGCTAACTCCCCTTCCTTATTTTCCACATCCCTAAAGACTGTACTCGATAACTGGTGCCCATTCATCCGCCATACTCTTACAATATGTGGATGACCTTCTCCTTTGCTGCACCACTGAACAGATATGTCACAATGAATCTCAATCTCTGCTGATACTCTTAGCAGAAAATGGGTGCAAAGCTTCAAAAGATAAACTCCAATTGTGCAAGTCCACAGTCACTTTCCTTGGGCATTGCCTGTCTCCGGGCATTAAGCATCTCAGCCCAGGGAGGATTGAGGCTATACTAAAAATACCTCTTCCAAGATCTACCAAGTCCCTTCGGGCATTCTTGGGCCTAGTCCAGTACTGCCGTCTCTGGATACGAAATGCCTCTAGTATTATGGCCCCATTGTTCCAATGCCTCAAAACTGAGCCTTTCACCATTAATTTTGAGGCTATTGATGCATTTCACACCCTCAAGCTCACTCTTTCTGCCTCACCAGTTCTAGGTATACTGAATTATGCCAAGTTTTTTACTTTGTACTGCCACGAACAGGCTGGACATGCATCTGGTGTCCTTACCCAAGAACATGGTGGTAGGCAGCGCCCTCTAGGGTATTACTCTGTAACCCTAGATCCAGTCATTATGGGTTCTCCTACTTGTGTTAGAGCTGTGGCAGCTGCTTCAGAACTTGTTAAAAAGACAGAGGACATAGTGTTAGGAAGCCCCCTCACACTTCAAGTTCCTCATGCTGTATCGGAAATACTTCAACAGGCTCAGACCCGTCACCTCTCAGCATCAAGGTTGATAAAATATGAAGTCTCACTCCTTACACCTCCCTATATAACTATCGAACGCTGTAATGTTCTAAATCCAGCTACACTACTTCCAGTGGATTTAGAAAAGGGAGGAAAGTATCAGGATGTGGAAGAGGGAGAGACCATGAGTCAAGATTTTCCCCTGTTTTTCAAATTAGCAGATGAGGAAGCTCAGTTTGGTATGGCACATGAACATGATTGTCAGGCATTGATGAAAGCTGAAATAAAGGGCTTGGCAAATATTACTGATGTACCACTCACTAACCCCTCTGCTGAGTATTTTGTAGATGATTCCAGAGCTTGGGACAGTGAGCAAGGACGATTCATCACCGGGTATGCAGTAGTCCACAATGGTAAGGCAGTGATACAAGACCCACTCCCCTCCAGCTGCTCTGCGCAAGAGGCAGAGCTTAAAGCACTCGCTGCAGCGTGTAATCTGGGAAAAGGTAAAGAAATTAATGTATTTTCTGACTCGCAATATGCTTATGGTGTCGCACATGACTTTGGCGCCATTTGGCGAAGCCATAATTTCTTGACCTCTGCTGGCAAACCTATAAGGAATGCACAAGTGGTAGAGCAGCTACTCACAGCACTCACCCTTCCCTGAAGGGCAGCCATAGTCAAAGTGTCAGCACACACTCGGGAACAAACTCCACTTGCAGTAGGGAATGCCTTGGCCGACCAGGCAGCTAAGGAAGCAGCACGATTACCTCTGACAGAGATACTGGCTATAGCAGGTGCGGGAACCCCAGGAGACTCAGAGTCAGGGAGTGCAGGAAGCCCCCTTTCAAATAAGGAGACATCCCCTTCACCGGTCCCAGTGGCCGTGGACCTCGAACTACTGCAGGTCTTCCAGACCCAGGCTCCCCCCCACGAGCAGAATGCATGGGTCAAAGAGGGCGCCATACAGTCAGTGTCAGGGGTATAGCATGAAAACAAACGTATTTGCCTTCCACGCTGCCTGTTCCCCATGATGGCTGCCCTTGCACATTCTCTGGTGCATAACTCAAAGGGTGTTATGTGTGCAGTGGTGCTACAAAACTGGTGTGCCCCAGGGTTCCCGAATACGGCTGCAAAGTATGTTCAAGAATGTCTAGTTTGTGCAAAACATAACCCTGGTAGGCCTATTCGAGTCCCACGAAAATGCACACCAAAACCAGATTACCCATTTCAGAGACTGTAGGTGGACTACATACAGCCACCTAAGGTGGGTAATTATGAATACGTCCTGGTATGCATTGACCTTTTCTCTGGGTGGCCAGAAGCTTGGGCGGTGACTAAAGCAAACACAAAAACTACTGCTAAAAAATTGATCAGTGAGGTGGTTTGTAGATATGGGGTGCCCGAAACGATAGAAAGTGACAGAGGAACCCACTTTACTGGGGAACTAATGAAACAAATCATGGTCACTCTTGGGATAGAACAGGCTTTCCATGTTCCCTATCATCCACAAAGTAGTGGGAAGGTGGAACGCCTCAATGGTACCTTGAAGCTAAAAATCCAAAAGTGCATGGAAGAAACACACTTGTCCTGGGTAGATTGTTTTCCCATAGCATTGTATTCAGTGAGGACCGCCCCAAGGGGGAGGAAGAAGCTGTCCCCATATGAAATGCTGTTTGGTAGTGTCCCTAAGACAGGGTTGTATTTCCCACAGCAGCTGCAGCCTCCTATGGTTCTCACTGAATATGTTCTGGAGTTGCATAAACATTTGACTGTTACTTATAATCGTGTTCTTTCCTCTATCCCAGACCCCAATTGCCTCAGCGGCACTCACACTTTGGTACCAGGAGACTGGGTCGTGGTAAAGAGACATATGAGGAGACCACTGGAGCCCAGATACAGTGAACCATTCCAAGTGCTGTTAACCACTGCCACTTCGGTCAAGCTTCAAGGCAAGGACACTTGGATCCACGCCAGCCATTGTAAAAAGGTTTTGAACCCCAGCAGCAGCAAAGATGATGACCCTGTTTCTTTGGACTATGATGATAGCAACCGTACCCTTTGCCCTAAAGCCCCCGTCTCACATAGCGAGATCTCTGCTGTGTCACGGTTTTGGTGACGCAACAGCGACCTCACCAGCGATGTCGCTATGTGTGACACTTTGCAGCGATCAGGCCCCTGCTGTGAGGTTGCTGATCGCTGCAAAGTGTCCTGGACCATTTTTTGGTCGTTGCCCTCCCGTTGGTCAGCACACATCGCTGCGGGAGCAGCAATCAGGCTGGTAACCATGATAAACATCGGGTTACTAGGGGCACACGCGCATCTAGTAACCCATTGTTTATCATGGTTACGAGCCTGCTAAAGTGAGCGGTAACCTCCCGCTCACTGTAGCAGAGTGGTAACCATGATAAACAACGGGTTACTATGTGCGCGTGTGCCCCTAGTAACCCGATGTTTACCATGGTTACCAGCCTGCTCCTGCTTCAGCAGGCTGGTAACCAGGAGCAGGACATCGTGGAAAGATTCTTTCCACGATGTCGCTGCTCCCCTGATCGTTGGTGAGCCTGCCTGTTTGACAGCTCACCAGCGACCACATAGCAACGCACCAGCGATCCCTGACAGGTCGTATCATTGTCGGGATCATTGCAGCGTCGCTAAGTGTGACGGGGCCTTTACTCTCCATGAAGTACTTAAAGAGAACTGGGATAACAAACTGATAAAGCATCACCAAGTCTTACTCCAAGACATGAACTCTAATGACAGTCCTAAGAACTGTTGGATATGCACCCATAGTCCAATATCCTCCAATACTATGCCTTATTTAGCTATTCCAGTGACTTTGAAAGAAATGTTTTACTTAAGTAACTACACTTTTCCTATTAGATTAAGAACAACAAAGAAAAATAAGGCTTTGCGTCTAACTGTAGCTGCTTGGGTGACTGAGCCATGGTTGTTGTGTAACAGGAGTGCTCCGCCTCTAAGTCAGACTGAAATGCCTTGGGCGACCAGTCGTGTCGACCTCTCCTGTTATCCGAACTTTACCTCTTGCAGCTGTATTCAGATAAAATCCAGAGGGTTTCCTTTCTCTACAGCTGACTATTCAGAGTGTAATGGATCTGCTACCACTACTACGCAGTGTACAGCGGTTGATGCCACTTTCAATCCTAAGCTTCATTGTGTAAATGTCACCTTGCAAAATTTAATATCAGGTTTTACCTTAAATGACACTCAGTATCAGGGAAAAATTATGGAACAATTAAGCATCACCTTGTTACCTAAATGGATTGCTAGTCTGTTCAACAACACTGTGGTTGGAGCACCAGAGAGTTTATATATTGTATGTGGACATCAGGCTTACAAGTGGTTACCCAACAATTTCACAGGAGTTTGCACCCTGGCCTTTCTGATACCTTCTACTTTTATAGTACCACACACAAGAGTAGATATTAAAGCAATCCCGCTACACACACTGTACAGACGAGCTGCAGACGACAAGCCCAGACCAAATGGTAAACCGCATCTTGTAGAAATGGGGGTGGCTAACAAATTTTTTAGTGTTTTATTCATTTACCCATTCATAATGCAAATGTGGGATAAGTTGGTAGAGGCGACTGATTATCTAGATGACCAGATCTTCCAGATTCTTGACGCTCTCAATACATCTAATATTGTACAGAAACAAATAATTGCAGTTACTAACCAACACACCATAGTGCTAGATTACTTGACTGCTAGAGAGGGCGGGATGTGTCAGATAATAGGACCTACCTGTTACCACTACATAGACCCTGCAGGAAATTTCCAGGTAAAGACCAAGATAGAGATAGTTAGAGAAATGAGGGATGCGTGGCTCCAAGAACATCATGTCAACAAAGATTCCTGGTGGGGCGACACTTTCTCATTTCTTAATCCTGTCAATTGGTTCAAGGGTATAGGTGGATGGCTAATGGGCATCCTACAAGGTATTCTACAAATAGGAATTTTGATATTACTAGTGTATATAGTTGCCAGGATTAGTATATTTACTATTAAGAGACTATGCAAGAAAACACACAAGATTAAGCATCACAGGCCTGTGAAATATAATGCCACTTCTCCTATAAACATATATGATGAGATTTACAAGCAAGATATTTGTCGGTGAACGGGATTCGTCCCCTCCAGGCTTTTATAGCATGGGGAAGGAGCTGATGAATAAATTGTTTTGTAAAATAATAAAAAGGGAGGAGTTGTTATGGTTATTTTTTTTAATATCTAGATATCATTATTAATTTAGAAAAAAACAATTTATATTTTTGCTATGTATAAAGTCTGCTTGAGTGTTTTCTGATTTTACATTGTGGAATGTCTGACTAAGATACTTGTTTCCTGTGAAGTCCTTGACACGAAGGTTTACGCTGGGCCAAGGGAAATGTGTTTGTTACTGATAAGTCTATTTCGGTTTTCTGCACAGTTGTATGTAACAATGAAGTTCTGTTTTGTCTAGCTAATAAATATGGTGAGTCTTTGTTGCCACACCAGAAGACTCTACCTGCTGACAATGAATGTCACATGTATTCTGTCTCTCTTCCTTCATCGATGAAGTATCTTAATTTGAATCTCACTGGCAATGTGAAGACCCTTTGCTGTCTATTCCAAAGTTCTCCTTAAAACAAAGAGGGTCTCCGTAACAGTCTCCATAACACCTGCGATGCCCACACTCGTACCTAGGAAGGGTGTGAGAGCACTTCTAGGATTTTTGATGTTCAATGTTTTCAGGAAAATAACCATGGAAATGTGAACAATAACAAGTTGTGGTTTACAGATTCTGCCCAGACTTGTGAACGACTTGACCCATTTTCTTTTTCCGATGCATCGTATTTATTTATCTAATTGGAACCAAAAATGGCAGCGCTATTGGAGATAATCGTCTCCATCCAAATTAGCTCTTAGAAGGGCCACCGACACTAGTGAGGTGACTGCAGTCGAGTTACTGGAGCAGAGTCCTCAAAATGGTGCTTGTCGGGGGCGCTCTTCTTTTATACCTCTCCCCGCGGAGCTCCAGCCACTCTGCACAATGTCTGTGCTGCGGACAGGACTGTGGACACACGGGAGGATTCATATTGTGGGAAACTGAACAATCAGCGCTGAGGGGAATTTATTATATAACAAAGAGAGACACTAAACATGGAGGATTTATTCATCAGGAAAAAAGAATGACCCCAAATCCATAAACTGTAGAAGAGTAAGAAATCCTGTCTGACCTGTGATGTGCCTGCATTATAACCATAGAGGAGACTACACTGCAGAGAGTATAAGGAGCCGGGAGCAGCGCCATATAGTGGTGCCAGTGCTGAACTGCCTACAGCAGAGAGTATGAGGAGCCGGGAGCAGCGCCATCTAGTGGTGGCAGTGCTGAACTGTCTACAGCTGATAGTATGAGGAGCCGGGAGCAGCGCCATCTAGTGGCGGCAGTGCTGAACTGTCTACAGCAGAGAATATGAGGAGCCGGGAGCAGCGCCATCTAGTGGTGTCAGTGCTGAACTGTCTACAGCAGAGAGTATGAGGAGTCGGGAGCAGCACCATCTAGTGGTGTCAGTGCTGAACTGTCTACAGCTGAGTGTATGAGGAGCCGGGAGCAGCGCCATCTAGTGGTGCCAGTGCTGAACTGTCTACAGCGGAGTGTATGAGGAGCCGGGAGCAGCGCCATCTAGTGGTGGCAGCGCTGAACTGTCTACAGCGGAGTGTATGAGGAGCCGGGAGCAGCGCCATCTAGTGGTGGCAGCGCTGAACTGTCTACAGCAGAGTGTATGAGGAGTCGGGAGCAGCGCCATCTAGTGGTGGCAGTGCTGAACTGTCTACAGCAGAGTGTATGAGGAACCGGGAGCAGCGCCATCTAGTGGTGGCAGTGCTGAACTGTCTACAGCAGAGTGTATGAGGAGCCGGAAGCAGCGCCATCTAGTGGTGGCAGCGCTGAACTGTCTAAAGCTGAGTGTATGAGGAGTCGGGAGCAGGGCCATCTAGTGGTGGCAGTGCTGAACTGTCTACAGCTGAGTGTATGAGGAGCCGGGAGCAGCGCCATCTAGTGGTGGCAGCGCTGAACTGTCTACAGCGGAGTGTATGAGGAGCCGGGAGCAGCGCCATCTAGTGGTGCAGTGCTGAACTGTCTACAGCTGAGCTTATGAGGAGCCGGGAGCAGCGCCATCTAGTGGTGCCAGTGCTGAACTGTCTACAACAGAGAGTATGAGGAGTCTGGAGCAGCGCCATCTAGTGGTGGCAGAGCTGAACTGTCTACAGCAGAGAGTATGAGGAGCCGGGAGCAGCGCCATCTAGTGGTGGCAGAGCTGAACTGTCTACAGCTGAGTGTATGAGGAGCCGGGAGCAGCGCCATCTAGTGGTGGCAGTGCTGAACTGTCTACAGCTGAGTCGAAAATGAAGAGCACAAGAGATCAACTGCGATCTAAACGTAACCAAGGAGGAAGTGTCTGCTGCACTGAGGGGGAGGAGTTGGATGACGTCATCACTGTCACATGACTGCATCGTCTTTACAGGTCCTTCTCTACTTCTCGCTTGAGCTCCGCCCACTGATCACATGGCGGTGACGTCACCACAGGTCCTCCAGCTCTCAGTGCAGCAGCTCCTTCCTGGTTGTGTGCAGCTCTTGCTCTCTGTTATCAGCCGGCAGGACGAGATCCCTCCAGCTGATCCAGTGCTCATCCCTCCTTCTCCTGAATGACCCCGAGGATGGACGAGGACGAGACCACCAGAAGATTATTACACTTCTCCCTGGAGATCATCTCCCTGCTGAGCGGAGAGGTAACTGCTGGGACATTATACAGGACAGCACTGGAGGATTCTGGGTGATGAGCGGAGAGGTGACTGCTGGGACATTATACAGGACAGCACTGGAGGATTCTGGGTGATGAGCGGAGAGGTGACTGCTGGGACATTATACAGGACAGCACTGGAGGATTCTGGGTGATGAGCGGAGAGGTGACTGCTGGGACATTATACAGGACAGCACTGGAGGATTCTGGGTGATGAGCGGAGAGGTGACTGCTGGGACATTATACAGGACAGCACTGGAGGATTCTGGGAGATGAGCGGAGAGGTGACTGCTGGGACATTATACAGGACAGCACTGGAGGATTCTGGGTGATGACCTGAGAGGTGACTGCTGGGACATTATACAGGACAGCACTGGAGGATTCTGGGTGATGACCGGAGAGGTGACTGCTGGGACATTATACAGGACAGCACTGGAGGATTCTGGGTGATGAGCGGAGAGGTGACTGCTGGGACATTATACAGGACGGCACTGGAGGATTCTGGGTGATGAGCGGAGAGGTGACTGCTGGGACATTATACAGGACGGCACTGGAGGATTCTGGGTGATGAGTGGAGAGGTGACTGCTGGGACATTATACAGGACAGCACTGGAGGATTCTGGGTGATGAGTGGAGAGGTGACTGCTGGGACATTATACAGGACAGCACTGGAGGATACTGGGTGATGACCGGAGAGGTGACTGCTGGGACATTATACAGGACAGCACTGGAGGATACTGGGTGATGACCGGAGAGGTGACTGCTCGGACATTATACAGGACGGCACTGGAGGATTCTGGGTGAGGACCGGACAGGTGACTGCTGGGACATTATACAGGACGGCACTGGAGGATTCTGGGTGAGGACCGGAGAGGTGACTGCTGGGACATTATACAGGACAGCACTGGAGGATTCTGGGTGAGGACCGGAGAGGTGACTGCTGGGACATTATACAGGACAGCACTGGAGGATTCTGGGTGATGAGTGGAGAGGTGATTGCTGGGACATTATACAGGACAGCACTGGAGGATTCTGGGTGATGACTGGAGAGGTGACTGCTGGACATTATACAGGACAGCACTGGAGGATACTGGGTGATGACCGGAGAGGTGACTGCTGGGACATTATACAGGACAGCACTTGAGGATTCTGGGTGAGGACCGGAGAGGTGACTGCTGGGACAATATACAGGACAGCACTGGAGGATTCTGGGTGATGAGCGGAGAGGTGACTGCTGGGACATTATACAGGACAGCACTGGAGGATTCTGGGTGATGAGCGGAGAGGTGACTGCTGAGACATTATACAGGACGGCACTGGAGGATTCTGGGTGATGAGCGGAGAGGTGACTGCTGGGACATTATACAGGACGGCACTGGAGGATTCTGGGTGATGAGCGGAGAGGTGACTGCTGGGACATTATACAGTACAGCACTGGAGGATTCTGGGTGATGAGTGGAGAGGTGACTGCTGGGACATTATACAGGACAGCACTGGAGGATTCTGGGTGATGACCGGAGAGGTGACTGCTGGGACATTATACAGGACAGCACTGGAGGATTCTGGGTGATGACCGGAGAGGTGACTGCTGGGACATTATACAGGACAGCACTGGAGGATTCTGGGTGATTACCGGAGAGGTGACTGCTGGGACATTATACAGGACAGCACTGGAGGATTCTGGGTGATGATCGGAGAGGTGACTGCTGGGACATTATGCAGGACAGCACTGGAGGATTCTGGGTGATGACCGGAGAGGTGACTGCTGGGACATTATACAGGACAGCACTGGAGGATTCTGGGTGATGAGCGGAGAGGTGACTGCTGGGACATTATACAGAACAGCACTGGAGTATTCTGGGTGATGAGCGGAGAGGTGACTGCTGGGACATTATACAGGACAGCACTGGAGGATTCTGGGTGATGAGCGGAGTGGTGACTGCTGGGACATTATACAGGACAGCACTGGAGGATTCTGGGTGATGAGTGGAGAGGTGACTGCTGGGACATTATACAGGACAGCACTGGAGGATTCTGGGTGATGAGCGGAGAGGTGACTGCTGGGACATTATACAGGACAGTACTGGAGGATTCTGGGTGATGAGCGGAGAGGTGACTGCTGGGACATTATACAGGACAGTACTGGAGGATTCTGGGTGATGACCGGAGAGGTGACTGCTGGGACATTATACAGGACAGCACTGGAGGATTCTGGGTGATGAGCGCAGAGGTGACTGCTGGGACATTATACAGGACGGCACTGGAGGATTCTGGGTGATGACCAGAGAGGTGACTGCTGGGACATTATACAGGACGGCACTGAAGGATTCTGGGTGATGAGCGGAGAGGTGACTGCTGGGACATTATACAGGACAGCACTGGAGGATTCTGGGTGATGAGCGGAGAGGTGACTGCTGGGACATTATACAGGACAGCACTGGAGGATTCTGGGAGATGAGCGGAGAGGTGACTGCTGGGACATTATACAGGACAGCACTGGAGGATTCTGGGTGATGACCTGAGAGGTGACTGCTGGGACATTATACAGGACAGCACTGGAGGATTCTGGGTGATGACCAGAGAGGTGACTGCTGGGACATTATACAGGACAGCACTGGAGGATTCTGGGTGATGAGCGGAGAGGTGACTGCTGGGACATTATACAGGACGGCACTGGAGGATTCTGGGTGATGAGCGGAGAGGTGACTGCTGGGACATTATACAGGACGGCACTGGAGGATTCTGGGTGATGAGTGGAGAGGTGACTGCTGGGACATTATACAGGACAGCACTGGAGGATTCTGGGTGATGAGTGGAGAGGTGACTGCTGGGACATTATACAGGACAGCACTGGAGGATACTGGGTGATGACCGGAGAGGTGACTGCTGGGACATTATACAGGACAGCACTGGAGGATACTGGGTGATAACCGGAGAGGTGACTGCTCGGACATTATACAGGACGGCACTGGAGGATTCTGGGTGAGGACCGGACAGGTGACTGCTGGGACATTATACAGGACGGCACTGGAGGATTCTGGGTGAGGACCGGAGAGGTGACTGCTGGGACATTATACAGGACAGCACTGGAGGATTCTGGGTGAGGACCGGAGAGGTGACTGCTGGGACATTATACAGGACAGCACTGGAGGATTCTGGGTGATGAGTGGAGAGGTGATTGCTGGGACATTATACAGGACAGCACTGGAGGATTCTGGGTGATGACTGGAGAGGTGACTGCTGGACATTATACAGGACAGCACTGGAGGATACTGGGTGATGACCGGAGAGGTGACTGCTGGGACATTATACAGGACAGCACTTGAGGATTCTGGGTGAGGACCGGAGAGGTGACTGCTGGGACAATATACAGGACAGCACTGGAGGATTCTGGGTGATGAGCGGAGAGGTGACTGCTGGGACATTATACAGGACAGCACTGGAGGATTCTGGGTGATGAGCGGAGAGGTGACTGCTGAGACATTATACAGGACGGCACTGGAGGATTCTGGGTGATGAGCGGAGAGGTGACTGCTGGGACATTATACAGGACGGCACTGGAGGATTCTGGGTGATGAGCGGAGAGGTGACTGCTGGGACATTATACAGTACAGCACTGGAGGATTCTGGGTGATGAGTGGAGAGGTGTCTGCTGGGACATTATACAGGACAGCACTGGAGGATTCTGGGTGATGAGCGGAGAGGTGACTGCTGGGACATTATACAGGACAGCACTGGAGGATTCTGGGTGATGACCGGAGAGGTGACTGCTGGGACATTATACAGGACAGCACTGGAGGATTCTGGGTGATTACCGGAGAGGTGACTGCTGGGACATTATACAGGACAGCACTGGAGGATTCTGGGTGATGATCGGAGAGGTGACTGCTGGGACATTATGCAGGACAGCACTGGAGGATTCTGGGTGATGACTGGAGAGGTGACTGCTGGGACATTATACAGGACAGCACTGGAGGATTCTGGGAGATGACCTGAGAGGTGACTGCTGGGACATTATACAGGACAGCACTGGAGGATTCTGGGTGATGAGCGGAGAGGTGACTGCTGGGACATTATACAGGACAGCACTGGAGGATTCTGGGTGATGAGCGGAGAGGTGACTGCTGGGACATTATACAGGACAGCACTGGAGGATTCTGGGAGATGAGCGGAGAGGTGACTGCTGGGACATTATACAGGACAGCACTGGAGGATTCTGGGTGATGACCTGAGAGGTGACTGCTGGGACATTATACAGGACAGCACTGGAGGATTCTGGGTGATGACCGGAGAGGTGACTGCTGGGACATTATACAGGACAGCACTGGAGGATTCTGGGTGATGAGCGGAGAGGTGACTGCTGGGACATTATACAGGACGGCACTGGAGGATTCTGGGTGATGAGCGGAGAGGTGACTGCTGGGACATTATACAGGACGGCACTGGAGGATTCTGGGTGATGAGTGGAGAGGTGACTGCTGGGACATTATACAGGACAGCACTGGAGGATTCTGGGTGATGAGTGGAGAGGTGACTGCTGGGACATTATACAGGACAGCACTGGAGGATACTGGGTGATGACCGGAGAGGTGACTGCTGGGACATTATACAGGACAGCACTGGAGGATACTGGGTGATAACCGGAGAGGTGACTGCTCGGACATTATACAGGACGGCACTGGAGGATTCTGGGTGAGGACCGGACAGGTGACTGCTGGGACATTATACAGGACGGCACTGGAGGATTCTGGGTGAGGACCGGAGAGGTGACTGCTGGGACATTATACAGGACAGCACTGGAGGATTCTGGGTGAGGACCGGAGAGGTGACTGCTGGGACATTATACAGGACAGCACTGGAGGATTCTGGGTGATGAGTGGAGAGGTGATTGCTGGGACATTATACAGGACAGCACTGGAGGATTCTGGGTGATGACTGGAGAGGTGACTGCTGGACATTATACAGGACAGCACTGGAGGATACTGGGTGATGACCGGAGAGGTGACTGCTGGGACATTATACAGGACAGCACTTGAGGATTCTGGGTGAGGACCGGAGAGGTGACTGCTGGGACAATATACAGGACAGCACTGGAGGATTCTGGGTGATGAGCGGAGAGGTGACTGCTGGGACATTATACAGGACAGCACTGGAGGATTCTGGGTGATGAGCGGAGAGGTGACTGCTGAGACATTATACAGGACGGCACTGGAGGATTCTGGGTGATGAGCGGAGAGGTGACTGCTGGGACATTATACAGGACGGCACTGGAGGATTCTGGGTGATGAGCGGAGAGGTGACTGCTGGGACATTATACAGTACAGCACTGGAGGATTCTGGGTGATGAGTGGAGAGGTGTCTGCTGGGACATTATACAGGACAGCACTGGAGGATTCTGGGTGATGACCGGAGAGGTGACTGCTGGGACATTATACAGGACAGCACTGGAGGATTCTGGGTGATGACCGGAGAGGTGACTGCTGGGACATTATACAGGACAGCACTGGAGGATTCTGGGTGATTACCGGAGAGGTGACTGCTGGGACATTATACAGGACAGCACTGGAGGATTCTGGGTGATGATCGGAGAGGTGACTGCTGGGACATTATGCAGGACAGCACTGGAGGATTCTGGGTGATGACTGGAGAGGTGACTGCTGGGACATTATACAGGACAGCACTGGAGGATTCTGGGTGATGAGCGGAGAGGTGACTGCTGGGACATTATACAGAACAGCACTGGAGTATTCTGGGTGATGAGCGGAGAGGTGACTGCTGGGACATTATACAGGACAGCACTGGAGGATTCTGGGTGATGAGCGGAGTGGTGACTGCTGGGACATTATACAGGACAGCACTGGAGGATTCTGGGTGATGAGTGGAGAGGTGACTGCTGGGACATTATACAGGACAGCACTGGAGGATTCTGGGTGATGAGTGGAGAGGTGACTGCTGGGACATTATACAGGACAGCACTGGAGGATTCTGGGTGATGAGCGGAGAGGTGACTGCTGGGACATTATACAGGACCGCACTGGAGGATTCTGGGTGATGACCGGAGAGGTGACTGCTGGGACATTATACAGGACCGCACTGGAGGATTCTGGGTGATGAGCGCAGAGGTGACTGCTGGGACATTATACAGGACAGCACTGGAGGATTCTGGGTGATGAGCGCAGAGGTGACTGCTGGAACATTATACAGGACAGCACTGAAGGATTCTGGGTGATGAGCGGAGAGGTGACTGCTGGGACATTATACAGGGCAGCACTGGAGGATTCTGGGTGATGAGCGGAGAGGTGACTGCTGGGACATTATACAGGACAGCACTGGAGGATTCTGGGTAATGACCGGAGAGGTGACTGCTGGGACATTATACAGGACAGCACTGGAGGATTCTGGGTGATGACCGGAGAGGTGACTGCTGGGACATTATGCAGGACAGCACTGAAGGATTCTGGGTGATGAGCGGAGAGGTGACTGCTGGGACATTATATCGGACAACACTGGAGGATTCTGGGTGATGAGCGGAGAGGTGACTGCTGGGACATTATACAGGACAGCACTGGAGGATTCTGGGTGATGAGCGGAGAGGTGACTGCTGGGACATTATACAGGACAGCACTGTAGGATTCTGGGTGATGACTGGAGAGGTGACTGCTGGGACATTATACAGGACAGCACTGGAGGATTCTGGGTGATGAGCTTAGAGGTGACTGCTGAGACATTATACAGGACGGCACTGGAGGATTCTGGGTGATGAGCGGAGAGGTGACTGCTGGGACATTATACAGGACAGCACTGGAGGATTCTGGGTGATGAGCGGAGAGGTGACTGCTGGGACATTATACAGGACAGCACTGGAGGATTCTGGGTGATGAGTGGAGATGTGACTGCTGGGACATTATACAGGACAGCACTGGAGGATTCTGGGTGATGACCGGAGAGGTGACTGCTGGGACATTATGCAGGACAGCACTGAAGGATTCTGGGTGATGACCGGAGAGGTGACTGCTGGGACATTATATCGGACAACACTGGAGGATTCTGGGTGATGAGCGGAGAGGTGACTGCTGGGACATTATACAGGACAGCACTGGAGGATTCTGGGTGATGAGCGGAGAGGTGACTGCTGGGACATTATACAGGACAGCACTGTAGGATTCTGGGTGATGACTGGAGAGGTGACTGCTGGGACATTATACAGGACAGCACTGGAGGATTCTGGGTGATGAGCTTAGAGGTGACTGCTGAGACATTATACAGGACGGCACTGGAGGATTCTGGGTGATGAGCGGAGAGGTGACTGCTGGGACATTATACAGGACAGCACTGGAGGATTCTGGGTGATGAGCGGAGAGGTGACTGCTGGGACATTATACAGCACAGCACTGGAGGATTCTGGGTGATGAGTGGAGATGTGACTGCTGGGACATTATACAGGACAGCACTGGAGGATTCTGGGTGATGACCGGAGAGGTGACTGCTGGGACATTATACAGGACAGTACTGGAGGATTCTGGGTGATGACCGGAGAGGTGACTGCTGGGACATTATACAGGACAGCACTGGAGGATTCTGGGTGATGATCGGAGAGGTGACTGCTGGGACATTATACAGGACAGCACTGGAGGATTCTGGGTGATGAGCGGAGAGGTGACTGCTGGGACATTATACAGGACAGCACTGGAGGATTCTGGGTGATGACCGGAGAGGTGTCTGCTGGGACATTATACAGGACAGCACTGGAGGATTCTGGGTAATGACCGGAGAGGTGGCTGCTGGGATATTATACAGGACAGCACTGGAGGATTCTGGGTGATGAACGGAGAGGTGACTGCTGGGACATTATACAGGGCAGCACTGGAGGATTCTGGGTGATGAGCGGAGAGGTGACTGCTGGGACATTATACAGGACAGCACTGGAGGATTCTGGGTGATGACCGGAGAGGTGACTGCTGGGACATTATACAGGACAGTACTGGAGGATTCTGGGTGATGACCGGAGAGGTGACTGCTGGGACATTATACAGGACAGCACTGGAGGATTCTGGGTGATGAGCGGAGAGGTGACTGCTGGGACATTATACAGGACAGCACTGGAGGATTCTGGGTGATGAGCGGAGAGGTGACTGCTGGGACATTATACAGAACAGCACTGGAGGATTCTGGGTGATGAGCGGAGAGGTGACTGCTGGGACATTATACAGGACGGCACTGGAGGATACTGGGTGATGACCGGAGAGGTGACTGCTGGGACATTATACAGGACGGCACTGGAGGATTCTGGGTGATGAGCGGAGAGGTGACTGCTTGGACATTATACAGGACAGCACTGGAGGATTCTGGGTGATGACCGGAGAGGTGACTGCTGGGACATTATACAGGACGGCACTGGAGGATTCTGTGTGATGAGCGGAGAGGTGACTGCTGGGACATTATACAGGACAGCACTGGAGGATTCTGGGTGATGACCGGAGAGGTGACTGCTGGGACATTATACAGGACAGTACTGGAGGATTCTGGGTGAGGACCAGAGAGGTGACTGCTGGGACATTATACAGGACAGCACTGGAGGATTCTGGGTGATGACCGGAGAGGTGTCTGCTGGGACATTATACAGGACAGCACTGGAGGATTCTGGGTAATGACCGGAGAGGTGGCTGCTGGGATATTATACAGGGCAGCACTGGAGGATTCTGGGTGATGAGCGGAGATTTGGCTGCTGGGATATTATACAGGACAGCACTGGAGGATTCTGGGTGATGAGCGGAGAGGTGACTGCTGGGACATTATACAGGACAGCACTGGAGGATTCTGGGTGATGACCAGAGAGGTGACTGCTGGGAGATTATGCAGGACAGCACTGGAGGATTCTGGGTGATGACCGGAGAGGTGACTGCTGGGACATTATGCAGGACAGCACTGAAGGATTCTGGGTGATGAGCGGAGAGGTGACTGCTGGGACATTATATCGGACAACACTGGAGGATTCTGGGTGATGAGCGGAGAGGTGACTGCTGGGACATTATACAGGACAGCACTGGAGGATTCTGGGTGATGAGCGGAGAGGTGACTGCTGGGACATTATACAGGACAGCACTGGAGGATTCTGGGTGATGACTGGAGAGGTGACTGCTGGGACATTATACAGGACAGCACTGGAGGATTCTGGGTGATGACCGGAGAGGTGACTGCTGGGACATTATACAGGACAGCACTGGAGGATTCTGGGTGATGAGCTTAGAGGTGACTGCTGAGACATTATACAGGACAGCACTGGAGGATTCTGGGTGATGAGCGGAGAGGTGACTGCTGGGACATTATACAGGACAGCACTGGAGGATTCTGGGTGATGAGCGGAGAGGTGACTGCTGGGACATTATACAGGACGGCACTGGAGGATTCTGGGTGATGACCGGAGAGGTGACTGCTGGGACATTATACAGGACGGCACTGGAGGATTCTGTGTGATGAGCGGAGAGGTGACTGCTGGGACATTATACAGGACAGCACTGGAGGATTCTGGGTGATGACCGGAGAGGTGACTGCTGGGACATTATACAGGACAGTACTGGAGGATTCTGGGTGAGGACCAGAGAGGTGACTGCTGGGACATTATACAGGACAGCTGTAACGGGTCCGGGAGGCGGAACCTCTGAGCTACTATACAAGGGGGCGGCCCTTGTAAGGGAGCGGGTGGCAGTCTCTGGGTGAACGGACAGGGAGTTACGGCAAGTGATCAGGGCAGTCTCTGGGTAAGGGGTAGGTACGACCTGTGATGGCAGAGCCTCCGGGTAGGCTAGCAGGCAGATGATAGATGTGTGCTCCCAGGTGAGCAAGCGAGAGTCTCTGGAATAGCAGGTGGTCACGGCACGTGACGGCGGAACCTCCGGGCTGGCAGGCAGGTAGGTAACGGAGAAGCGCTCCCAGGTGAGCGGGCAAGAGTCTCTGGAATAGCTGGTGGTCACCGCACGTGACAACGGGACCTCCGGGCTGGCAAGTAGGCAGGTAACGGAGATGCGCTCCCAGGTGAGCGGGCAAGAGTCTCTGAGATAGCTGGTGGTCACAGCACGTGACAACGGAGCCTCCGGGCTGGCAAGCAGGCAGATAACGGAGAAGCGCTCCCAGGTGAGCAGGCAAGCTGGTCCATAGACAGACTGACCGGAGTAGTAAGGCAGACCGTCGGACCTCAGGCAAGCAGGCAGGTAGCTGATATGCGCTCCCAGGTGAGCGGGCAGGCTGGTCCTTTAGACAGACTGACAGGAGTAGTAAGGCAGACCGTCGGACCTCAGACTGGCAGACAGGTAACAAGTATTCAGGCAGGAATCAGGCAGGTAACTAGCAGGAAACTGGCAGGAAACTGGCAGGTAACTGGCAGGTAACTGGCAACGGGACCTGAGGGCTGAAGCACAGGTGAGACACAGGTGCAAACAAAATTGCTCGGGCACCTCCATTTTGGAGGAGGTGCCTTATATATGATGAAGTCCTCCGGCCATTGGCCGAGGACTCCTTAGGACGGCGCGCGCGGCCCCTTTAAGAGGAGGGGAGCGCGCGCGCGCGCGCCCTAAGCACAGGGGCCGGGAAGGAGCGCGCGCTGAGAGCAGAGCGGGAGGAGGACGCCGGGAAGGAGCGCGCGCTGACAGCAGAGCGGGGAGAGGACGCCGGGCACGGAGCAGAGCGGTGAGGGGAGCAGCGTCCCTGCCTAGCAGAGGGCAGGGACGCCAGCGCTACAGTACCCCCCCCTTTAGGCCCCCCCTTTTTTAGGCCAGACAGAAATTTAGCTAGGATGAGAGGGGCATGGATGTTCTCCCGGGGCTCCCACGTTCTCTCCTCAGGACCAAACCCCTTCCAATCTACCAGAAAAAAGGTCTTTCCTCTTACCCTTTTGGTGGCAAGAATGTTCTCTACCTCAAACTCGTCCTCAGCAGAAACCGGAGCAGGAGGCGTACCTGTAGACTTGGAAAAAGAGTTAAGCACTACAGGTTTGAGGAGAGACACATGGAAGGAGTTAGGGATCCGTAAGTTGGCCGGGAGTTTCAATTTATAGGCCACCGGGTTGATCTGACTGATGACCTCCAGTGGGCCGATGAACCGAGGCCCTAACTTATAGGAAGGGATCTTGAGCCGGACATATTTGGACGAGAGCCAGACTTTATCCCCAGGGCGGAATTGAGGAGGGTCCAGACGTTTTTTGTCAGCGTGTCTTTTCATACGCTCGGATGACAGAAGGAGTGCGGACCGGGTACTCTCCCATATGGAGGAAAATTTGTTAACAAGAGATTCCGCAGCCGGATTGTCCGCCGAGGTGGAGACGGGAAACGGGATCCGAGGATGCTGACCGTAGACTACAAAAAACGGGGATTTGGAGGAAGACTCGCTCTCGTGATTGTTGTACGAGAATTCGGCCCATGGCAGGAGATCCACCCAGTCAGAATGGTGGGCATTAACGAAGTGCCGAAGGTAACTGGTCAGGTTCTGATTGATCCGCTCCACTTGACCATTAGACTGTGGGTGGTAAGCGGAGGAGAAGTCCAGGGTGACGTCCAGCAATTTACAAGTGGCTCTCCAGAAACGGGAAGTGAACTGTACCCCACGATCCGACACGATGTGACGGGGCAGGCCATGAAGACGGAAGATGTGGCGGATAAAGTCTTTAGCCAGCTCGGGTGCAGACGGAAGACCTGGCAGTGGAATGAAGTGAGCCATCTTGGAGAAGCGGTCAGCGACCACCCAAATGACCGTACAACCGGCAGAGACGGGTAGATCAGTAATGAAGTCCATCGCTATATGCTGCCAGGGGGCAGCAGGTACTGGCAGAGGTAGGAGGCGGCCGGCCGGCAGGTGTCTCGGAACTTTGTTGCGGGCGCAGGACACACAGGCAGAAACAAAGTCTATTACATCCTTGTGCAGGTTAGGCCACCAGTAGTGCCGGGTAATAAGCTGGAGGGTCTTTTTCTGACCGGCGTGGCCAGCTAGTTTAGACGAATGACCCCAGTGTAGGATCTTCTCCCGATCAGGTACTGGTACGAACGTCTTACCAGGAGGAAGACGATTTAGACTCACGGGAGCCACCTGCATTACTCTGGCGGGATCGATGATATGTTTCGGATCCTCCTCGAGATCAGACACCAGAAAGGACCGAGACAAGGCGTCCGCCTTGACGTTTTTGTCAGCCGGGCGAAAATGAAGGACAAAATCAAAACGAGCAAAAAACAAGGACCACCGGGCTTGGCGCGGGTTAAGTCTCTGGGCATGCTGGAGGTAAGCCAAGTTCTTGTGGTCAGTGTAAATTATTACCGGGTGAAGAGCCCCCTCGAGCAGGTAACGCCACTCCTCCAATGCCAGTTTGATGGCCAATAACTCTCGGTCTCCTATGGAATAGTTGCGCTCAGAGGAGGAGAAGAGTTTAGAGAAGAAGCCACAAGTTACCATCCTCCCGGAAGATGATTTTTGAGTAAGTACCGCTCCGGCTCCAGAGGAGGAGGCGTCAACTTCCAGGAAGAACTGTTTGTTGCCATCTGGGCGATGCAGCACCGGGGCGGAAGAGAAGGCCTGTTTAAGGGAAAGAAAGGCCTCCTCTGCTTCGGGTGGCCACTCTTTGGGATTAGTACCTTTACGGGTGAGCGCAGAAATTGGGGCCGTCCGGGAAGAGAAGTGTGGTATGAAGAGGCGGTAGTAGTTGGCGAAGCCCAGGAATCGCTGAATGGCCTTCAACCCCTCCGGTCGGGGCCATTTCTCGATGGCAGACAGTTTCTCAGGATCCATTTGTAGGCCGGTCTGAGAGATAATGTAGCCCAGAAACGGAAGCGAGGTCTGCTCAAAGAGGCACTTCTCAAATTTAGCGTAGAGATGGTTCTGCCTTAGCCTGAGCAGGACCTGACGAACGTCCCTCCGGTGAGTCTGGAGATCCGGAGAGAAGACCAAGATGTCGTCCAGGTACACCACTACGCAGGAGTAGAGAAGGTCCCGGAAGATGTCATTGACCAACTCTTGAAAGACGGCAGGAGCGTTACAGAGACCAAAGGGCATTACCAGGTATTCATAGTGGCCGTCCCGGGTGTTGAATGCCGTCTTCCATTCATCCCCCTGACGAATACGAACCAGGTTGTACGCCCCACGAAGGTCCAGTTTGGTGAAGATCCTAGCCCCCCTCAGGCGATCAAATAATTCTGGAATGAGCGGAAGGGGGTACTTATTCTTCACCGTGATCAGGTTTAGGCCTCTATAGTCTATACAGGGACGGAGAGAGCCGTCCTTCTTTTTGACGAAAAAGAAGCCTGCTCCCGCCGGGGAGGTAGATTTCCGGATGAATCCTCTGGCCAGATTCTCCTCAATATATTCGGACATTGACCGGGTCTCAGCAGCGGATAAAGGATAGATACGCCCACGGGGAGGAGTAGTACCGGGTAGCAGATCGATGGGACAGTCGTATGGTCTATGTGGTGGTAATGTCTCTGCCTCCTTTTTATTAAAGACATCTGCATAAGACCAAAAAGGAATCGGAAGTCCAGGTAGATTAGCTGGGGTAGGAGAGGGACGGACGGGATGGACGGGAACCAGGCAGGTTTTATGACAGTCTTGTCCCCAGCGAAGGACCTCTCCGGTTTGCCAGTCTAGCACGGGTGCATGTCTCTGGAGCCAGGGCAGACCTAGCAAGAGGGCGTGAGAGAGTCCAGGCAGAACATGAAAGGAGATACTTTCAGAATGCAGCATTCCCACCTGCAGGGTAATGGATTCGGTGATGAGTTGAATGGGGCGAGGTAAGAGGCCCCCATCCACGGCAGCGACAGACAAGGGTACAGCCAGAGGTTTGGTAGGGATGCGGTATTTCTCAACCAGGGACTGTGAAATAAGGTTCCCGGCTGCTCCAGAGTCAAGTTGGGCTAGTTCGAAATAACGGTTCTCCCCGTAGATGATCGAAACTGACAACAGCAGGGATGGAGAGGATTTATTCTTGTCTAGGTGGACCTCTCTGAGCGAACCTAGACACAGGCGTTTCCCGACCTCTCCGGGCAGGCACGGATCTGGTGCTCCTTACTGCCACAGTAGAAGCAGCTCCCCTCGGCACGGCGTGAGTCCTGACGGGTTTTGACCATCTTGGTCTGGTCGACCTGCATAGGCTCAGGAGAGTGTACCTGGGGAGAGATGGAGGGAATGACGGGTTTCTGGAAAGTAGGAGCTAAACGCGGAATCCTTCTCTCACGGGTGACCTCTTTGGCACGCTCCTGGAACCGTAGGTCAATCCGGGTGGCAAGGGTTATTAGATCATCGAGAGAGGTAGGAATGTCCCGACCAGCAAGTTCATCTTTAATACGACCGGACAGACCCTCCCAGAAGACGGATACCAGAGCGTCGTTATCCCAGGCCAGCTCCGAGGCAAGGGTGCGGAACCGTATGGCATATTGGCCCACGGTGAGACCCTCCTGACGGAGGCGTAGCAGAGAGGATGCGGATGAGGTCTTCCGTCCGGGTTCGTCGAAGACTTTCCGGAAAGCCGAGAGAAAAGCAGGCAAGTTGGACACCAGGGGGTCTCCTCTCTCCCATAGAGGATTGAGCCAGGCCAGGGCCTCCCCGGTGAGATGGGACATGATAAAGGCAATTTTGGCCCGGTCGGAATTAAACTGATGGGACAAAAGTTCAAAGTGCAGGGTGCACTGATTTATGAAGCCCCGAGCCTGGACGGGGTCGCCTCCGAAGCGAGGAGGTGCAGAAAGCCGGGGTCCGGGGTAGGATACCATAGTATTAGTGGGCAGCGGAGCTGCCGGATTGCAAGATATGGCACTGGCGGAAGTTGTTGGTGGATCAGACAGAGTGTTCAGGCGAGTATTAACATGCCGCAGGTGACCCAGGATGGCCTCCTGTTGGGACCTCTGACGGGACAGTTCAAGACAGAGGTCCGAGAGCGAGGGAGCTTGGGTGCCACCGGGTTCCATGGCCCGAGCAAACTGTAACGGGTCCGGGAGGCGGAACCTCTGAGCTACTATACAAGGGGGCGGCCCTTGTAAGGGAGCGGGTGGCAGTCTCTGGGTGAACGGACAGGGAGTTACGGCAAGTGATCAGGGCAGTCTCTGGGTAAGGGGTAGGTACGACCTGTGATGGCAGAGCCTCCGGGTAGGCTAGCAGGCAGATGGTAGATGTGTGCTCCCAGGTGAGCAAGCGAGAGTCTCTGGAATAGCAGGTGGTCACGGCACGTGACGGCGGAACCTCCGGGCTGGCAGGCAGGTAGGTAACGGAGAAGCGCTCCCAGGTGAGCGGGCAAGAGTCTCTGGAATAGCTGGTGGTCACCGCACGTGACAACGGGACCTCCGGGCTGGCAAGTAGGCAGGTAACGGAGATGCGCTCCCAGGTGAGCGGGCAAGAGTCTCTGAGATAGCTGGTGGTCACAGCACGTGACAACGGAGCCTCCGGGCTGGCAAGCAGGCAGATAACGGAGAAGCGCTCCCAGGTGAGCGGGCAAGCTGGTCCATAGACAGACTGACCGGAGTAGTAAGGCAGACCGTCGGACCTCAGGCAAGCAGGCAGGTAGCTGATATGCGCTCCCAGGTGAGCGGGCAGGCTGGTCCTTTAGACAGACTGACAGGAGTAGTAAGGCAGACCGTCGGACCTCAGACTGGCAGACAGGTAACAAGTATTCAGGCAGGAATCAGGCAGGTAACTAGCAGGAAACTGGCAGGAAACTGGCAGGTAACTGGCAGGTAACTGGCAACGGGACCTGAGGGCTGAAGCACAGGTGAGACACAGGTGCAAACAAAATTGCTCGGGCACCTCCATTTTGGAGGAGGTGCCTTATATATGATGAAGTCCTCCGGCCATTGGCCGGGGACTCCTTAGGACGGCGCGCGCGGCCCCTTTAAGAGGAGGGGAGCGCGCGCGCGCCCTAAGCACAGGGGCCGGGAAGGAGCGCGCGCTGAGAGCAGAGCGGGAGGAGGACGCCGGGAAGGAGCGCTCGCTGACAGCAGAGCGGGGAGAGGACACCGGGCACGGAGCAGAGCGGTGAGGGGAGCAGCGTCCCTGCCTAGCAGAGGGCAGGGACGCCAGCGCTACAACAGCACTGGAGGATTCTGGGTGATGACCGGAGAGGTGTCTGCTGGGACATTATACAGGACAGCACTGGAGGATTATGGGTAATGACCGGAGAGGTGGCTGCTGGGATATTATACAGGACAGCACTGGAGGATTCTGGGTGATGAGCGGAGATTTGGCTGCTGGGATATTATACAGGACAGCACTGGAGGATTCTGGGTGATGAGCGGAGAGGTGACTGCTGGGACATTATACAGTACAGCACTGGAGGATTCTGGGTGATGACCAGAGAGGTGACTGCTGGGAGATTATGCAGGACAGCACTGGAGGATTCTGGGTGATGACCGGAGAGGTGACTGCTGGGACATTATGCAGGACAGCACTGAAGGATTCTGGGTGATGAGCGGAGAGGTGACTGCTGGGACATTATATCGGACAACACTGGAGGATTCTGGGTGATGAGCGGAGAGGTGACTGCTGGGACATTATACAGGACAGCACTGGAGGATTCTGGGTGATGAGCGGAGAGGTGACTGCTGGGACATTATACAGGACAGCACTGGAGGATTCTGGGTGATGACCGGAGAGGTGACTGCTGGGACATTATACAGGACAGCACTGGAGGATTCTGGGTGATGAGCTTAGAGGTGACTGCTGAGACATTATACAGGACGGCACTGGAGGATTCTGGGTGATGAGCGGAGAGGTGACTGCTGGGACATTATACAGGACAGCACTGGAGGATTCTGGGTGATGAGCGGAGAGGTGACTGCTGGGACATTATACAGGACAGCACTGGAGGATTCTGGGTGATGAGTGGAGATGTGACTGCTGGGACATTATACAGGACGGCACTGGAGGATTCTGGGTGATGACCGGAGAGGTGACTGCTGGGACATTATACAGGACAGTACTGGAGGATTCTGGGTGATGACCGGAGAGGTGACTGCTGGGACATTATACAGGACAGCACTGGAGGATTCTGGGTGATGATCGGAGAGGTGACTGCTGGGACATTATACAGGACAGCACTGGAGGATTCTGGGTGATGACCGGAGAGGTGACTGCTGGGACATTATACAGGACAGTACTGGAGGATTCTGGGTGATGACCGGAGAGGTGTCTGCTGGGACATTATACAGGACAGCACTGGAGGATTCTGGGTAATGACCGGAGAGGTGGCTGCTGGGATATTATACAGGACAGCACTGGAGGATTCTGGGTGATGAACGGAGAGGTGACTGCTGGGACATTATACAGGGCAGCACTGGAGGATTCTGGGTGATGAGCGGAGAGGTGACTGCTGGGACATTATACAGGACAGCACTGGAGGATTCTGGGTGATGACCGGAGAGGTGACTGCTGGGACAATATACAGGACAGCACTGGAGGATTCTGGGTGATGAGCGGAGAAGTGACTGCAGGGACATTATACAGGACAGCACTGGAGGATTCTGGGTGATGAGTGGAGAGGTGACTGCTGGGACATTATACAGGACGGCACTGGAGGATTCTGGGTGATGACCGGAGAGGTGACTGCTGGGGCATTATACAGAACAGCACTGGAGGATTCTGGGTGATGAGTGGAGAGGTGACTGCTGGGACATTATACAGGACGGCACTGGAGGATTCTGGGTGATGACCGGAGAGGTGACTGCTGGGACATTATACAGAACAGCACTGGAGGATTCTGGGTGATGAGTGGAGAGGTGACTGCTGGGACATTATACAGGACGGCACTGGAGGATTCTGGGTGATGACCGGAGAGGTGACTGCTGGGGCATTATACAGAACAGCACTGGAGGATTCTGGGTGAGGACCAGAGAGGTGACTGCTGGGACATTATACAGGACAGCACTGGAGGATTCTGGGTGATGACCGGAGAGGTGACTGCTGGGACATTATACAGGACGGCACTGGAGGATTCTGGGTGATGAGCGGAGAGGTGACTGCTGGTACATTATACAGGACGGCACTGGAGGATTCTGTGTGATGAGCAGAGAGGTGACTGCTGGGACATTATACAGGACAGCACTGGAGGATTCTGGGTGATGACCGGAGAGGTGACTGCTGGGACATTATACAGGACAGTACTGGAGGATTCTGGGTGAGGACCAGAGAGGTGACTGCTGGGACATTATACAGGACAGCACTGGAGGATTCTGGGTGATGACCGGAGAGGTGTCTGCTGGGACATTATACAGGACAGCACTGGAGGATTCTGGGTAATGACCAGAGAGGTGGCTGCTGGGATATTATACAGGACAGCACTGGAGGATTCTGGGTGATGAGCGGAGAGGTGGCTGCTGGGATATTATACAGGACAGCACTGGAGGATTCTGGGTGATGAGCGGAGAGGTGACTGCTGGGACATTATACAGGACAGCACTGGAGGATTCTGGGTGATGACCAGAGAGGTGACTGCTGGGAGATTATACAGGACAGAACTGGAGGATTCTGGGTGATGACCGGAGAGGTGGCTGCTGGGACATAATACAGGGCAGTACTGGAGGATTCTGGGTGATGAGCGGAGAGGTGACTGCTGGGACATTATACAGGACAGCACTGGAGGATTCTGGGTGATGAGTGGAGAGGTGACTGCTGGGAGATTATACAGGACAGCACTGGAGGATTCTGGGTGATGAGCGGAGAGGTGACTGCTGGGACATTATACAGGACAGCACTGGAGGATTCTGGGTGATGAGCAGAGAGGTGACTGCTGGGACATTATACAGGACAGCACTGGAGGATTCTGGGTGATGAGCGGAGAGGTGACTTGCTGGGACATTATACAGTACAGCACTGGAGGATTCTGGGTGATGAGCGGAGAGGTGACTGCTGGGACATTATACAGGACAGCACTGGAGGATTCTTTGTGATGAGCGGAGAGGTGACTGCTGGGACATTATACAGGACAGTACTGGAGGATTCTGGGTGATGACCGGAGAGGTGACTGCTGGGACATTATACAGGACAGCACTGGAGGATTCTGGGTGATGAGCGCAGAGGTGACTGCTGGGACATTATACAGGACGGCACTGGAGGATTCTGGGTGATGACCAGAGAGGTGACTGCTGGGACATTATACAGGACGGCACTGGAGGATTCTGGGTGATAAGCGGAGAGGTGACTGCTGGGACATTATACAGGACAGCACTGAATGATTCTGGGTGATGACCGGAGAGGTGACTGCTGGGACATTATACAGGACGGCACTGGAGGATTCTGGGTGATGACCGGAGAGGTGACTGCTGGGACATTATACAGGACAGCACTGGAGGATTCTGGGTGATGACCGGAGAGGTGACTGCTGGGACATTATACAGGACAGCACTGGAGGATTCTGGGTGATGACCGGAGAGGTGGCTGCTGGGACATTATACAGGACAGCACTGGAGGATTCTGGGTGATGACGGTGTCGTTGTTGTCAGGTTCCTATAAGGTGTCAGGACGTCGCTGTCTATCTCTCCATGGAGGAGTGGGAGTATCTAGAAGGACACCAGGATCGGTACCAGGAGGTGGTGATGGAGGAGCTCCGGCCTCTGACATCACCAGGTGAGAGGAGACTCTTGTTGGCTCCGGGGGATGTGATGACGTCTCTCGGCCTCGTCCTATAATAGATGATTTTTCTCCAGACTTGCTCTGGTTTTCTCTACATTTTCTCACAGCTTTCATTCCCTGATTATTCTCTTCTGATCTGTGAGTCGCGGTTTCTCCGCTGTCGTCTTCATCAGTCTTGAGTCTTCGTCCTCGGCGGCTTCTTTCAGAATCTTTCACCTTCCTTAGAGCATCGGTCACATTTTGTCTGCAGATGTCCCAGCGCTTCTGTCCGTTCTCTCCTGTGAGATCTTTCGGTATCTGAGTCTGTCGTGGATCGTTACTCAGCAGAGTCGGGGTTAATTTACTGATGATTTTCCCCTTAATCCGCTGTCGCTCGTCCGTCCCTCAGAATCGGTGGCGGCTCAATGTCGTCATCAGTCGTGGTCGGGCGTCCGGCTCCTCCCTCTTGGCTGACACTTGTGTGACCTTCCTTGGTCTCCTCCTTTCATTCTTCTTCTTTGTGACAAATCACTTTCTCCGTACTGAGCACAAAGTCCTGGATAAATATCGGCACCGGACCGTCCCTCAGACCCCGAAACACGAGTCCTGACATAAAGATGGAGCGTGGTGGAGCCGATCACCCACCAGAGCCGGACATGGAGGCTCCAGCAGTTCTCGGCCCCCGCGTCTGTTCACCCACCAGAGCCTGACATGGAGGCTCCAGCAGTTCTCGGCCCCTGCGTCTATTCACCCCTCGCTCTGCAGGAGGAGAAGCACAGAACTTTCCGTACTGTAGGAGAAGGTCGGATCACCGCGCACTCCTCTCTATAGGGGGAATGTGTCTCCTGGAGGAGAGCGAAGATTCTGAGTACAGAGAGTTATAGGCCATGCAATGCCCCATGGGAAATAAAATCTGCAAATTCTCTTCCCAGATGTAGAGAACGGCGTCTCTAGCGCCACCTACAGGAGGCTGCAATCCTAGGAGTCAATGTTTCATTCTCATCCTGATGGGGCAAATTTCCATTTTTGCATTTTTTTCCTCATCTTCTTCCATAAGACATAACATTTGTTATTTTCCATCCACAGATGTTTGAGGTCTTGTGTTGTTTTGCAGGATGAATTCTGTTTTTTACAAAGAAAAAATAATGGGGACTTGAACTTGTGATCTTATAATTACCGGGCTTCATAGGAAAACCTTGTTGTAGAGACAGGGGTCTTCTACAGGCCCCCGGCAGTCATGGCAAATTGTTGTTGAGACCCTGTGATCAAGTGCCTTATTGGCAGGAGAATAGGACACCCAACCACTTACATGGGACTGTCAGGCTGTCAGCAGCAGTGAAGTGGTTAAATGTCATCAATCAGAGCTCGCTCCACAGACACTCACCCGGCATCCTCCATGCATGAGCACCAGATATCAGGAAGGGGTTAAAGAGCCTTATAACATGCCGTCAGAATGCGCGGGACGGGGTGTTCTCGCCTCAAGGGCTCAACGACAGCAAAATGTCCAGCGGTCCACTCTATTAGTGGGATGATGACGCAGGTGTTGACTCTTCAGGGACATCGGGCAGCACAAGGGTAATAATAATAAGCTTAAGTCTTCCTTAACCCCTTAATGACATGCACCGTACATGTTCCTGTCAACACGGTGAATCTCGCAGTGACAAAGTCAACATGGCCACTAGCTCTGACAGCAGGCCATCCCTGTACATCAATATGGGGAGCTGCACAGCCTCCTGCACAATGTCCACCGTCAACGATTGCTGTGATTGGTCAGTAATCTCTGAGCAGCCAATCACAGCTTGTTGGCAATAAAGAAAAATAATAAAAACAATAAGGCGAGCTGAGATTGGTAATGTCTGAGACGGCACCAATCAAAGCAGTGAAAATAGATGGGGGGATCGCAGCGTCACCTCTGTTAACCCTTTTAGCGCTGCTGTGCTGTGTGACTTTTCTGTGATCACAGCAGCAGTTCCCAATCCCTGTTCCAGGTCCGCACCCATCCCACTCCCCAATTGCATTTTTGGCACGTTTTTTCTGCCGCCTTTTATATGTGTGCCTCCCCCCAACCCCAATTGCATTCTACGCTGAGCATCCGTGCTAAGATTTTGGCGCACTTTTTTCTTATCAACATTTTCGTGTGCGCTTCCCACTGCCGCAGTGCTTTGATCTGTATTGCTGATAACAGTCTGTACCAAGGGACGTTTTTAGAGTAGCGACAAAAAAAGAATAAGAGTAGTTCGTACCTCGTAGCTTTATAGGTGGGGAGGTAGCGTGCATTAGGGGAGCAGACGTCAGAGTGTTAGTGATATCCGTTTTTAATTTGCAGAAATAAAATAAGAGTACGGAGAATTATATTAATATCAAGAAAAACAGCTTATCACTCCAAGAACACCATCCCCACAGTGAAATATAGTGGTGGCAGCATCCTGCTGTGGGGATGTTTTTCGGCAGCCGGGACAGGGAAAATAGTCAAATCGAGGGGAAGATGGATGGTGCAAAATACAGGGATATTCTTGAGCAAAACCTGTTTCTGTCAGTAATTTGAGACTGGGATGGAGGTTCACCTTCCATCAAGAGAATGACCCTTTAGGAGATATTCCGCATTATGTACTTAACCTTTATGGATGGCAATAACGATGAGCAGGAGTGTAGCTAGTTTGCCTGTCAGTGCAGCGCTGACAGTTTGTACACGATAGGATTGCTCCTGCATTCCTATACTTTACAAGCGATCAGGCTGAAAAAAAGTGAAAGTTCCATAATGGGACAAAGTAAAAAAAAACTATAGTTTTTTTTTTCTCTAAAACTATAAAAAGAATAAATAAATTGTACCCATAAACAAATATTTTTATGAAAAAAGAACACAAAAAACTACACGTGTTATTGCCTTGTCCGAAATGAACCGACCAGAGGCGTAGGTAGGGTTTTGGTTCAGGTGGGGCGACACTTCTGAGTGGGCCCCTAACCAGGTAACCCTGATTACAGCTATGGTGGCGCACCCAGATAGTGGATGTAGGGGAACCTCAGCAGATGACCGCACTGTTACTGAATATAATCTCTATACAAAGACTAGCACTGATATTACCGCCATATGGTGACATATATTGATAGATGCCAGTCCTGCAGAACATATAGAGATCACCGCACAGTTATATATAGTGACTTACAGCTGACGTTCTTTCTGATTAAATTGTTCACTTTTCCCGTCTTTTCGATCTGGCCCAGACCGACACGACGACTTCTCCATCCAGGACTCAGAGTCTCAGGTGAGATCACAACAAAGACACATCTGACTCCTCACATTTCAGGCCCCGTCCCCATCTATTCCCAACCTGCACAAACCCCTCATCCTGCTGATACCCCAATACTGAGCCGCTGCCGTATGTGTCCCTATTACTGCACCTGCTGTGCGCCCTCTAGATGGTGAAACAAAGCTCTAGAATAAAGCAATGCCGTGTGCAAGTGTCCTAGAAAGCATTGTGCCCCCTAGAAAGTAATAGTGCCCTCTCTGTGCCCCTCTGACAGTCATAATAACCTGAGTTCCCCTATAATAAGTGCCCACTTAAGATTTAATAATGTCCTGAGTCTCCCCCCCCCATGTACAGCTCCCCTATACCCAGTATGATGCCCCCTCACTGTATAGTACCCCCACACACACACATTATACTGACCCCTTCGTAGCCTCCAAGCTGATGTCTCCCACACTGTATGATGGCCTCCACACTGTACAAAGACCCCACATTATCTCCCACACTGTATGATGGCCCCCACACTGTGTAAAGACCCCACATTATCCCCCACACTGTATGATGGCCTCCACACTGTGTAAAGACCCCACATTATCTCCCACACAGTATGATGGCCCCCACACTGTGCAAAGACCCCACATTATCTCCCACACTGTATGATGGCCCCCACACTGTGTAAAGACCCCACATTATCCCCCACACTGTATGATGGCCTCCACACTGTGTAAAGACCCCACATTATCTCCCACACAGTATGATGGCCCCCACACTGTGTAAAGACCCCACATTATCTCCCACACTGTATGATGGCCTCCACACTGTGTAAAGACCCCACATTATCTCCCACACAGTATGATGGCCCCCACACTGTGCAAAGACCCCACATTATCTCCCACACTGTATGATGGCCCCCACACTATACAAAGACCCCACATTATCTCCCACACAGTATGATGGCCCCCACACTGTGTAAAGACCCCACATTATCTCCCACACTGTATGATGGCCCCCACACTGTGTAAAGACCCCACATTATCTCCCACACAGTATGATGGCCCCCACACTATACAAAGACCCCACATTATCTCCCACACTGTATGATGGCCCCCACACTATACAAAGACCCCACATTATCTCCCACACAGTATGATGGCCTCACACTGTGCAAAGACCCCACATTATCTCCCACACAGTATGATGGCCCCCACACTATACAAAGACCCCACATTATCTCCCACACAGTATGATGGCCCCCACACTATACAAAGACCCCACATTATCTCCCACACTGTATGATGGCCCCCACACTATACAAAGACCCCACATTATCTCCCACACAGTATGATGGCCTCACACTGTGCAAAGACCCCACATTATCTCCCACACAGTATGATGGCCCCCACACTATACAAAGACCCCACATTATCTCCCACACAGTATGATGGCCCCCACACTGTGTAAAGACCCCACATTATCTCCCACACTGTATGATCCTAACTGAAATCCCCAAACTGTATAAATAACCTCCATATAGTACTCAATATAGTATAATGCACTCCCTATAGGCAGTCTGTAGCATAATCCCTCCCACCCCTCCGTACTCAGTCTGTAGCATAACCCCCCCCCCCCCACCCCCCATAGGCAGTCTGTAGCATAATCCCCCCACCCCCCTAGGCAGCCTGTAGCATAATCCCCTCACCCCCCATAGGCAGTCTGTAGCATAATCCCCCCCCTCACCCACAATAGGCAGTCTGTAGCATAATCCCTCCCACCCCTCCGTAGTCAGTCTGTAGCATAATCCCCCCACCCCCCATAGGCAGTCTGTAGCATATTCCCCCCACCCCCCATAGGCAGTCTGTAGCATAATCACCCCACCCCCCATAGACAGTCTGTAGCATAACGCCCCACACACCCCATAAGCAGTCTGTAGCATGACCCCCCCCCACGCCCCATAGGCAGTCTGTTGCATAATCTCCCTCACCCCCCCCATAGGCAATCTGTAGCATAATCCCCTCAGCCCCCCATAGGCAGTCTGTAGCATAATACCCTCACCCCCCATAGGCAGTCTGTAGTATAATTCCCCCCATATGCAGTCTGTAGCATAATTTCCCCTATAGGCAGTCTGTAGAATAATCCCCACACTCCTCCATAGACAGTTTGTAGCATAATCCCCCCACCCCTCCATAGGAAGTCTGTAGAATAATCCCCCCACCCCTCCATAGGCAGTTTGTAGCATAATCCCCCCCACCCCTCCATAGGCAGTTTGTAGCATAATCCCCCCCACCCCTCCATAGGCAGTCTGTAGCATAATCCCCTCACCCCCCCATAGGCAGTCTGTAGCATAATCCCCTCACCCCCCCCCCCATAGGCAGTCTGTAGCATAATCCCCTCACCCCCCCCCCCATAGGCAGTCTGTATCATAATCCCCTCACCCCCCCATAGGCAGTCTGTAGCATAATCCCCCCCATAGGCAGTCTGTAGCATAATCCCCTCACCCCCCCATAGGCAGTCTGTAGCATAATCCTCTCACCCCCCCCCATATGCAGTCTGTAGCATAATCCCCTCACCCCCATAGGCAGTCTGTAGCATTATCCCCTCACCCCCCCCCCATAGATAGTCTGTAGCATAATCCCCCCCCCCACAGGCAGCCTATAGCATAATCCCCCCCCCACAGGCAGCCTGTAGCATAATCCCCCCCCCACAGGCAGCCTGTAGCATAATCCCCCCCCAACGGGCAGCCGGTAGCATAATCTCCCCCCCCAGAGGCAGTCTGTAGCATAATCCCCTCACCCCCCCCATAGGCAGTCTGTAGCATAATCCTCTCAACCCCATAGGCAGTCTGTAGCATTATCCCCTCACCCCCCCATAGGTAGTCTGTATCATAATCCCCCCCACAGGCAGCCTATAGCATAATCCCCCCCCACAGGCTGCCTGTAGCGTAATCCCCCCCCCCACAGGCTGCCTGTAGCGTAATCCCCCCCCCCACAGGCAGCCTGTAGAATAATCCCCTCCCCACAGGCAGCCTGTAGCATAATCCCCCCCCCACAGGCAGCCTGTAGCATAATCCCCCCCCCCCACAGGCAGCCTGTAGCATAATCCCCCCCATAGGCAGTCTGTAGCATAATCCTCTCACCCCCCCCCCATATGCAGTCTGTAGCATAATCCCCTCACCCCCATAGGCAGTCTGTAGCATTATCCCCTCACCCCCCCCCCATATGCAGTCTGTAGCATAATCCCCCCCCCCACAGGCAGCCTGTAGCATAATCCCCCCCCCCACAGGCAGCCTATAGCATAATCCCCCCCCCACAGGCAGCCTGTAGCATAATCCCCCCCCACAGGCAGCCTGTAGCATAATCCCCCCCCAACGGGCAGCCGGTAGCATAATCCCCCCCCCCACAGGCAGTCTGTAGCATAATCCCCTCACCCCCCCCCATAGGCAGTCTGTAGCATAATCCTCTCAACCCCATAGGCAGTCTGTAGCATTATCCCCTCACCCCCCCATAGGTAGTCTGTATCATAATCCCCCCCACAGGCAGCCTATAGCATAATCCCCCCCCACAGGCTGCCTGTAGCGTAATCCCCCCCCCCCACAGGCTGCCTGTAGCGTAATCCCCCCCCCCACAGGCAGCCTGTAGAATAATCCCCCCCCCCCACAGGCAGCCTGTAGCATAATCCCCCCCCACAGGCAGCCTGTAGCATAATCCCCCCCCCCCCCCCACAGGCAGCCTGTAGCATAATCCCCCCCACAGGCAGCCTGTAGCATAATCCCCCCCCCCACAGGCATCCTGTAGCATAATCCCCCCCCACAGGCAGCCTGTAGCATAATCCCCCCCCCCCACAGGCAGCCTGTAGCATAATCCCCCCCCCCACAGGCAGCCTGTAGCATAATCCCCCCCCCCACAGGCAGCCTGTAGCATAATCCCCCCCACAGGCAGCCTGTAGCTTAATCCCCCCCCCACAGGCAGCCTGTAGCATAAACCCCCCCACAGGCAGCCTGTAGCATAAATCCCCCCCCCCCACAGGCAGCCTGTAGCGTAATCCCCCCCCCACAGGCAGCCTGTAGCATAATCCCCCCCCACAGGCAGCCTGTAGCATAAACCCCCCCCCCACAGGCAGTCTGTAGCATAATCCCCCCCCCCCCCACAGGCAGCCTGTAGCATAATCCCCCCCCCCCCTCAGGCAGCCTGTAGCATAATCCCCCCCCCACAGGCAGCCGGTAGCATAATCCCCCCCCACAGGCAGCCTGTAGCATAAACCCCCCCCCCCCACAGGCAGTCTGTAGCATAATCCCCCCCCCCCACAGGCAGCCTGTAGCATAATCCCCCCCCCACAGGCAGCCTGTAGCATAATCCCCCCCCCACAGGCAGCCGGTAGCATAATCTCCCCCACAACAGGCAGTCTGTAGCATAATCCCCTCACCCCCCCCATAGGCAGTCTGTAGCATAATCCTCTCAACCCCATAGGCAGTCTGTAGCATTATCCCCTCACCCCCCCATAGGTAGTCTGTTTCATAATCCCCCCCACAGGCAGCCTATAGCATAATCCCCCCCCCACAGGCTGCCTGTAGCGTAATCCCCCCCCCCACAGGCTGCCTGTAGCGTAATCCCCCCCCCACAGGCAGCCTGTAGAATAATCCCCCCCCCCACAGGCAGCCTGTAGCATAATCCCCCCCCACAGGCAGCCTGTAGCATAATCCCCCCCCCCCCACAGGCAGCCTGTAGCATAATCCCCCCCACAGGCAGCCTGTAGCATAATCCCCCCCCACAGGCAGCCTGTAGCATAATCCCCCCCCACAGGCAGCCTGTAGCACAATCCCCCCCCCCACAGGCAGCCTGTAGCATAATCCCCCCCCCACAGGCAGCCTGTAGCATAATCCCCCCCCCACAGGCAGCCTGTAGCATAATCCCCCCCACAGGCAGCCTGTAGCTTAATCCCCCCCCACAGGCAGCCTGTAGCATAAACCCCCCCACAGGCAGCCTGTAGCATAACCCCCCCCCCCCCCCCAGGCAGCCTGTAGCGTAATCCCCCCCCCACAGGCAGCCTGTAGCACAATCCCCCCCCCACAGGCAGCCTGTAGCATAATCCCCCCCCCACAGGCAGCCTGTAGCATAATCCCCCCCCCACAGGCAGCCTGTAGCATAATCCCCCCCACAGGCAGCCTGTAGCTTAATCCCCCCCCCCACAGGCAGCCTGTAGCATAAACCCCCCCACAGGCAGCCTGTAGCATAACCCCCCCCCCCCAGGCAGCCTGTAGCGTAATCCCCCCCCCCCCACAGGCAGCCTGTAGCATAAACCCCCCCCCCCCAGGCAGCCTGTAGCGTAATCCCCCCCCCACAGGCAGCCTGTAGCATAATCCCCCCCCACAGGCAGCCTGTAGCATAAACGCCCCCCCCACAGGCAGCCTGTAGCATAATCCCCCCCCCCCCACAGGCAGCCTGTAGCATAATCCCCCCCCACAGGCAGCCTGTAGCATAAACCCCCCCCCCCACAGGCAGCCTGTAGCATAAACCCCCCCACAGGCGGCCTGTAGCATAAACCCCCCCCCCACAGGCAGCCTGTAGCATAATCCCCCCCCACAGGCGGCCTGTAGCATAAACCCCCCCCCCACAGGCAGTCTGTAGCATAATCCCCCCCCCCCCCCCACAGGCAGCCTGTAGCATAATCCCCCCCCCCACAGGCAGCCTGTAGCATAAACCCCCCCACAGGCGGCCTGTAGCATAAACCCCCCCCCCACAGGCAGTCTGTAGCATAATCCCCCCCCCCCCCCCCCACAGGCAGCCTGTAGCATAATCCCCCCCCCCACAGGCAGCCTGTAGCATAATCACCCCCACAGGCAGTCTGTAGCATAACCCCCCCCCCCAATAAGAAAAAATAAATAAGTAAGCACAGTACTCGCCTCTCTCTCCTCCTTGTTCCCCCGCTGCTCCGAGCGACGGCACACATCATCAGAACCGCGGGTCGGGCACCAATTGATGACGTCAGTAACGTCAGACACAGAGGACGCTCCCTCTCCCATCACTGAGCTTGCGGTTGTGTTGAGACGTGCGGGGGGGGGGGGGCCCGATGCTCTAGGGCCCCACAGCAGCCGCCAGGCAGTGCAGAGACATCGGGTCTCCCTGCTCTGTCCGGAGTGTAACTGTAGCGGCGTATGCTGCATGCCGCTACAGTTACAATAGCGTAGCTCCGGGTGGGCTCCCTCAGAACACGGCCCCCTCTCCCCCCCCCCCCCCCCCCCGGTAGTTACACTAATCTATAAAACTGTCCCACTAATTAACCTCTTTAGTTAACACCATAAAAAAAAAAAAAAAAACAATGCTTTTTCATCATAAAACGCGATCAAAAAGACGAATGTAAATTAAAATGGTTTCGTTGAAAACATCATCTTGTTCTGCGAAAAACAAGCCGCCATCCAGCTCCATCAGCCGAAAAATAAAAAAGTTATAGCTCTCAGAATAAAGTGATGCAAAAATAATTATTTTTTCTATAAAAGGTTTTTATTGCATAAAAACGCTAAAACATAAAAAAATATAAATGTGGTATCGCAGTAATCGTACTAACCCGAAAAATAAAGCTGCCTTATCAATTTTACCACACGTGGAGCAGCATGCAAAACAAAAGAAACAATCCTGTTTTTTGTTCATTTTGCCTCACAAAAATTAGAATAGAAACCAATTAAAAAAGTCATGTGCCCGAAAATAGTACCAATAAAAACGTCAACTTGTCCCTTATAAAACAAGCCGTCACGTAACTCTATCGGTCAAAATATGGAAACATTATAGCTGTCAAAATATGGCGATGCAGTAACTATTTTTCGCATAAAAAAAAAAACGTCTTTTAGTGTCACAGCAGCCAAACCTAAAAACCCGATATAAATCTGTTATCGCTGTAATTGCACTGGCCTGAAGAATAAAGTTGTCTAATCACTTATACAGCACAAGGAACGGCGTAAAGAATAAATAAAACCAATTCTTCACCTGCTGTTGATTTGTTTATTATGTCTCCCAAAGGTCGCAGTAAGGCTCTGCTCACATTTATCCTGCGCTCTACGCTGAGCGCTTATAGTGGTGTTTCCCAAATGTGGCTGTACAGTACTGCTTAGCCATACGGCGATACTTGGGAGGGACGGAGCACTGTTTGCCTTCTGGAGCGCAGATTTTCCTAGGATAGTATGTGGACTCCATATACAGAGCCCCTAAGTGCTAGAAGAGCAGAATCCCCCTCAAGTGACCTCGTTTTGGGAATTATACCCCTTTGGGAATTTATCTACAGGATTAGAGATGATTTTAACTCCATGGGTCTTTTCCTGAAACAAGTATGAGCGGATCTTGCTGATTGAAAATTGCAAATTGCCATTGTAATGACCAAGTATATTGTAGTGACCTTACATTGTGCCCAGCTCGTGCTTCTGGAGACATGCACCCTTAAATTAGGCAGGCACTCATCACTACAGAAATGCCAAACATGTGGCGCTATATGTGGTTTAGGCACACTAGGGCTAAAAGGAAGGGGGACATTTGGATTTGGGAGCGCAAAATCCGCTAGATTTCTTTTTGGGGAGGCGTTGGGGGGGCAAGGAGCCATTTTGCTTTTCCACAGCCTTTGTACAACCAGTAATGTGGAAGCATCCTATATTTCCAGTAACAGATGACTGACCTGAGTGGGGATTTGCTTTTTTTTGTGGACTTAGTTGAAGCTTTTATTGGGAACATTTTACATAGTATTTTGGATCACCTTTATCTTGTGCTCTCCACTGATCACTTACATTAGGGTTTCCACCTAAATCTCCAAGTGACAAGATTGAGATGAAAACCCAGAGGGATCCATTCCCTATAATGAGGCAGCAGAGTTACTATGGACTCTGTCTGACCTCTGTTCAGAGGTGTCCTTTTTTTTTTTTTCCAGTGGTGCACAAAACTATGGCCAATGGTGCCTTTAGGCATGCCTAAAAAGAAGGACACCACTGGATCATAGGCTGCTAGATGGTGTCCACAGTGCCTCCATCTGCATCATTATAGAGAATGTTCTGCCAGGGAGTTCCGTCTAAATCACTTATTTCAGAAATTTACATGGAAACCTTGGTGTAAGAAATCCAAAACGACTCTTTGAAACCTTCAAATTCCTCTTGAGCCCTAAAGTACAAACCCCTGTCACCAACCTAAGGTTTGACGATCTGGCCACTTCCTACAAAAAATCAATCATATCTGTCAAGACATCTTTGCACACACCCCTCAGAGTCTGGATCCCCTTCCCTCCCACACCTCAAGTTCACTTGCCATCTTTTGAGTCTGACACAGAAGAAGTGACCAGACTCCTTGCTTCTTCTTGCCCTAGAACCTGCAATAGTGACCCTATTCCCTCACATCTCCTTCAGTCCCTTTCCCCAGCTGTTACTATTCACCTAACTAAAATATTTAACCTCTCTCTCTTCGAGTATCTTCCCTTCTTCATTCAAACATGCCATCATAACCCCTTTTATTTGAAAAGCCATCCTTGGACCAGAACTGCGCTGCTAGCTACAGACCGGTCTTTAGTCTTCCTTTCATTTCAAAATTCCTGGAACGCTTGGTCCACTCCCGTCTCATCCACTATATCTCAGATAACTCTCTTCTCGACCTTTTACACTCTGGTTTCCGCTCTTCACACTCTACTGAAAGTGCACTTACTAAAGTCTCTAATGACCTACTAACAGCAAAATCTAATGGTCAGTACTCCCTGCTGTTTCTCCTAGATCTCTTTGCCGCATTTGACAATGTGGATAATCAGCTCCTCCTAACTATGCTCCTCCTAACTAGCCCTCAAGGACACCGTTCACTCCTGGTTCTCCTCCTATCTCTCTGACCGCTTCTTCATGGTATATTTTGCCGGCTCTTCTTCCTCTAATCTTCCCCTTACTATTGGGGTTCCTCAAGGCTTAGCCCTAGGCCCTCTCCTTTTCTCCTTGTGTACTGCCCCTATTGGACAAGCCATCAGCATTATCTCTATGCTGATGACACCCAACTATACACCGCTTCACCTGACATCACCCCCACTCTAATACAAAATATCAGTTATTGTCTTTCTGCCGTCTATAACTGTCATGGGTGTGTCAGGTTTAACAGACAGTCATACGGGGTCCAGCTGTAGAAGGTCGCTGCTTTGGACTTGCAAGCATCTTCCTGATCCTTTCATTATCCCTCTCTCTCTAGGACCCAGCTTTGATCCTCACCTTGGTTGGGGATTATACCTTTAGGACCCAGCTGTGATACTCACCTTCTGCTATTAATTACCACACCCTTGCTGTATCCTTAAATACACTCAGTTTCTCCAGAGAGTTGGTAGTGATAGAGAAAGTTTCCTTGGGTGGTTCAACCATAACTCCCAAGCAGCAAGCTCGCTGTCTTGGGGTCATATTTGGCACATAACTTTCCTTTATTCCCCATATACAATCACTGACTAGCTTGTGTCACCTGCAACTTAAAAACATTTCCAGAATCCGACCTTTTCTCACCTTTGAAACTGAAAAATCTCGGTCTCCCTCTAACCCACTCTCTCCTCTCCAATCCATCCTGAATGCGGCAGTCAAGGTCGTATTTCTATCAGGCCGCTTCACCAACGCCTCTACCTCTATATCTCGTCCCTCACTTCTGTCTATCACGTTTCCCGTGAGCCCTTCATTCTGCAGATGATCTAAGACTAAAATCCTCCATAATCCACATGAAAAAGACAGAAACAGAAGCGCACCTTGCTCAGATCATACAGGACAATTGAAGGGTCAGCGGTGGTAATTACTTGCCTGAGTAAGTTGTGCATCTCAGGCACAACACTGAGCCTGGTAGAATGTGCACTCTGGTCGGCTGCTGCACCACCCGCTGGATCCCGCCCGAAATCAGACATTAAAAATGGAGGATATGGGTGGTAGAAATTGGCGCTGTCGACTATTTTAAAATGCAAATACCACTGAGGGAATATCTATTTAAATATTCGCTCAGTGGTATTTGTGTTTTAAAATCGTCGACAATGCTATTTTCTATCACCTATATCCTTCATTTTTTGATCCTCCATAATCTGAACCTCGAACCTCCGTTTCCAAGACTTCTCTTGTGCTGCGCCAGTTTTCTGGAATGCACTGCCCCAAGCGATCCAACTAATATCTAGCCCCCATATTTTTAAGTGTGCCTTAAAAACACATCTGTTTAGACAGGCCTATCATGTCAACTCATCAACCTAACTCTCCCCTGTCCCCTCCTAAATGTTAATCTTAATTTATTACGATTAACCTGCCTATTCAATCTGTCTCCACATCCTCCATGTACCCAATAGCACATGGAAACTGCAGAACCTGGCTGATGACCATGTTCTACCTATTGTGTTCTCCAATTTCCATATAGTTTGTAAGCTTGTGAGCAGGGCCCTCACTCCTCCTGTAAATATTGAAATGTGTTGCATTGTATTCTTTTTATTGTCTGTACATGTCCCTACTTAATTGTAAAATGCTGCGGAATATGTTGGCGCTATATGAATAAAAATTATTATTGAGTGCTCAGCGCAGAGCACAGGATAGATGTGAGCCGAGCCATACTGCGATCTTGGGAGGCAGAATGAACAAATCAGCAGCAGGTGAAGAATTGGTTTTATGTATTTTATTTTTTTATGCCGTTGTTCGCGTGGTATAAGTGATTATATGACTATTCTTCTGGTCAGTATGTTTACAGTGATACCAGATTTATATCATTTTTTTTATGTTTTGGTGATTTTACACAGTAAAAACTATATTGTAGAAAAAAAAATTGTTTTTGCATCGCTATATGCTGAGATCTATAACTTTTTTATTTTTCCGCTGATGGAGCTGTTTGACGGCTTGTTTTTTTGTGGGACAAGATGACTTTTTCAGCGATAACATTTTTATTTACATTCCTCTTTTCGATTTTATTCCACTTTTTGTTTACCAATATGATGAAAAAGCAACTTTTTTTTACAACTTTTTTTTTTTTTTACTGTGTTCACTCAAGGGGTTAACTAGTGTGATCGTTTTATAAGTCAGTTCTTCTGAACACAGAGATGCCAAATATGTGTACTTTATTTGTTCTTGGTTTTACATAAATATACCGTATTTTTCGGACTATAAGATGCTGGTGGGCTGGGGGCCTGGTGGCTGGCGCTGAGGGTTTGGGGTCTGGGTGCGTAGCACTGGTGGGCTGGGGGCCTAGCACTGGGGGCCTGGGTGCCTGGCGCTGGAAGCCTGGGTGCCTGGCGCTGGTGGCCTGAGGCTGGGGCCTTGATGACTGGCGCTGGGGGCCTGGATGCCTGGCACTGTTGACCTGGAGCTTGGGGCCCGGACATGGTGGGTTGGGGCCTGGTACCAGGGCCGGTGACTTGCTGTGAGTGGCGTGGCAGAGCGGCGTGAGCGGCTTCCGGTGTGCGCGGCAATCTTTCTGAAGCTGTGATCTACAGGAAAATGTCCGCTGGCGTGGCAGTGCGCATGCTCCATTTTCCTGTAGATCACACCTTCAGAAAGATGACCACACGCACCGGAAGCCGCTCACAGCAAGCCACTGGACCCAGTAACCCCCAGGAAGATACCAGCCCTCCTCACCTCCTCCTCTTCTGCTGCTGCCTCCTGCTGCTGCGATCCCACTCCACCACCGGTAAGTTACTTTCGGACCATAAGACGCACTCCCCATTTTCCTCCAAAATTTGGGGGGAAAAAAGTTTGTGTTATGGTTCGAAAAATACGGTACCTACTTATTGTTTTTTTTTTCCTATTTTATTTATTAAGTGATTTTTTAAAAAAAATATTTTTTTAAACTTTTTTTTTTATTAACTTTTTTTTACTTTAACTTATACAGTATTACCCTGATCGCTAGTATACTGCACTGCAGTGCATTATACCTGTCTGTGCTGCACTGACAGAAGCCACTTAGACCATGCTCCTGGCATGTTCTAAACAGGCCACCATTGCTGGCATACCCCGAGGTTGTCATGGTGAACTCTGTCTGTCACTTCTGACACACCCATTACACCATCGCCCTGCAGTTGGTTGCAGGAGATCTCTACGTTTGGCATTCCAGACACCTTCTTAGAGGCTGTCTCTAGGACACAGTGGCTACCTTCCTCTAGCTAATTAACACCCCGGCCTCTGTGTATCAGAGGGAGGTGCCGGCGATGTTAATTACTCCTTGTGAAGGCTTTAGCAAGAGTAGTACTTCTTGCTCTCTGGAGCTTGAGGACGTGTGTGCATGTGTCTGGATTCGTCTAAAGCTAAGCAATTTCCTCGTTTGTCCTCCCTTGTTGTCTTTAGTGTTCAGTGGGGATCGACTAGTGCTCATCTCCTCCCTTCCCTAGCCTTAGCCATATGCCAGGGAAAGACAGGGCTAGGCACGCGTGCGGCGATTGGTGAAGAGCCAATATAGGGTCATTAGTGGAGACAGGGTGACACTAGACCAGCCTAGGAGGTCTCCACTCCCCCTTTTCCCTAGAGTCTGGGCTCCCTTTCCCTCTTCCCTTTGTGTTGCATTTAGTCTTTCCCACACCTTGTGTGACACTTGGGTTGCCATGATGACCATCGGGCCTTCGTTATGATGTCCCGTGGCACCGAACGGAAGTCTCCTAAATGTTGCGATCAATGTTAATTGTGGCATTTTGGGGATAAGCAGCTGGAGGCAAGTACTGGCACCGCTCCTGGCATTGATAGCTGGGGCTCGACAATTACATAAGCTAAGCTCCCGGCGTTGATTGCGCCGGAATAGCTCCTGTACTCACATGATCTCCAGGACGTACCTATAAGTCAATGGTAGTGAAAGGGTTAAAGAAAAATGAAAACTCGATAACTCTTCTTTTAATAGGAGGACGGCAGGTTCTTTCCTCTTAGAGTGATCCCAGAGGATCCTGTCCAGGAGGGAGGCCGTGTCCTCATGGTGACATCATGAGCTCTCAAAATACAATCACTGGTAAATGGTCACCGTCCTTCCCCCAATCTCCATACAGTGAATTAGGAGAGAAGAAACCGATGGATGGCAATGTGGAGCTTTCTCCAGCTCCTCTGTGGCTCCATCCCTGGTGGAAACTTGGAGAACTTGTGTTTCTTAGTACGACTCCTTCATCTGACTGACGAGGGTCTTCTCTGTCCCTCTCCTCGGGGTCCTCATCCTCCGAGTGCAGAGCAGAGAGTATTAGGCTTTGGCCGCGCTGATTATCACTTTATACTTGAGGCCACAATGTGCTGGGTCCTCGGTACCGGTGGTGAGGACCACAACAATGTAATTTATTCCCAGATACATAAACATAAAATTACCGGTTCTGAGAGACGAGTCTCATATATAGACAGATACACGGCAGGTCATGTATTCAGTCTCTGTGTCTCCACAGATGGATCCAGGAGGAGAAATCCACCAGAGAGATGTCCCCGTCCTCTGTATCCCCAGGACTGTCCAGAGGAGAATCACAACATCCCGGAGGATCATCAGGTAGACGGTGCTGAGCCCTGTACCCGGATCTGTATATGGGGGGACATTTCTGATCGAGGTCATAGATGTCACAGATTTTGGTGGTTTCTTGTATTGTGCTGATTGTTACATCTGATATATCAGGAGGAAGATCCGACTAAGAATAAAGTGAAGGACGAGACAGAAGAAGAAGCGATGACGAGGGGGGATCAGCCGTGTGTGAGTGACGGGAAGGAGGAGATTCCTGTAGATGTTTCCACAGGTGTGTAATAATGACCGGCGTGTGATGATGATGACCGGTGTGTGATGATGATGACCAGTGTGACCGGCATGTGATGATGACCGGTGTGTGGTATCGTGTGGAGTCTCCAGTGCAGTGAAGCTTTATCCGCTGTCCACATCACAGCAGAAGTGTCCGGTGATGGCGCGGCTGCTCCTGTAGAGTCCGGCTGTGCTCCGAAGAATACCGGGGCCGCCTTCACACCTCTTCTTCATGATTTAGGAAGCACATATTACATTTTCCTTTACCTTCAACATTCCTTCCATCCTTTATGTCCATATTTTCCTTACACAAGTCCCTGCTGCCATATTATTATAGCACCATTAATTCCATGGCGCTTAACATGTGAAAAGGGGTGTACATAGCAAACAATAAGTACAATAATTTGAACAAAAACGAGTCACCGACTGGTACAAGTGGAGAGAGGACCCTGCCCGCAAGGGCTCACAGTCTACAAGGGATGGGTGAGGATACAGTAGGTGAAGGTAGAGCTGGTCGTGCAGCGGTGGAGTGGAGCTGTGGTTACTGCAGGTTGTAGGCTTGTCTGAAGAGATGGGTCTTCAGGTTCCTTTTGAAGGTTTCCACGGTAAGCGAGTCTGATGTGTTGGGGTAGAGCGTTCCAGCGACGGGGGAGATGCACGGGAGAAATCTTGTATGCGATTTTGGGAACAGGAGATAAGAGGGGAGTAGAGAAGGAGATCTGGTGAGGATCGAAGGTTGTGGGCAGGTAAGTACCGGTAGACTAGGTCACAGATGTACGAAGGAGGCAGGTTGTGGATGGCTTTGTTTGCCAAGGTTAGGGTTTTGAACTGGAGTCTCTTGGCTATGGGGAGCCAGTGCAGTGATTGACAGAGAGGAGAGGCCGGGGAATAGTGGGGGACAGGTGGATTTGTCGGGGAAGCAGAGTTTAGGATAGATTGGAGTTGTGCGAGAGTGTTAGAGGGGAGGCCACAGTGCAGGAGGTTGCAGTAGGCGAGGCAGGAGATGATGAGGGCATGCACTAGTGTTTTTGCAGATTCATGGTTGAGGAATGTGCGGATCCGGGAGATATTTTTGAGTTGGAGTCGGCAGGAAGTGGAAAGGGCTTGGATATGTGGTTTGAAGGAGAGATCAGAGTCAAAGGTAACCCCGAGGCAGCGAGCATGCGGCACTGGGGAGAGTGAGCAGCCATTGCCTTTGATGGATAGGTCAGATGGGGGTTGAGCGTGATGGGGGAAAGATGATGAATTCTATTTTGTCCATGTTAAGTTTTAGAAATCTAGCAGAGAAGAAAGATGAAATAGCGGACAGACATTGTGGGATTCTGGTTAGTAGGGAGGAGATATCGTGTCCAGAGAGGTAGATCTGTGTGTCATCAGCATAGAGGTGATACTGAAAGCCATGAGACTCTATGAGCTGTCCCAGGCCGAAGGTGTAGATGGAGGAGAGCAGGGGTCCGAGAACTGAGCCTTGGGGGACACCGACAGATAGGGGGCGAGATGAGGAGGTGGTGTGTGAGTGGGAGACACTGAATGTCCAGCCTGTTAGGTATGAGGAGATGCAAGATAATGCCAAGTCTGTGATGCCGAGAGATGAGAGAGTCTGTAGTAAGAGGGAATGGTCCACTGTGTCGAAGGCAGGTGACAGGTGCAGGAGGAGGAGGACAGAGTAGTGTCTTTTGGATTTGGCGGTTAGTAGGTCGTTGATGACTTTAGTCAGGGACGTTTCACTGGAGTGGTGCGGTCGGAAGCCAGATTGTAAGCGGTCAAAGAGGGAGCAGGAAGAGAGGTGGGAGGACAGTTCAGAATGGACGTGTTGTTCCAGTAGTTTTGAGGCATAGGTGATAAGTGATATGGGGCGATAGCTACACACAGGGGATGGGTCAAGGGAGGGCTTTTTGAGGATGGGTGTGATCGAGGCATGTTTGAAGCATGAGGGGAAGATACTACTTGTTAGTAACAGGTTGACGAGATGGGTTAGGTTTGGGATGAAGACTATGGTGAGGTTAGGGATGAGGTGGAACGGGATTGGGTCAAGTTCACAGGTGGTGAAATGTGATTTGGAGAGTAAAAAGGAAAGTTGATCTTCCGTGATGGCGGACAAGCTGGTTTTGGAGGAGGAGGATTGAGTAGATATGAGGGGAGGCTGTGGGGACTGCAGGCAAAAGCTTTGCTGGTGTCAATCTTCTGCTTGAATAATGAGGCAAAGTCTTCGGGTGAGATGAGAGAGGGAGACGCTGGGGGACAGAGCAGAGAATTGAAAGTACTGAATAGCTGTTTAGTGTTGTGAGACAGGGAGGATATGAGAGATGAGAAGTAGGTTTGTTTTGCTGCAGCAAGTGTGGACACTTTTCTACACTAAGGGCGAGGTGGGAAGCTTGAGAGAGCGAAATGGCGCTGGTGGTACATTAAGGGGTAAATCCTGATGACAAGTTCCCTTTAAGAGCTGTCTATTTGCTATTTAATCTCTGCAACCACTGACTTGTGCCAGTGTCACCAGTTAACGCATGTAGTTGTCTTCCTTATTACTGGTACTTTCACTGACGAGGGTCTTCATTGTGAGATCCATAAAATACATTCAGAAATCCCTTTTGTGTTGTAAATGTGATTTTTTTTTCTATCTTTCCTCCTTACAGGAAATCCTGGTGAGAATAACGGTTCATCACTAAAGTGTAAAAGAGAAGATATCAGGAAGCACTCTAATGGAGGTAACCTCATCACCCTTCCTGCACCTCCTGGACTTCACAGCACTTCACTTTCTTATAATCCTCCTATTCATGAGGAATCATCTCCTGAGCAATCTCACATTGTTACCACAATTCCAGGTGACAAAGTGGATAAAAGATTTCAGTGTGACAAGCAATTTACTAAAAGCTCAGCTCAGACACAAAGAAAGCACAAAGGAGAAAAGCCATACTCCTGTTCAGAATGTGGGAAATTCTTTACATATAAATCAAAATTAGTTGCACATGAGAGAATTCACACAGGAGAAAAGCCATATTCATGTTCGGAATGTGAGAAGTCCTTCACAGATAAAGGGAATCTTATTACACATCAGAGAATTCATACAGGAGAGAAGCCATATTCATGTTCAGAATGTGGGAAATGCTTTACAAGTAAATCAAAATGTGTTATACATGAGAGAATTCACACAGGAGAGAAGCCGTATTCATGTTCAGAATGTGGGAAATGCTTTACAAGTAAATCAAAATGTGTTATACATGAGAGAATTCACACAGGAGAGAAGCCATTTTCATGTTTGGAATGTGAAAAGTCCTTCACAGATAAAGGGAGTCTTATTAGACATCAAACAATTCATACAGATGAGAAGCCATATTCATGTTCAGAATGTGGGAAATGCTTTACAAGTAAATCAAAATGTGTTATACATGAGAGAATTCACACAGGAGAGAAGCCGTATTCATGCTCAGAATGTGGGAAATGCTTTACAAGTAAATTTAGTCTTGTTACACATCAGAGAATTCACACAGGAGAGAAGCCATATTCATGTACGGAATGTGAGAAGTCCTTCATAGATAAAGGGAATCTTATTACACATCAGAGAATTCACACAGGAGAGAAGCCGTATTTATGTTCAGAATGTGGGAAATGTTTTCGGGAGAAATCGCTTCTTGTTAGACACCAGAGAATTCACACAGAAGAGACACCGTATTCATGTTCAGAATGTGGGAAATGTTTTAGAGATAAATCAAATCTTGTTAAGCATCAAAGAATTCACACCGGGGAGAAACCATTTTCATGTTTACAGTGTGGAAAATGCTTTACACAGAAATCAAAAGTTCGTAAACATAGGAGAACTCACACAGGAGAGAAGCCGTATTCATGTTCACTGTGTGGGAAATCTTTTGTAAAGAAATCATATCTTGTTAGACATGAGAGAAGTCATACAGGAAAAAAACTGTAATTATGTATGTATCGTCACGGGTGTGTCGCCACGAAGATTGTCACGATTACACAGCCTGACTTCTCGCAGCTGAGTTTTTGGTGCTTTGTGTTTTTCGGCAGTGAGGGAGTTAACTCTCTCTCTCTCTCTGTGCTAGACGAGGTCCAGCCTCGCCCAGCTGCAATCAATGCTGCTGTAGTGGGACTCCTTCAAATGCCTGCCTGTCTGTTAGGGAAGTGTCGGTGAAAGCATTTCATACAGACAAACAGAGCGGATCGTGGTGTTTTGGAGTTCTGAGCTAAGTGTATATGGTGTGGGTTTTTCCCTTCCTCGCTTTATCATTTATCTCCTTTCCCGTTGGTGTTCCCTCTATTGTAGTTGTGTAGTTTTTGTATGCAAGGTGGTTTTTGTTTTACCCTTGTACTGTCTCGTTCGTCTAAGTACTGAGTGTTGGCATATTATTTCCTGTCCCCTATTGTTGTGATCGGGGTCCTTCTCAGGACTAGATTACTTAGGTGCAGGGATCCTCAGGAGGTAGGGGTTACGCTGGCGGCCTGGACCTCTGTACCTTTAACAGTACCTCCAGGTAGAGGGATTAGTCAGGGCCCCAGCTTAGGGTCAGCTTAGGCTCCTGACCTCCTGTACGCAGAGACAGCGTGACAATTGTGTCCTGGAAGTTCCTCCGTCGGTCCAGTGGGACTCGTGCGGATGCAAGCACGGCCTGATGACTAGCGCGCCCAAGACTTCGGACCCAGAACTGTTGTATTGCAGTGGAGGCATGCACAGGAGGAGGAGTTGATGTGGCTGGTCCCTCATTTAAAATAATATCCGACTACCAAAAGAGTGGGTTTGCTCCGGCTCTCCTTCCCCAGGTGATATAGAGGAGCATCAACGGCAGCACCGGCATCAGAGTGAATGCAGCAGCGGCAGTCTCACAAGCGGCAGAAGCAACAGACCAGCCAGAGAAGCTGACTTGGTCGTGAATCCACCGTCTGCAGAGGAGAATAGTTATGTGATTTGATCCAGCCCCTGAATCCGGTACCCTTTTTAAACATCAGGCTGGTGAGTGATCTTTGTGAAAGTTCGCCATGGTAATTGGGTCCCTTTTTCTTATCTTTAACCCCTTTACCCTCTGCCAATTTTTACAATTCTGACCACTGTCACTTTATGAGGTAATAACTCTGGAACGCTTCAACCGATCCCATTGATTCTGAGATTGTTTATTCGTGACATATTGTACTTCATGATTGTGGCAAAATTTATATGATGTGATTGGTGTTTATTTGGGAAAAAATGGAACTTTGGCAAAAATTTCAAACTTTGAATTTTCATGCCTTTAAATTATAGAGATATGTCACACAAAATAGTTAATAAATCACATTTCCCACATGTCCACTTTACATCAGCACAATTTTGGAACCAACATTTTTTTGTTTGTTATTAAGTAATAAGGGTTAAAAGTTAACCAGCGATTTCTAATTTTTCCAACAAAATTTACAAAATCTTCTTTTAGGGAACACATCACATTTGAAGTGACTTTGAGGGGCCTTTATGACAGAAAATACCCAAAAGTGACACCATTCTAAAAACTGCACCCCTCAAGGTGCTCAAAACCACATTCAAGAACTTTATTAACCCTTCAGGTGCTTCACAGGAACCACAAGTGACACCATTTTGGAAACTAGACCCCTCAGGGAACTTATCTAGATGTGTGGTGAGTAGTGTTGAGCATTCCGATACTGAAATATCGGGTATCGACTAATATTCGCGGTATCGGAGTTCCGTTACTGAGTTCCGATACTTTTAGAATATCAAATACCGGAATCGGAAGTTCTCATAATGCCTGCGCTCTGCAGTGTCTCTGAAGGATGACAAGCTAGATGGCAGCACTCCGCTTACTGTACTTGTCATTTAGTGTTAAAGAATTTATTAAAAAAAAATAATAGTGTTTTCATGCACCGTCTGTTTAAAAAAGCCAGCCGGCAATTCAGCAGCGGCATACACTGGTACCCGACAATTTACAAAAGAAAGAATAGAGCATCACACATAGATTAGATAGATAGAAACATGTCAGTCACATATATAAGTACAGTGACAGTGTTGCTTACTGTACTTGTCATTTAGTGTAAAGGATTTATAAAAAAAAATAATAGTGTTTTCGTGCACCGTCTCTTTAAAAAAGCCGGCCGGCAATTCAGCATCGGTACCCGACAATTTAGAATAGAGAGAATAGAGCATCACACATAGATTAGATAGATAGAAACATGTCAGTCACATATATAATAAGTATAGTGATAGTGTTGATGACTGTACTTGTCATTTAGTGTTAAAATAAAGGATTTATTGAAAAAAAAATTGGCGTGGGGTTCCCCTTAATTTTAGGCTCTAGCGGAGGTTAAGCAGACGGCTGGGGCAGATGTTTGAAGCCTGGGAAGGGGGTAATACCCACGGAGCTTCCCAGGCTACTAATATCAGCCCCCAGCTGAATACCTAGCCTTTACTAGCTATTAAAATGGGGGACCCCCCCAAAAAAATGACGTGGGGTCCCCCCTATTGTAATAGCTAGCAAAGGCTAGGCAGACAGCTGGGAGCTGATATTAATAGCCCAGGAAGGGTACCATGAATATTGGCCCCCTCCCAGGCTAGAAACACCAGCTGTCAGCCGCCCCAGAAATGGCGCATCCATAGGATGTGCCAATTCTGGCACTTAGCCTCGCTCTTCCCACTGCCCTGTAGCGGTGGCAGTGGGGTAATAGGGCTGGGGTTGATGCCAGCTTATAATGCCAGCTGACATCAAGCCCAGGTTACACTGTGTTCCAAATTATTATGCAAATAATATTTTCTCAGATTTTCCCAAATTCCCTATATGAATTGCAGTCATTGTAATTTTCCAGTCAAATAACTATTAGATTACAATTGAAAGGTTTTTGTACAAACTGCCTATGATAACAGGATATTTTTAAAAAAATAAAACACTCAAACTGCACTCAAAATGCATGCATTCATCGAGAAATGTCATTTGAACATTTTACTACCTTATCAGGCCATGTGGTATGTGAGACATCATCAGACACATCCATACAGTGCTGAAAAAAACATGGGAACAACATGGTGAAGACCCCTGAAAGCATCTCTGACTCCCAGGTTGCTGCCTAAAACTGTGGTCATCAGACATGATCCTATCTTACTGCGGTAATAAACATTTTTGACAACGTGACAAATCTTAAACTCCATTTGAAATGGGCAAGGTGTTTGTCAAGGGACGAAGAAATGGATGTTATGGTGATGGTGATAGTAAATGCAGAGGCCATGGGCAAGATGAAACTGTGCCTGCTGAGGGAGCACAACAAACACCCACATCATGTCAAACTACCTTCCTTTCCCAATTTTTAGGGGGCCACGGAACACCACTTTTGAAGCCAGAGCAGTGTGAAAAGGTTGTTGGTTGGATAGCAGATAATGCTTCCAGTCAGTTTGCCACCACCACCTCCTTGCCTTCAACATGGTCCAGTCTCCGTAGCCGTGAGTCTGGACCACATTATTATTATTACTTTATCGCCATTTATTCCATGGCGCTTTACATGTGATACATGTCATACATAGCAAAAACAATTACAATAATCTTGAACAAAAATGTGACGGTGCCTGTTACAGAAGGAGCGAGGACCCTGCCCGTGAGAGCTCACAGTCTACCAGGAATGGGTGAAGATACAGTAGGTGAGGGTAGAGCTGGTCATGCAGCGGTGTGGTGGAGCGGTGGTTACGGCAGGTTGTAGGCTTGTCGGAAAAGGTGGGTCTTCAGGTTCCTTTTGAAAGTTTCCACGGTAGGCTAGAGCCTGAAATGTTGGGGTAGAGAGTTTCAGAGTAGGAGGGATGCATGGGAGAAATCTTGTATGTGATTGTGGGAAGAGGAGATAAGAGGGGACTAGACATGGAGATCTTGTGAGAGATCGGAGGTTGCGTGTAGGTAAGTACTGGGAGACTAGGTCACAGATGTATGGAGGAGACAGGTTGTGGATGGCTTTACATGCCAAGGTTAGGGTTTTGAACTGGAGTCTCTGGGTAATGGGGAGCCAGGAAAGGGATTCACAGAGAGGAGAGGCCGGGGAATAGCGGGGGGACAGGTGGATTAGTCAGGCAGCAGAATTTAGGCTAGATTGGAGGGGGGCGAGAGTGTTAGAAGGGAGGCCATAGAGCAGGAGGTTGCAGTAGTTGAGACGGGAGATGACGAGGGCATGCACAATTGTTTTTGCACATTCTTGTTTGAGGATGTGCGGATACGGGAGATTTTTTTTTACTTGGAGTCAGCATATTCCTCACCCTGATCCTCCTTCCTCCCACCATGCCGAGTGCCCGGAAATAACTGATCCCACACTTGGACACTCTGAAGACCTATTTTGTTCATCTTTCCATTTATAGATTCTGGCCTCTCGCTCGGCCCGCTTCAACCCGGGCAACAGGACATTGCATGTTGCGATGCCCAAATATTTCAGCAGCCATGGTTACACAAGGGTGATGGTGGGAAAGTGCAATAACTGTCGCAAGAGGTGGATGATGATGAGACACAATTGACAGACATTCAAGAGGAGGACCAGGGTGCGGAAATTTAAGACTAGGTGGTGGATGATGTAGTCACTGACTCAGCCTGGTAAGGTGACATGCATAGGGAGGACAGCAGCACAGAGGGGAGGGAGGCATAGCACCACAACAGGCAGGAACAAGCAGTGGGGTGGCCACAGACACAAGGCAGGCAACTGTTCCAAAAAAACACATATACCAGGAAAGTTGCCAGTTCAACTGCTAGGTCTTCCCGAGTCTGACTCTTTTTTAAAGACCGTCCAGTTAACCCCAAAAAGGCCATTTGCAACATCTGCAGGGGCAGCAAAACTACCAGCCTGACCACCACCAACATGTTTAGGCACATGACAGCAAAGCACCCGAGTAGTTTGGCCGAACGCTAGGGTCCAGAAACAGTGTCTGCGGATGACACCACTGCCTCTTCCCCTATTGTATGTGCACGCCAAGATCCAGGCGAAGATGCCTCCCACCCTGCACCTGTCATTGCACACTTGCAACTATAACTGTTAGCATTCACGTCCTTGTCCCAGTATTCAGTTGTTTCTACTGCAGTCCTTGGAACGGAAGCACAAATATGCAGCCACCCACGGGCCAAAATACTAAACTGACACATTTCTCAACTGCCTGCACTAGAAATTTTGCCTTTTAGGCACGTGGAGGCGGAAGCTTTCCGCAGCCTCATGGTGGTGGCTGTCCCTCGGTACTCGGTCACTTTGGAAGTGCATTGAGCTGTAGGTTGGTTTGCTGGTAAAGGGGGAAAAAAAACAAAAACTCTTTAAATCTTCTTCCTTAGCGAGTGTGAACGAGCTGAGTGTGACCGGAGCGTAAGTGCAAACGGAAGTGTGTGACTTGTGATTCAGTGAAGAGGTATATGGGAATCCTGCAGAAAATACCGGTGTGAATTGCTGTGAGTTGCTGAATTGTGAACTGCTGAGTGCTTTTCTACCTGTTTAATTTGATTGGGCTTTTTAGAACCTATTTTCTCTCTACATTTTTATAGTCTCTTATTTTACTACCTGTGTGTTTAAGGGTTAACTACATTGCACTTAAATCCTGAGGTGTAGCTATACTCACAAAAGGTTAATTAAGGGTGAGGGGTCATAATTAAGCGTTTATAAGGGGCAGCTGGTTGGGCATCCAGTCCTTTGGAAGTGCATACTGCTGTAGGTTGGATTGCTGCTAAAGGGGAAAAGAAACCTCTTTAAATCTTCTTCCTTAGCGAGTGTAAAGGAGCTGAGTGACTTGTGATTCAGGGAGTTTGGAAGGGAGGAATTTTGACTGAATTGCTTTCTGTATTTTATTAATTGTTTACATTTCTTTTTACTTAACATTTCTGTCTAGTGCAGTCCCCATTAGGAAACGAGCTCCATTATTGACAATGCGATCCAGTGTACATCTTGCCACATGTATGCAATCCTTGAACAGCCGGTCGTGGGTGCATACTGCTGTGTGAGATGTGTGCACATTGTGCGTTTGGAAGTCCAGGTACTGGATCTAAATGAGCAGCTGACAACACTGAGATCCATTGACAATATGGAAAGGAGTCTGCTGCTCACTGGGGTAGATATAGGGGAGGGTGGTAGTCGGGAGCTACAGGACAGTGAGGCAGCTAGCTGGGTGACAGTTAGAAGGAGGGTTAGAGGGAAGAGTGCCAGGGAGGCTTGTCCAGATCTGGCACACCCCAATAAGTTTGCAAAGTTGGCAGATGAGGGGGGTTTCAGCTCCAGTAAGGGGGGAAATAGGAGAGCAGAGCAGTCTAGGCAGATGCTGGTAGTGGGGGGCTCAATTATTAGGGGAACAGATAGGGCAATCTGTCACAAAGACAGGGATCATCGAACAGTGTGCTGCCTACCTGGCGCTCGAGTCCGGCACATTGCTGATCGGGTTGACAGATAACTGGGAGGGGCTGGTGAGGACCCAACGGTCATGGTGCACATTGGCACAAATGACAAAGTTAGAGGTAGGTGGAAGGTCCTTAAAGATGATTTCAGGGAATTAGGCTGTAAGCTTAAAGCAAGGACCTCCAAGGTGGTATTCTCTGAAATACTGCCAGTACCACGTGCCACGCCAGAGAGGCAATGGGAGATTAGGGAGATAAATAAGTGGCTCAGGAATTGGTGTAAGAAGGAGGGGTTTGGATTCCTGGAGAACTGGGCCGACTTCTCAGTTGGCTACAGGTTCTACGCTAGGCACGGACTGCACTTCAATTGGGAGGGTGCAGCTGTGCTGGGGGAGAAAATGGCTAGAAGGTTGGAGGAGTGTTTAAACTAGGGATTGGGGGGGAGGGTATTCATTTTATAATTGGAGAAGATGGTGCAGATAGTGACCTGGGCACAAATAAAGAAATTGGGGGTTGGGTTAGAAAAGTCAATATAGTAAGGAATAGAGGTACAGAGAGATACATAAAATGCATGTACACTAATTCCAGAAGCCTCACCAACAAAATGGATGAATTAGAATTAATTTTGTTGGAAAATAATTCTGACATGGTGGGGATATCTGAGACGTGGCTGGACGAGACCCATGACTGTGCAGTTAATTTACAGGGCTATAGTCTGTTCAGAAATGACCGTACAAACAAGCGAGGGGGGGGGTGTTTATATGTAAAATCATCCTTAAAACCCATGTTGCGTGAGAATATATGTGAATCTAATGAAAATGTAGAGTCCCTGTGGGTGGAGATAAGGGGAGGGGGAAAAAATAATAAATTACTGATAGGGGTTTGTTATAAGTCTCCAAAAATAATGGAAGCAGCGGAGAATATTCTCATAAAGCAAATAGATGAAGCAGCGACTCAAGGAGAAGTCATTATTATGGGAGACTTTAACTACCCTGAAATACATTGGGGGACAGAAACCTGTAGTTCAAGCAAAGGCAATAGGTTTTTGACAACTATGAGAGACAATTACCTTTCACAACTGGTTCAGGACCCAACAAGAAGGGGGGCACTGCTAGACCTAATATTAACCAATTGGCCAGACCACATATCAAATATGCAAGTTGGGGGTCACTTGGATAATAGTGATCACAAAATAATACGTTTTCATGTAACCTTTAATAAGATGTGTAGTAGAGGGGTTACAAGGACACTAAACTTCAGGAAGGCAAATTTCCAACGGTTGAGAGATGATCTTAGTGCAATAAACTGGGACGATATCCTGAGACATAAAACTACACAAAGCAAATGGGAGACATTTATTAACATCCTGAATAGGACCTGTGCACAATATATACCCTATGGGAATAAACATGCTAGAAATAGGAGGAAACCACTATGGCTAAATAGAGCTGTAAGGGGCACAATAAGTGACAAAAAGAAAGCATTTAGAGAACTAAAGCAAGTAGGTAGTGATGAGGCATGAAATAAATACAGAAAATTAAATAAATTCTGTAAAAAAAAAAAAAATCAAGGCAGCAAAGATTGAGACAGAGAGAGTCATTGCCAGAGAAAGTAAAAATTATCCCAAAATATTCTTTAACTACATAAATAGTAAGAAACTAAAAAATGATAGTGTTGGCCCCCATAAAAATAGTCTGGGTGAAATGGTGGATGAGGATGAGGGAAAAGCCAATATGCTAAATGATTTTTTTTTCAACCGTATTTACACAAGAAAATCGCATGACAGAAAACATGATCAGTGATGACAAAAATTCTCCCTTAAATGTCACTTGCTTAACTCAGCAGGAAGTACGGCGGTGTCTAAAAATCACTAAAGTTGACAAATCCCCGGGCCCGGATGGGATACACCCACGAGTACTGCAGGAATTAAGTAACGTCATAGATAGACCATTATTTTTAATCTTTAAAGATTCCATAATAACAGGGTCTGTACCACAGGACTGGCGTATAGCAAATGTGGTGCCAATATTCAAAAAGGGGACAAAAACCGAACTTGGGAATTCTAGGCCAGTAAGCTTAACCTCTACTGTGGGTAAAATCCTGGAGGGTTTCCTAAGAGATGCTATACTAGAGTATCTGAAGAAGAAGAACCTCATGACCCAATATCAACATGGGTTTACGAGGGACCGATCCTGTCAGACTAATCTGATCAGTTTTTATCAGGAGGTAAGTTCCGGACTGGACCAAGGAAATGCAGAGGATGTTGTGTATATGGACTTTTCAAAAGCTTTTGATACGGTTCCACACAAAAGGTTGATACATAAAATGAGAACAATGAGGATAGGGGAAAATATATGTATGTGGGTTAAGAACTGGTTCAGTGATAGGAAACAAAGGGTGGTTATTAATGGAAAACACTCAGACTGGGTCTCAGTTAACAGTGGGGTACCACAGGGGTCAGTATTGGGCCCCCTTCTTTTTAACATATTTATTAATGACCTTGTAGGGGGCATACAGAGCAATATTTCAATATTTGCAGATGACACTAAACTCTGCAGGGTAATCAATACAGAGGAGGACAATTTTATATTACAGGAGGATCTATGTAAACTAGAAGCTTGGGCTGATAAATGGCAAATGAGCTTTAATGGGGATAAATGTAAGGTAATGCACTTGGGCAGAGGAAATAAAATGTATAATTATATGCTTAATTGTAAAACACTGGGCAAAACTGTAACTGAAAAAGACCTGGGTGTATTTGTGGACGACAAGCTCACGTTTAGTGGCCAGTGTCAGGCAGCTGCTGCAAAGGCCAAAAAAATAATGGGATGCATTAAAAGAGGCATAGATGCTCATAAGGAGAAGATAATTTTACCTCTATACAAGTCACTAGTGCGACCACACTTAGAATACTGTGTACAGTTTTCAGGGGTGGATTAAGAGTAGCAATGGCCCCGGGCAGTTTAGAAGGCGCGGGCCCCCCCCACACACACCTGATGTATCACATGTCACATGATCCCCTGTGATAGATCATGTGATAGTTCACGTGAAATTAATTTGGCACAATATTAATGTATTAATTATAATCATTTTTTTAGACTGTGTGCCCACTATCCGTTTTTTAAGCGTTTCCGCAGCGGCAATTCCGCTACAGAAACGCTTAAAAAATGCATGGTAGAAGGTCTGCCATGTTCCCCAATGATAATCCGCATGTGCTGTGCACATGCTGCAGAATTTTCCGCTGCAGATTATCATTGCTGAAAAATCCGCAGCATTACCAATTATTTTGCAGAAGCGCGGCGTTTTTGCCGCCATTGACTTGCATTGGAACGCATGGAATCCGTATCACTGCATCTGTACATGCGGATTCCATGCGTTTCAATGTGCGGATGGTACCCGGGTCTAGAGGAAAGGAGACTCTCCTCCGGACCCAGGTATCATAGAACCTGTAAAAAAAGAATAAAATAAAAAACAAATATTATACTTACCTTCTGATGGCCCCAGGTGTCTTTATCCGATGCGTCCTGGCTTGCCGGCTGCTCGCGGTAGACTAAAGGACCTGTGGTGACGTCATTTAGTCATGTGACGGGTCACGCAACCGCTGACGTCGGCAGGCCATCAGAAGGTAAGTATATATTTATTTGTTATTTTTTACCATTCTTTTATGGTCACACTATATATGCCGGTTGCATGGATTTATATAGTGTGAACAAGTCAAGCACTTTCCAAGTGATGCTAAAATCGCTTGTCAACCCGCATGCGGAAATGCATGTGAAGAACGCTTCACATTCACATGTCCTTGGCAGGAAAAATGCATGTACAATCCGCATGCTTTTTTTCTGCCAGGAAGATGCAGAAACGCCCAGGAAAAAATCCAGAGCATTTCTGCATCGTGGGCACATAGCCTTACATTAATTGTATGATTCAATATTGAGCACACGCAGCCTTCTATACACAGCAGGAGGCCACACGGTGCCATCTATACACAGCGGGAGGCCGCACGGCGCCATCTGTACACAGCGGGAGGCCGCACGGCGCCATCTATACACAGCGGGAGGCCGCACGTAGCCATCTATACACAGTGGGGGGCTGCACGTAGCCATCTATACACAGCAGGAGGCCGCACGTAGCTATCTATACACAGCGGGAGGCCGCACGTAGCCATCTATACACAGCAGGAGGCCGCATGTAGCCATCTATACACAGCGGTAGACCGCACGGTGCCATCTATACACAGCAGGAGGCCGCACGGTGCCATCTACACAGCGGGAGGCCGCACGTAGCCATCTATACACAGCGGGAGGCCGCACGCAGTCAACACACACACAAACATATACATACACGCATAAACACATTTGAAACACAAAAATACATATAAACAGACATCACACAATGATATCTGCCTGCACACACTCACTCAATCACACACACACTCACTCTCACACACACTCACTCTCACACACACTCTCTCACACACACACACACACTCTGTCACACACACACTCTGTCACACACACACTCTGTCACACACACACTCTCACACACACTCTCACGCATACACACTCACACACACACACACACACACTCACCATCCCCCGGCTCCAGTCCTCCTGCTCCTCTCCGGTGCAGCAGTGCAGCCTCGGGGCCCCGGGCGGTAGCCCAGATTGCCCTCATTATAATCCGCCTATGACAGTTCTAGTCTCCGGTGTATAAGAAAGACATAGCTGAACTAGAGCAGGTGCACAAAAGAGCGACCAAGGTTATTAGAGGACTGGGGGGTCTGCAATACCAAGACAGGTTATTACACTTGGGGTTGTTTAGTTTGGAAAAACAAAAGCTTAGGGGTGATCTTATTACTATGTACAAGTATATGAGGGGACAGTACAAAGACCTTTCTACTGATCTTTTTACTCTGAGGCCTGAGACGGGGACAAGGGGGCATCTTATACATCTGGAGGAAAGAAGGTTTAATCATCACAGACACGGATTCTGTAAGAGCAGTGAGACTATGGAGCTCTCTGCCGCATGATGTTGTAATGAGTGATTCACTACTAAAATTTAAGAAGGGCCTGGATGCCTTTCTTGAAAAGTATAATGTTGCAGGTTATATAAACTAGATTCCTTGATAGGGCGTTGATCCAGGGAACTAGTCTGATTGCCTTATGGAGTCAGGAAGGATTTTTTTTCCCCAATGTGGAGCTTAGTGTTACCACATGGTTTTTTTTGCCTTCCTCTGGATCAACGTGTTAGGCTATGGGTTGAACTAGTTGGACTTAGTCTTCCTTCAACCTTAAAAACTACGTTACTATGTTACTATTTCTCCTGGTGTGCTGTCCCTGCCTTATACAGGCACAGGTCCCAGAACATTACCCGTACCCTCACCAACGCAGTTACTGGGAAGGACCACCTAACCACGGATATATGGACAAGTGCTTGTGGCTAGGGACAGTACATCTCACTGACGGCTCACTGGGTTAATATTGTGGAAGCCGGGACGCAGTCAGACACTGGGACGGAACCAAGTCGGACCCTGGGAAGGAACACGTCATCCCGACGCAGAGGATTGCAGGCCCTGGGTCAATCAGGGTTTCCCCCACATTCTACAGCTCCTGCACTTCCTCCTCTTCAGCCTGCAACCCTTGAAATGACCACATCAGTCGCAACCTGGAAGAACTGCAGCACTGCCTTGGCTTAGCAGCAACAGGCTGTGCTGAAGATTATATGCTTAGGTGACAAACCGCAGACCGCTGCAGAGTTGTTGAAAGCTGTAACAGAGCAGGCAGATCTGTGGCTCTCACGTCTGAATCTACAGCCAGGCATGGTCGTGTGTGACAATGGCCGGGACCTGGTGGCGACTCTGAGGCTTGGCAACCTCGCACATGTACCATGCCTGGCCCATGTGCTCAACTTAGTGGTCCAGCGGTTTCTCAAAATCTACTCAGATCTGCCTGATCTACATGTGAAAGTATGCTGCGTGTGTGCCCATTTCAGAAAGTCAGCTGCAGCTTTCGCCGCCCTGACACTGCTTCAGCAGCGTTTGCAGCTTCCAGCTCACTGACTGGTGTGGGGTGTGAGCAAGCACTGGAAATCAACGTTGCAGATGTTGGGAAGGATTTGTGAGCAGGAGAGGGCAATTGTTGACTACCAGCATCAACACGCCCGTTGGAATTCAGGTCAGCCTCTGCACATAAGAGCTGATGAGTGGGCATGGATGTCTATGCAGTCCTCAAAAACTTTAAGGACGCCATCAAGATGGTGACGCCATAATTAGCGTCACCAACAAGCTTCTCTGTCTACTAAAACGCTCGCTGCTCACAATGAAAGAGGAGACATTGCAGGCAGAGCACGATGAGATGTAGCAAGGAACCATACAGGGTGATTCCACACAGCCCAGCCTCATCTCATCTCAACGCGGATTGGGAGATAATGAGGAGGAGGAGGAACAGGAGCTGGTTTCCTACGCTACCGACGGTACTACCCAGACCACATTCATACCGTTTGTTCAGCGTGGATGGTCTGAGGAGAGGGAGAACGTTGAGAGAACGGTGTCCTTGAGGCCTATAGAGCGGAGCATAGTGAGGAGGAGCTGGTGATCCACAGTGTCAAATGCAGCAGAGAGATCCAGGAGAATCAGCCAGGAGAATTTGTTCACAATTGAATTTAGCTGTTAGTAGATCATTAGAGACTTTAGAGACTTTAGTGAGGGCAGTTTCAGTAGAGTGTGAAGAGCTACCATCTACCAGATTGTAGAGGGTCGAGGAGAGAGTTATCTGAGAGAGAGCGGATGAGGCAGGAGTGGACCAAGCGTTCCAGGACTTTACAGATGAAAGGAAGATTACAGACCGGTGTGTAGTTAGCAGCGCAGTTCTGGTCCAGGGATGGCTTTTTAAGAAAAGGGGTTACGATTGCACATTTGAATGAAGAGGGAAAGATACCCAAAGAAAGAGAGAGGTTAAATATTTTATTTAGGTGGGTAGTGACAACTGGGGAAAGGGACAGAAGGAGATGTGAGGGAATAGGGCCACTGTTGCAGGTTGTAGGGCGAGAAGAAGCAAGGAGTCTGGTCACTTCTTTTTCTGTGACAGGCTTGAAGATGGAAAGTGACCTTGAGGTGCGGGAGGTAAGGAAATCCAGACTCTGAAGGGATTGTGCAAAAATGTCTTGATTGATATGATTGACTTTTTGTAGGAAATAAGTGGCCAGATCATCAGCGCTTAGGTTGGTGATAACGAGGGTCTGTACTTTAGGGCTCAGGAGGGAGTGGAAGGTTTCAAAGAATTATTTAGGATTGTTGACTAGAGATGTGATGAGGGTGGTAAAGTAGACTTGTTTAGCCAGATGGAGAGCAGAGTTATAAGTTTTGAGCATGAACTTATAGTGGATGAAGTCTTCTGCTGAAAGTTATTTTCTCCACAGACACTCAGCGCACCTTGAGCAACGCTGGAGAAAGTGTGTTTGCATCGTGTGCCAGGGCTGCCATCTATGCCGGGTCATTCTGCAAGTAGCATGTGCTGCTTCATCTAGGGCATTCTGTAATGTGTTGTTATAGTGTGACAATGCTGAGTGTGGGCAGGAGAGGGAGAGAATGGGAGCTAAAGATGACTGTAGATTGTTCATAAGCTGCTGGGTATTGATGGCATGTAGATTTCTGTGTGTATGGTTCTAGACTCACGCTACAAGGAGAAATTCTAGACCCGCGCTACAAGGAGAACTTTCTATCTCTCCTTCCCGTGGTGGAGAGGTCTAATAAAATGTTGCAGTACCAGAAGGCCCTTGTTGAAGAATTATTGAAAAAATTCCCATCTGACAATGCTGGCAGCAGAGGTCACAGTTCCTTGGACAACCAATGAGTACAGGCAAGGGAAAAACCTGATGCGGCAGAGGCAGGGGAACACTGGCAAAGGTCTGGGACAGTTTTCTCAGACCTTCCCGGCACCCAGGCCCTGATACGCAATGTACTCTGACAAGGAGGGAAAAGTTTAGTAAGATGCTGAAGGACCACCTTGGCGACCGTACCAGCATCCTCCGTGATTACTCTGTACCTTACAACTATTGGGTATCCAAGCTGGACACGTGGCATGAACTGTCTCTCTATTAATTGGAGGTCCTGGCTGCTAGCATTCTGTCAGAGATGGTTTTTAGTGACACCGGGGGCATTATAACTGATAGTCGCATAGGCATGTCAACTGAAAAGGTTGACAGGCTGACTCTTATCAAAATGAACAAGGGCTGGATTGGGCCAGACTTCTCAACACCACCGGATGAGAGCATCGGAACATAAACTCAAATCCAGTGGGGTTTTTTTTGTGGGGGGGGTCTATTCCCATGCAACCCCTCACACCCCGACATGGGTATACGCTTCAGGATTTCTTCTATTTTATCTCGCCCTCCTCCTTCAGCTTCTCCTCATTCTCCACCACCATATCACCAGGGTGACCATCTTGCAACGCCCACATAATTTTTTAAGAGTGTTTATGATGCGTGTAGGAACTATTTTTAGAGGCCTACCTCTAAATTCATATATAATATATATGTATACCCCCCAGGGGTCAATGTTTTTCAGTCCATGCACTTAGTGCATGGGCATTACCAGTCTAGGAGCCCTACTCCTTAATAATAGAAAATACATTTTTAACTGAGGCCCTACACAACGACTCTTTAAATGTGTATTAGAGTGCGTCCTAATTTTTGGCAGCCCTTAAACTTCCTGCATACGCAATAACAGTATAGGAGAACCACTCTTTAATAATGCGAAGGACAATTCAAATAGATTCTATATTCTACAATATTTCATCTCTTATCTGAAATTCGTTTACGGGTGAGCTATTCGCAGTATGGATAGCATATTACACCGATCCAGCCAGGTATTATTGCCTTATGAATGAAGCAACATAGAGATGAACAGGTGGCACACTGTGTGAGGTAAAATTCTTCGGCTTTATTCAGGCAATCTATAAAACATGGATGCGGAGGAGTGACGACAGTCTGGAACTTTGAGACATTCTTATCCCTTCCGCGTCCTTCTCTTCTTCTGGGACAACCACCTCCAGCCGCAGGCTATTCAAAGTCTTCTCCAGCATGTAGATGACTGGAATAGTGATGCTGATGATGGCATTGTCAGTGCTAACTAGTTTAGTAGCCTTTTCAAAACTGTGCAAAAGGGTGCAGAGATCCTTAATCTGTTCCCACTCCGTAAACGTGATATGCCCCAACGTCCGTACTGCATTGGCTTAGGCTGTACGACATGACATACTGCATCAGGGCTCATTGCTGCTGCCAGTCACTGCAACATGTGCAGAGTGGATTCCACCTCGTCGGCACATCGCATATCAACCTGTTAACTGGCATGGACAAAGACCTCTGTATCGATGAAGCAAGTCGATGACATGTGGGATGCGAATGGCGGAAGTGAGCACACAGTTTCCATACTTTCTGAAGCAGCTCATCCAGGCCAGAATAGTGGCGGAGAAATCACTATACCACCAGGTTGAGGACGTGAGCCATGCATGGCAAGTGTGTGAGTTCGCCTCAGCATAGGGCCGCCAACAGGTTTGCACCGTTATCGCAATCTCCAAGGCATATTAATTTGAAGACTGGCTAATTGCGGTGAGCCCTGGCTGCGCAGTATGGAGGGGGTGTGGATTTGCTCGCACCGTTGGAACGTGTGTCTCGTTAAGGCAGAGGTTGATTGCGCAGGTGGAGGTGGAGGACGCAGAAGCAGTGGAGGAAGTGTGAAATACAGAGGTTTCTTCTGCAAGCCTTGGGGATTCCAAGATTTGTGGAGCAGCCCCTTCCCCGCCTGTCCCCACAGCCACCAGAGTCACCCAGTGCCCAGTCAGCGAGATGTAACGCCCTTGGCCATGCTTACTCGTCCAGGTGACTGTGGTGAAATGCACCCTGGCAGATATAGATTTAGTCAAAGAACGGGTGATGTTGTCTGTGACATGCTGGTGTAGCCCAGGCACAGCTTTCTTAGAGAAGTAATGGCAACTGGTACTGGGGGACTGCGACAGCCATCAGCTTTCGGAAACCGTTTGTATCTACCAGGCAGAAAGGTAGCATTTCCGTGGCCAACAGATTTGAGATGGTGGAGTTCAACCTCTTAGCTTTTTTATGTGTAGGATGAAACAATCTTTTACGTGACAACTGCGGGACCGAGGGCTGGCTGCGGTGCTCAGAGTGGGTGGAGTACAGTGAAACGGACAAACTGCTGGACTGTGAGTGAGGTGCAGGCGCAGATATTACGGTGCATTGAGAAACGTGTGGTGAAACAAACACAGCAGGCGTGTCCACTTCCGTTACAGCTGCCGGGCTCTCACTCAGCCTGACTGGAGCAGGTAGAGAACCAGAAGTTTTGCAGTGGGAGACCTGCGTGCCAATACTTGGCACAGAAACAGAGAAGGAGGAAGAAGCATCGGATGCAGTTGATGGGGCAGCTGATGGTTGCTGAGGTCCGCTGGTCTGCATTTTAGCGCAGTGAGATTCCCAGCGTAAGGCATGTTGTGTGTGCATGTGAAGGTTCATGCATGTAGTAGTTAAATTATTGTACTTTTTCCCTCTACTGAGTTTTTTCTTGCAAAGTGTGCAGATAACATTAGTTGGCTCATCCTTTGCGGTCTCAAAAAAGGCCCAGGCTAGGCAACCCTTGCCACCCCTGAAGCTGCAGTCCCGCGACCGCTGCTGGCCACAGCCACAGTTGTGGCTAAGGATGCAGTTCTCCTCGTGCTTGCATGGGTAATTGGGGTGCCACCTCTGTGGACTGTACTGTGTGTGATGTTGAGGTGGAGGAAGAAGAGGAGAGGCCAATTGAAGCAGCGCTTGCCATCCACTGGAGCACTTGCTCTTTCTTGGCCTTATCAACAAGGTGTATTGCTGTGCGGCTGCCAAAGAAAAGAAGTGGAGTAGCCCGTCCAGTAACAGAAGTTGTCAGTTGTCTTTGGATAGGACATGACGGTGTTGGTTCACTAGTGCTATCACTAACATTACCAGCTCCCCCATGTATACCTTGAACACCAAGCCTATTCCCCCTTCCACCACGACCTCTCTTTTTCCCACTCATGTTGCTCAGATACTGTGGTAGGAGAACGCTATTAACAAAACAAAATTAGATTTTTCCCTCTGCAACAGCTCTGCACACACTTGAATTTCAGCGGCACTAAATGACAAGGTAAGATATGGCTTGCTGTATAACATTACTAACAGAAGAAAGTATTTTTTAGTATGGATGAGGCCTGTATAACATAGGAGATATTCTTCAAACTATTTCAAACTGAGATGTCCCTGCTGTATAGTGTTAGGAACCGAACAAAGTATTTTTTTTACTGGGCATGACGCCTGTATAGCATAGGAGATATTCTCCAAACTATTTCAAACTCAGATCTATCCTGCTGTATAACATTAGCAACAGCAAAAAAATAGATTTTTTGACTCTGAACAAGCTCTGAAAACAGCTGAAGTTCACCGCCATTAATGTAGTAACTGACGTATAGCAGAGTGTATGACATTTGCCCCCAAAAAAATAGTTTGTGGACTCTTCAAGACAAAAAATCTATTTTTTTACTTTGAAAACAGCTGAGGTTCACCGCCACTAAAATAGTAGGTGGATTTTTGCAGACTTATCACGTTTGCCACACAAAACAAATCTTTGGTGGACTGTGGCTAGCAACAGAAAAAATATTTTTTTTACTCAGAAAACAGCTGAAGTTCACCGCCACTAACGTAGTAGCTTTCGTATAGCAGAATGTATGACGTTTGGAACACAAAAAAAATCTTTGGTGGACTGTGGCTAGCAACAGAAAAAATCTATTTTTTTACTCTGAAAACAGCTGAATTTCACCGCCACTAAAAGCACTAGGTGGCTTATAGCAGAGTGTAACACGTCCTGGACACAAAGAAATCTTTGGTGGACTCACCTGCCAACAGAAAAAATATATTTGTATTACTGTGCATACAGTTGAAGTTCACCCACCCAAAAAATGACAAACTGGGCTAACACAGCTTGTACTATCACATTAGCAAATGAAAAAAAAAGTTTTTTTTGTGCTCTGCACTAACAAGCTCTGCAGATAGCTGAATTTCAACCCCACAAAATCAAAAAGTGACCTACAAGGGCTTGATTTATCACATTGAACTTTACTTGTATTATTGCCTTATACTGCGTGCTGCAGAAAAATAATACAAATCTATTCTATTCCCTAGTAATACTGCTGTTAGATGCATTTACAATAGGGAAAGGTGCTAGGTGGTATCATCAGCTCGAGATGAGTGCTCATTCTGGTCGCATACATCTCTTCCACAGTCCATAGCTTTATTTTTTTTTTCATGCACTCATTGACCGATTTATAATTTTTACAGTGATCAGTATTCAGAAATTAATCAAGGTTGACAGAAATTTATCATAGTTGACAGAAATTCATCGAAGTTGGCAGCCATTTTTCATATTTGACAGAAATTAATCAAAGTTAACAAGATTTAATGTGTCACTGCCAGTTTCTCTACAGCTTCTGAATATAAAAGGAAGTGGTGGCAGACTTGATGCTACTGGAGCTGGAATTACCACCTCAGAACTCTCCAGTGCTTTGTTTCCATCCATTTCTGGGTGCTTCTTGAAGTATGTTTGGAGTCATTGTCTTGCTGGAAGACCCATGACCTAGGATGCAAACCCAACTTTATGATACTGGTCAGTACATTGCAACCCAAAATCCATTGTGAATCTTCACATTTCATGATGCCTTGCACATAGTCAAGGCACCCTGTGCCAGAGGCAGCAAGCCAGCCTCTAAACATCTTTGAATCTCCACCATATTTGACTGTAAGTACTGTGTTCTAATTACAGTAAACAGTTGAATGATGTCCTGCTTTACCAAAAAGCTCTATCTTGGTCTCATCTGTCCCTCTAAAAATAGCGGGACTGCCTGCTGTCACTATAAATTGTGAGGGCGGCCTGCTGGACATCCATAAATTGAAAGGGCCGCCTGATTGACATCAAAATTTCAAACTTGACAGAGTGTATACGAAAAACAAAATATGACTGCCTCAGATGGATACATTATATTGCAGTAGCAATATTCTGCTATAGAAAGCATAGCTGGTTGATCACCCTCTAACAATAGTGAGGGCCGACTGCTGGCCCTTTAACAACAGTAAGGGCCGCCTGATGGCCCTGTAAAAATAGGCTTTGTGACTTTCAGAGTCCCTCCTTCATAAATGAAACAGGATGTGTCTGATCATGTCTCACACACCACATGGCCAGATAAGGTTGTAAAATGTTGACATTACATTTACTGGTGAATATATTTTTCACCGTTGAAAGCAATGCGAAAGTGCAAAAACTCATCAAAAACATTATGTGTGAACACAGCCCAAGGTGTGAAGGAGCTTTTTTTTTGTTATTTATTTGGCCTTATATACAAGTCATGACCCTGCACAGAATGTTTCTTAACATTTCTTCAAGGAAAATCAATTTTAGCTTTGTATTAGTATGTTTTATTGTCAGTCCGTATAGTGGTGTAATACTCTGACAACATTGTTCACAGCTATGGTATTGGTCAGGCTCAAAGTGTGAATAGTTTTGAACAACACACAACTGGCAGACTTTAAATGGAGTATAATATTTGGCACGCTCACAAAAAATTCCAGATTATTAGCGCAGTAATATCTGATCATGTTTGATGACCACGGTTTTAGGCAGTGACGTTATAGACATAAATAATCAGAATTAAGAGCAAAAAAAAAAAATAGCCCTGAAATCTAGGGCTATGGATATCTGTAACAGCAGCAGACAGAATGTGCAATGGACCCTATTCTGCTGTATACAGTGTCCACAAACTCTGTCTAACTCCTGCTATCACCAGTAATATATTCAGCTGGATTATTCCTTAGGACTGTTAGTTTAGATGTGTACATATAGCTATGTAATATACCTAATACCTGACTAACGAACCGCCAATTCTCCCTCTGGCTCAGCAGCAGCTCTCCCTACTCTGCCTGTCTGAAGGGTAGACTGTGACGAGCATGGCGGCGCCAGGTCTGATATAGACCTGATGACGCTGTGCGGCCAGCCAATCACTGTAATGCCACAACCAACATGGCTACGGTATTACAGTGAGTGGCAAGCAATCCCTGCATGTTTATTCGCTGTTAAAACAGCGCCAAACATGCAGGGAGGAGACCCGAGCTCCTGCCCGAGCATCCCGGAAATACTCGCCGAGCATCTCGAGCAGTGAGATGCTCAGGCGAATACACAGCAGGAACGAGCAGGCTCGCTCATCACTAACGATAATAACAAGATAATTATAGAGGACAAAGAAAAGGCTGGAATATTAAGCAGACACTTTTCATCCGTGTTCACCAACAAACCGTCTGTTCCAGGGATCTTTCAACAAGGCAAAAATCAAAGTTCACCACCTGATAAAACTAGTTTAACACAAAAAGAAGTACGCCTGCATCTGAGCAAATTAAACATTGACAAATCCCCCCAGGCCAGATGGTATTCATCCACGGATACTGAGGGAATTGAGCTCAGTAATTGACAGACCGCCAAATCTCATATTCTTAGACTCTCTTGCAACAGGAGTAGTGTCACAGGATTGGAGGATAGACGATGTGGTACCGATATATAAGAAAGGTAAAGAAGGTGGATCCAGGTAACTACCGTCCGGAAAGTCTGGCATCATAAGAGATGACCTGCAGAGTTATATCACAGAGAATAATATAATAAATGATAATCAGCACGGGGGGATTCATGAAGAATAGGTCGTGTCTAACCAACATGTTGGGGTTCTATGAGGAGGTAAGTGCAAATCTGGATGGTGGTAATGCGGCTGATGTGATTTATCTGGATTTTGAAAAGGCATTTGATCCTGTACCACATAACAGCCTTATACTGAAGCTACAGAAGTAGGGACTTGGGGGAACTATATGCAGATGGGTAAGGAATTGGCTAAATGATAGGACACAAAGAGTCATCATAAATGGTACGTTCTCTAAATGAGATATAGTCAGCAGTGGGGACCGCAGGGATCTGTACCGGGAGCAATGGGGACTGCAGGGATCTGTACCGGGAGCAATGGGGACTGCAGAGATCTGTACCGGGAGCAGTGGGGGCCGCAGGGATCTGTACTGGGAGCAGTGGGGACCGCAGGGATCTGTACCGGGAGCAGTGGGGACCGCAGGGATCTGTACCGGGAGCAGTGGGGACCGCAGGGATCTGTACCGGGAGCAGTGGGGACCGCAGGGATCTGTACCGGGAGCAGTGGGGACCGCAGGGATCTGTACCGGGAGCAGTGGGGACCGCAGGGATCTGTACCGGGAGCAGTGGGGACCGCAGGGATCTGTACCGGGAGCAGTGGAGACCGCTTCTCATTTGCTCTGACATGCACTGTGAGCGGTGAGGTCTTATATAGACAGGTGTGTGCCTTTTCAAATCAAGTCCTATCAGTTTAATTACACACAGCTGGACTCCAATGAAGGAGTAGAACCATCTCAAGGAGGATCACAAGGAAATGGACAGCATGTGACTTAAATATGAGTGTCTGAGCAAAGGGTCTGAATACTTATGCCCATGTGATATTTCAGTTTTTCTTTTTTAATAAATTTGCAAAAATTTCTACATTTCTTGTTTTTTTCAGTGAAGATGGGGTGCAGCGTGTACTTTAATGAGAAAAATAATGAACTTTTTAGAATTTACCAAATGGCTGAAATGAAACAAAGAGTGAAAAATTAAAGGGGTCTGAATACTTTCCGTACCCACTGTACGTTTAGTACGATAATAGTAATTACTTAACTAGTATTATAATTAGGTTTGATCCAGGGTTCTAGGACTGATCGCCTTTTCTCGGGGTCCAGAAGGAATTTTCCCCTGTCACACACATTGGCTGAAGGTGTCCTGGGGTTTTTGCCTTCTTCTGGATCAACAGTGTAGGCATAGGGATTTTAGTAATTACTAAAATTAGTACCATTATTAGAATCTCAACAGTAATGCAAAATATAAAACTAATTTAAAAATTAAATTATAAACGGGTACATTTTTAATTGTAATAGTGCAGCAATAATGAAAATGTTAATAATGATGATAAATAGTGATGAGCGAGTACCGTAATATTGGTAATCGCTATACTTGTAACGAGTACTTTGTAATAATCGCGTATTCATTCCGAATAGCGAGTACAATGTAAGTCAATGGGAAATGCGAGTAATTTTCGGCTGGACCCTACAAAGGGGTCTGGGGGCCTGAGGAAAAGGCTGAAATGGATGGGAAAGTGATGAAACAGAATGGGAAGAGCCTGGAGAATGGGCCTGCGTGCATTTCTGACTCACATATGGTTTCTGGGAATAAGTTTGGCGCAGTATTACGCCACTTTTACAGACACACAAGAACAACTACCAAACCTAACCTAAATTGCATTTAACAGGCCAAAAAGGTTAAGAAACAGTTTTTCCTGCACAATCACTTGTATATGAGGCTAAATAAACCAGAGAAACCAAAAAATATCCCTTTTAGCCTTTGTTCACACATACTGTTGTGGCTTTTTTTCGCCTTTTACAATTGGGAGGGCCCTGACTTATACATTTTGTAGGTCCCTCTGTCATACATCATTTTTAGCTCGCTATTCCCCAGCACTTTACAAGCACAGCTAGAACGCACTAGTAGATATGTTGATCTTTGACCTGAGAAGCCTCAGGTGGCTCTGTAACATGCGTTTTGGAGGGACAGCTGTTACTTAGAAATTTGGGCGGTCCCTCCATCATTGACACTCAGATAGTGGAATACATATTCCATAGCAGTTCACAGTGTGCCCATTTTAGCATTGGGCTTGACCCTCCTCCTCCTCCACCACCAAGTGATACTGTGGCCCTAAATTCCAATGTTCAGAGGGCCTGCAGTAGGCAGGAAAGCTGAGTTTTGTGAGAGCCCTCGTGTGGCCCTGTAACATACATTTTGAAGTGCCCTCCTCTAGAGATTTTGGAGGCCCCTCTTGTGTGCACTTGAGAGTGCCCTGAATCATATTGTAGGGCCCTCACTATTATTTAACTCATTTAAGGGCATAGACTGAAGAGAAAATGGCCAAGAGACATGGAGTACTAGAAGGTAGCAGTGAGTGTGGCCTACGATCCTCGGGTATGGCTGAACTCTGTGAACCGGAAAAATAAAGCTGCACCAGTCAACTGGATGACGAGCTCAAATAAATCACTTGTGCAAGTCAATGGACAATGGATATATGGTGCCCCCCTCCAGGATGGGTTGGAGAAGCTTCTCCAAATGGCTCAGAGATTTTGATTTGCAATATTCCCCAGATAATATAGCAAGAGAAGACTTCTTGATACTGTACTACTTGGTCCAGTGCAGAATGTGCATCTTATTTCCAAAAATTACTCCTGGGAGCTGTGTCATAGGTGCAAGGAGATTCCATCACAGGGGCCTCCCTTGTCAAACATTATCTATGATGGAGTACTGTAGTAGTTGTGGCCCTCAAGTCAAGTTTTCAGAGGGCCATCAGTCGGTCATCAACAGTCAGTGTAAATTTCTATTGAATATGTATCCCCTATCTTAGTCACAATGTGGCACAACCTGTGACAAGGGCCTCCAATGACAAATATTAGTTTGGTAGGACCACTGTACATTCCAGATTTGTCCACTGCACAATGTGCATAGGGTTTGTAAACCCTATGGGATGAGTCATGGTTGATGCAGGAAGCCACCATCCCAAGGGCCTCCAATCACAAATAGTAGTTATTCTGGAGTAGGAATACTGTCCTGGTTTGTCCACTGCACAATGTGCATAGGGTTTGTAAACCCTATGGACTGAGTCATGGTTGACGCAGGAAGCCACCATCCCAAGGGCCTCCAATCACAAATAGTAGTTAGGCTTGGAGTAGGAATACTGTCCTAGTTTGTCCACTGCACAATGTGCATAAGGTTTGTAAAAATTAGCCCTATGGGTTTAGTCATTGTTGACAAAGGAAGGAAACAGGTTTTGATGGGTAGGGGAACTGAAAACATGCTCAGACACCACACTAGCAGCCGGACAGGCCAGCACCTTTAAGGCATATGAGGAGAGGTCGGGCCAAGTATTCTGCTTAGACACCCAATAATTAAAGGGAACTGAAGCATCAGAAAGGACGCACGTATGGTCACTTAAGTACCCCTTGACCATGTTCTGCAACTTATCCCTCCTTGGCATTGTTACAGGCACAGATAGCCCTTGCTGTTGTGCTGTTTTATTGAAAATTGCCCAATTTGTGCACATGTTCCCCCTACCTCTGTTGGAGCTGGTTTTCATGTCTCTCCCCATTATCCCTTGGTGTTGAAAAGAGCCGCTACCTCTGCCACCAGCATTGTCTGAGGGTGATATTTTCAGCAACTGATCTACAATGGCCCTCTTGAATAGTTCCATTGTAAAACTCTTTGGTGACTCCAAAAAGGGAGAAGGAAATTTCTCCTTGTACCGTGGATTGAGAAAGGTGGCCAACCAGTATAGGTTGTTGGATAAAATGTGTATCACGCTGGGGTCTTGCCATAGACACTTACACATGAACAGTGCCATGTGGGCCAAGCTGCAAAAAAGGCAAATGTTCTGTGTCCCCAACAGTAGAAAAAGTACCCCTCTTCTCCTCACGCTGACTCGCCTCCTCCTCCACCTCCTCATCCTCCTCTCCAACCCTCCCAGCCTGGACAGACATGAAGCTTGGGTTGGGTGCATTACGAGTCCCCTCGGTAGCACAGAAAAACAAGTCCTCTCCCTCCTCATCACCCATTGTTGCCTCAGAATATTGGCTGGGCTGGGTAGTAACAGCCATTGGGAAATCAGGCTCCATACCAACATGCTGGGCACTCAAAGCTTCCACTTTGAGATTATGCAGTGATTGTTTCAAGAGACATAGCAGCGGGACGGTTATGCTGATAATAGCCTGATCACCGCTCACGAGGTTAGTGCGGTACTCAAAGTTCTCAAGAACCTCACAAATGTCAGCGATCCACACCCACTCGACAGTTGTTATGTGTGGTGGCTGACTCTCAGTCTGATGGGCATGCTGAAGCTGGTATTTAGCTACTGCCCTCTGCTGCTCACTAATCCTCGCCAACATATGATAGGTGGAGTTCCACCGCGTGGGCAGGTCGCAAATGAGTCGGTGACTTGGCAAATTTAATCGCTTTTGCAGCGCTGTAAGAGCAACAAAAGCGGTAGAGGAATGGCGGAAATGGGCGCTAATACGGCGCACTTTCTCAAGTAGGTACGGCAAGTCACGGTAAGTTTCAGAAATTTCTGAAGAACTAGGTTCAGCATGTGAACCATGCATTGCACGTGTGCCAGCTTGTCATCCTTTAAAGCCGCCACCAGGTTAAGCCCATTATCACAGACGACCAGACCAAGTTGGAGATGCAGCGGGGAGAGCCACTGATCGGTCTGTTGTTTTAAAGCTTGCCACAGCTCTGCTGCAGTGTGTTGTTTCTGACCTAAACAGATCAGCTTCAGCAGAGCATGTTGCCGCTTTGCCGATGCGCTGCTGCACAGGTCCCAGCTAGGCAGTGATGGGGAGGCTAGTTCAGTAGAGGATGAGGAGCAGGAGGAGGGGAGAGAGGAAGTGGAATATGAAAAGATGGAAACCCTGACAGAAGTTGGGTTCACTATTCTTGGCGTGGGTAGGATGTGTAATGTCACACCCACAACCAGGTTCACCCAGTGTGCCGTGACAGAAATGTATGGTCCTTGTCCACAACAACTTGTCCAGGTGTCTGTTGTTAGGTGGACCTTCCCAGTTACGGTGTTGGTGAGCGCACGGTTCAGATTGTTTAACACGTGCTTGTATAACGCAGGGACGGCACACCGGGCAAAATAGTGGCAGCTGGGAACACTGTATCGTGGGGCAGCCACAGACAAGAGATCACGGAAAAACTGTGTTCCCACAAGCCTAAACGGCAACATCTCCACAACTAGCAATTTGGCAATCTGCGAGTTTAGTATTTGTGCCTGTGGGTGCGTGGCTGGGTATTTACGCTTTCTTTCCAAGCTCTCAGGCACGGACAATTGGACGCTTTGCTGAGACAAGGAAGTGGATGCAGTTAATGACAGAATCACTGACTGGGTGGATCAGGGAAATGCTGTAGATATAGTATATCTTGACTTCAGCAAAGCATTTGACAAAGTATCTCACACCATCCTTATTGAAAAAATGACCAAGTATGCAATGGACCAGGCAACTGTTAGGTGGATTCATAACTGGCTTAGTGATCGGACTCAAAGGGTGGTTGTAAATGGCTTCACATCCAGCTGGATGAATGTCTCAAGTGGGGTACCACAGGGCTCCGTCCTGGGACCTGTATTGTTCAACATCTTTATCAATGATTTAGATGAAGGAATTGAGGGTAAACTGATTAAATTTGCTGATGACACAAAGCTAGGAAGGATAGCTAATACTAGAGAAGAGAGAGAGAGAATTCAAAAAGACCTAAATAAACTGGAGCAGTGGGCAGCAACCAACAGAATGGTTTTTAACAGGGAAAATGCAAAGTACTACATCTGGGCAATAAAAATGAAAAAAGCATATACAGAATGGGAGGAATAGAGCTAAGCAACAGTACATGTGAAAAAGACTTAGGTATACTAATAGATCATAGACTGAACATGAGTCAACAGTGTGATGCAGCAGCAAAAAAGGCAAATACAATTCTGGGATGTATTAACAGAAGCATACAGTCTAGATCACGTGAAGTCATTATCGGTCTTTACTCCTCTTTGGTCAGACCTCATCTGGAATACTGTGTACAGTTTTGGGCACCACATTTTAAAAAAGACATAGACAAACTGGAGCAAGTTCAGAGAAGAGCGACTAGAATGGTGACTGGTCTGCAAACCATGTCCTATGAGGAACGGTTGCAGGATTTGGGAATGTTTAGCTTGCAAAAAAGAAGACTGAGAGGAGACTTAATAGCTGTCTACAAATATGTCAAGGGCTGTCACATTGTAGAAGGATCATCTTTATTCTCATTTGCACAAGGAAAGACTAGAAGCAATGGGATGAAACTAAATGGGAGGAGACACAGATTAGATATTAGAAAAAACTTTTTGACAGGGTGATTAATGAGGGGAACAGGCGGCCACGAGAGGTGGCGAGTTCCCCTTCAATGGACGTCTTCAAACAGATGCTGGACAGACATCTGTCTGAGATGATCTAGTGAATCCTGCTTTGAGCAGGGGGTTGGACCAGATGACCCAGGAGGTCCCTTCCAACTTTACCATTCTATGATTCTATGATGTTTGTTGTGTGTGAGCAACCGCAGCTTCTGGGCAGAAGGTATGAGCGCCTGCTTCCTGAACAGCAGATTCTGAAGGACATAGCCCAGGCGACATGGCATTGGCTTGACCCACAGATGCAGATTTGGTACCCTGGTGTTCCACCCACCTACTGGGCTGCTTGGCTGCCATGTGGTGTTGCATACTGGTGGTGCTTAGGTTGCCTTTGCCCTGGCCTCTGCTCAAATTGGAATGGCAGATGCTACAGACTACAATGTTTTTCTCTGAAGGACTTTCAAAAAAAAAATTCCACACAGCAGCTAAATGCCCCCTTGCCCTCACTTGGCGCACAGCGGGGGTGCTTTTGGGAACAGCTGACCCAGTTCTCACTCTGGGCAAACCACTACCCCTTGGTGCCTGTGTTGGTGCTACATATCCATCTTCCTCTGTGTTGCTGTCATGGCTATGCATATCAACGGTCCAGGTCGGATCAGTGGACTCATCATCGACCACCTCGTCTTCCATCTCATCCTCCTTCCCAGTTGACATTGTAGGCTGAAAGCACCAAAAAAAGCCATAATGGAAGAAACGCCAATTTAAATGAATTCAATATATTTTATTTAATTAGTCAATCAAGATTAAAACACAAACACAAGACAAAAAGCCATTAAAAACATTAAAAACAAAAACAAAGGGGCTCAGGAGGGGGAGGGGTATGCCCATAAGGTTAGTATAAATATAGATATCAAAAGAGAGTACCCTCTAATAAATGCTGTACAAGCAATGATATACAGTTATATGAAAAAGTTTGGGCACCCCTATTAATCTTAAGCTTAATGTTTTATAAAAATTGGTGTTTTTGCAGCAGCTATTTCAGTTTGATCTATGTAATAACTGTTGGACACAGTAATGTTTCTGCCTTGAAATGAGGTTTATTGTACTAACAGAAAATGTGCAATCTGCATTCAAACAAAATTTGACAGGTGCATAAGTATGGGCACCTCACCAGAAAAGTGACATTAATATTTAGTAGATCCTCCTTTTGCCTCTAGTGGCTTCCTGTAGCTTTTAATGATTTCCTGGATCCTGGATGAAGGTATTTTTGACCATTCCTCTTTACAAAACAATTCCAGTTCAGTTAAGTTTGATGGTCGCCGAGCATGGACAGCCCTCTTCAAATGATCCCACAGATGTTCAATGATATTCAGGTCTGGGGACTGGGATGGCCATTCCAGAACATTGTCATTGTTCCTCTGCATGAATGCCTGAGTAGATTTGGAGCGGTGTTTTGGATCATTGTCTTGCAGAAAGATCCATCCCCTGCGTAACTTCAACTTTATCACTGATTCTTGAACATTGTCAAGAATCTGCTGATACTGAGTGGAATCCATGCGTCCCTCAACTTTAACAAGATTCCCGGTGCCGGCATTGGCCACACAGCCCCAAAGCATGATGGAACCTCCACCAAATTTTACTGTGGGTAGCAAGTGTTTTTCTTGGAATGATGTGTTTTTTTTGCCGCCATGCATAACGCCTTTTTGTATGACCAAACAACTCAATCTTGGTTTCATCAGTCCACAGGACCTTATTCCAAAAAGAAATTGGCTTCTCCAAATGTGCTTTGCATACCTCAGCCGACTCTGTTTGTGGCGTGCTTGCAGAAACGGCTTCTTTCGCATCACTCTCCCATACAGCTTCTCCTTGTGCAAAGTGTGTTGTATAGTTGACCGATGCACAGTGACACCATCTGCAGCAAGTTGATGCTGCAGCTCTCTGGAGGTGGTCTGAGGATTGTCCTTGACTGATCCCACCATTCTTCTTCTCTGCCTTTCTGATGTTTTTCTTGGCCTGCCACTTCTGGCCTTAACAAGAACTGTCCCTGTGTTCTTCCATTTCCTTGCTATGTTCCTCACAGTGGAAACTGACAGGTTAAATCTCTGAGACAGCTTTTTGTATCCTTCCCCTGAACAACTATGTTGAATAATCTTTGTTTTAAGATCATTTGACAGTTGTTTTGAGGAGCCCATGATGCCACTCTTCAGAGGAGATTCAAACAGGAGAACAACTTGCAAGTGGCCACTTTAAGTAGCTTTTCTCATGATTGCATACACCTGGCTATGAAGTTCAAAGCTCAATGAGGTTACAAAACCAAAAAAAGTGCTTTAGTAAGTCAGTAAAAAGTAGGTAGGAGTATTTAAAATTAGAAAATGATAAGGGTGCCCATACTTATGCACCTGTCAAATTTTGTTTGAATGCAGATTGCACATTTTCTGTTAGTACAATAAACCTCATTTCAAGGCAAAAACATTACTGTGTCCAACAGTTATTACATATATCAAACTGAAATACCTGTTGCAAAAACACCATTTTTTATAAAACATTAAGCTTAAGATTAATAGGGGTGTCCAAACTTTTTCATATAACTGTAGCTAGCACATTCATATATATATACAATTGCATATACCCATCATAAGGATTTGATAATAAATAATGCAAAAATAGTGTTTAATATATACTATCATGAAAAAATATTAATAAAGGAGGTTAACAATCTATACACTGCTCAAAAAAATAAAGGGAACACTGAAATAACACATCCTAGATCTGAATGAATGAAATATTCTCATTGAATACTTTGTTCTGTACAAAGCTGAATGTGCTGACAACAAAATCACACAATAATCATCAATGGAAATCAAATTTATTAACCAATGGAGGCCTGGATTTGGAGTCACCCCCAAAATTAAAGTGGAAAAACACACTACAGGCTGATTCAACTTTGATGTAATGTCCTTAAAACAAGTCAAAATGAGTCTCAGTATTGTGTGTGGCCTCCACGTGCCTGTATGACCTCCCTACAACGCCTGGGCATGCTCGTGATGAGGCTGAGTATTGTGTGTGGCCTCCACGTGCCTGTATGACCTCCCTACAACGCCTGGGCATGCTTCTGATGAGGCTGAGTATTGTGTGTGGCCTCCACGTGCCTGTATGACCTCCCTACAACGCCTGGGCATGCTCCTGATGAGGCTGAGTATTGTGTGTGGCCTCCACGTGCCTGTATGACCTCTCGACAATGCCTGGGCATGCTCCTGATGAGGTTGAGGATGGTCTCCTATGGGATCTCCTCCCAGACCTGGACTAAAGCATCTGCCAACTCCTGGACAGTCTGTGGTGCAACGTGACGGTGGATGGAACGAGACATGATTTCCCAGATGAGCTAAATCGGATTCAGGTCTGGGGAACGGGCGGCCAGTCCATAGCTTCAATGCCTTCATCTTGCAGGAACTGCTGACACACTCCAGCCACATGAGGTCTGGCATTGTCCTGCATTAGGAGGAACCCAGGGCCAACCGCACCAGCATATGGTCTCCCAAGGGGTCAGAGGATCTCGTCTCGGTACCTAATAGCAGCCAGGCTACCTCTGGAAAGCACATGGAGGCCTGTGCGGCCCTTCAAAGAAATGCCACCCCACACCATTACTGACCCACTGCCAAACCGGTCACGCTGAGGGATGTTGCAGGCAGCAGATCGCTCTCCACAGCGTCTCCAGACTCTGTCACGTCTGTCACATGTGTTCAGTGTGAACCTGCTTCCATCTGTGAAGAGCACAGGGCGCCAGTGGCGACTTTGCCAATCCTGGTGTTCTGTGGCAAATGCCAAGTGGTCTGCACTGTGTTGGGCGGTGAGCACATCCTCCATTTGTGAACGTCGGGCCCTCATACCACCCTCATGGTCGGTTCCTAACCGTTTGTGCAGACACATAGACATTTGTGGCCTACTGGAGGTGATTTTGCAGGGTTCTGGCAGTGCTCCTCCTTGCACAAAGGCGGAGGTAGCGGTCCTGCTGCTGGGTTGTTGCCCTCCTACGGCCCCCTCCATTTCTCCTGGTGTACTGGCATGTCTCCTGTCAGCATCTCCAGCCTCTGGACACTACGCTGACAGACACAGCAAACCTTCTTTCCACAGCTCGCATTGATGTGCCATCCTGGATGAGCTGCACTACCTGAGCAACTTCTGTGGGTTGTAGAGTCCGTCTCATGCTACCACGAGTGTGAAAGCACAACCAACATTCAAAAGTGACCAAAACATCAGCCAGAAAGCATTGGTACTGAGATGTGGTCTGTGGTCCCCACCTGCAGAACCACTCCTTTATTGAGGGTGTCTTGATAATTGCCAATAATTTCCATCTATTGTCTATTCCATTTGCACAACAGCATGTGAAATTGATTGTCAATCAGTGTTGCTTCCTAAGTGGACAGTTTGATTTCACAGAAGTTTGATCACTTGGAGTTATATTCTGTTGTTTAAGTGTTCCCTTTATTTTTTGAGCAGTGCATATGTATTCCTAACCTCCTTTAATAATATTTTTTCATGATAGTATATATTAAACACTATTTTTGCATTATTTATTATCAAATCCCTATGATGGGTATATGCAATTGTATATACATGTGCATGTGCTAGTTATATCATTGTTTGTACAGCATTTATTAGAGAGTACTCTCTTTTGATATCTACATTTATACTAACCTTATGGGCATACTCCTCCCCCCTCCTCAGTCCCTTGTTTTTAATGTTTTTTTTGTCTTGTGTTGTATTTTTATCTTGATTGACAAATTAAATAAAATATATTGAATTAATTTAAATTGGCGTTTCTTCCATTATGCCTTTTTTTGGTGGTTTCTGTCTTATTTATTAATGTATTTTGGGTGCATGATTAAGTGAATATTTGGTATTTCCTTCTTTTTATAGGATTTATTATGACATTGTAGGCTGACCTGATGGCAACTGTGTCTCATCATCATCAGCCTCCACCTCTGGAGACAGTAAATGACGTTCCTCCAAGTGGCTTTCTTCTGGCCGTAGTTCCTCAAATACTTGAGCATCAACGCATGCCACCTCCTCTTGTCCCTCTTCAATGCTGCACCGTGATAGTCCAGAGCCAACCAAAGGATACGTACCAAACAGATCCTCGGAGTGGAAAAGCTTGGTGTCATCTGTCTCCTGTAACTGATAATGGCTGGATTAAGGAGAACCAGCTTCAGGATTGGATGGACCAGCCTTCTGTGTATCGTCAGTAGACTGTGTGGTCGTGGAAGATCTGTTGCTGCTTGACAAATGCGTAGAGGCCTCGTCTGCTATCCAAGACAGAATCTGCTCTCGCTCTTGTGGCTTCCACACACGTTTACGTTCCAGATCGGGAAATTTTTCCATGAACATAGTGGAGGCATCAACTTCTTCTGACCTGACACAGACTGAGTGCCTTCTCGCGCACCACTGACAACACCACATCCACGTCCCGTAACAACAGGCTTTTTTTGGCATTTTGGGTTTTGTTGACAGATTTTCAGATGTTGATGGCACAAGCCAAGCTAGCTGTCACAGCCAAAATAGTGGTTACAATGGCCTGGTGCGTGCTTTGTAGCAGGCAGTAGAACATTTTTGGACTGCTGCTTTGTGTAGGGCACTCAATGATTTTTTTTAAGTGGACTAATATGGACAGTAGGCAGGCTGACACCCCAAAAACAGTGGGGGAAATGGCCTGTTGTGTGCTTTGTAGCAGGCAGTAGGAAATGTTTGGACTACTACTTTGTGTAGGGCACAAAACGCTTTTTTAAGTGGACTAATATGGACAGAAGGCAGGCTGACACCCAAAAACAGCGGGGGAAATGGCCTGGTGCGTACTTTGTTCCAGGCAGCAGGAAATGTTTGGACTGCTGCTTTGTGTAGGGCACTCAATGATTTTTTTAAGTGGACTAGTATGGACAGAAGGCAGGCTCTGACCTCTAAAACAGCAGGGAGAATAGACTGGTGCTAAAATAAAAAGGCAGCACAAAATGCTACTTCTGTGTATGCTGGAAAAATATTGCTTTGCCTCTGACAAGAGCTGTTTTAAGATGGACACTGGAAGAACACTATCTCATCCACTCTATACCTAATACACAATCTCTCCCTCCCTGTACTCTGACTTTGTTGTGAGTCTTCAGCTCTGAAAAGAGCTATTTTTGGTGGTATTATGGAGCTAGTGAGCGGCTTCTTTAAACACAGAACTAGTATACACTGCAGGTAGCCCTTAAAAGGGCTTTTGTTTTATCAAGAGGCCTAAACACTTTCCCTAGCATAGTGTTTCCCAAACCCCGTCCTCACGGACCCCAACGCATCGTGTTTTCAGGATCTCCTTAGTATTGCACAGGTGAGAGAACCTGTTGCAGTTTCTGATGCCTTAATGACAATTCACCTGGGCAATACTAAGGAAATCCTGAAAACATGACGTGTGGGAGGCCGTTAGGAAACACTGCCCTAGCAGCTCAGCGATTCCTATGCTTGTAGAATGCAGGTTCCAGACGCAATGTGCACAAAATGGCAGCGGCAGGGCTTAAATAGATCTATGACACTGGACGGCCAGCCAATCACAGTAATGCCACAACCAAGATGTCTGCGGCATTACTGTGATTGGTTAAGAAGCCCAGCATGTTTAGTGGCTGCAAAGGGACATCCGAATATAGAGAGGCGAGTACACAAATACTCGCAATATAACGAGTAACCAGAATACCATACTATCCATGCGAATAGTAACGAATACAGTCGCTCATCACTAATGATAATATATTGTGAGGCATAGTCCCAGTTAGTAAGTTAGTGTAGTGTTAGAGTAGGGAGTACAATTGGGGGAAGAAGGTTGAACTTGATGGACCGAGGTCTTTATTCAACCTACGTTACTATGTATTTCTTTGGCCTTTCCTAGTAATTAAAGACAAGAAAAAGGGACCTAATTACCATGGTGAACTTTCACAAAGATCAGTCACTATCCTGGTGTTTAATAAGGGTGCCAGATTCAGAGGCTGGATCAAATCACACCATTATTCTCCTCTGTGGTTCACGACCCACTCTCTGCTTCTCTGGCTGGTCTTACTGTCACTTCTGTCACTTGTGAGACTGCCGCAGCCGTGTTCACTCTGATGCTGGTGCTACCGCTCTTTCATATCACTAGGGGAAGGAGAGCCGGAGTAAACCCTCTCTTTTGGCAGTATAAAGTGTCTAATGGCCGTGTAGTCAATGGGAGGTATGTACTGTATCACACAGATGGCTAGATTCTGTGATGAAACCCAGTGTATTTTCTCTAATGCACGCATGCACTAAGAGGACTAATTGGTGCACCTGGGAGCCGGGGTACGGGTTTCTAGGAGAGAATGGGCAGGTCCAGCAACCCACATACCTCACCTCTGGGTGTAGTTAACAACCTATAAAATGGAGGCTGTTGTTTGGCACATGGTCTGTGTGCTTGGAGGGAGATGGCCTCCTGTGTGTGTTCGTCTTCAGACCAAGCCAGGACACTGGATGCTACCCTAGCTTGTGTGCCACACAGGCCTGAGTGAGCAGAGACCTGCTAAGGACGTTTACGCCATTTGCTTTTCAGTTTTGCTTCTGGGTTTATGAAGCAATAAACCCACATTAACTTTTAAAGCATCATGCCTCCTGTTTTCCTCCCGTCGCACCCCAGCGAGTAAAACCCCTACAGCAGTCAGACCTCATTTTAATTGAGGGACCAGCTACAACTCATCCCCCCGTGAATGCCTCCCCTGGATCCCCCAGAAGTGCAATCCAACACTTCCGGGTCAGAAATCTCCAGCACGCTCATCATCAGGGCGCATCAATCCCAGCGCATATGCAGACCCGAACAACGCAGCAGCCGGCAGACATACAAATAGTCTCCAGCGCTTGCATCTACACGAGCCCCCACTGGACGGGCGGAGGCGCTTCCAGGACCCGACACTGGCGATACAGAAGTAGCCGTTCTTCCAGGTAACTGGGCCTGGCTACGTTTCTTGACTTTCCGCTCCTGATTCTTCATATTCAGGTTCCATCAAGGACAGGAACCCAACTGATGCGGGGGAGAGGTGCTGCCCTTTTATTCAGTAGGTTTTATGTCCTTGTGTGGTGGATTCCCTCTCTCGTGTGGCGCTGGTCATGGAGGGACAGGAACATTTTAGAAATTGTTCTCGTGTTCAGTGAAATATTAATTAAAGTCTTACTTATCAATGTGGGTGGACTCATTTATGAGCACGCTTTATTAAAATTTATAAAACACATTCACTACACTCAAACAAGAAACATACCTCTTTAAATACTGTCACTTGACGCTGAAAAAGCATTTGACAGAATATCATGGTCAGCCATCTATTACTCCCTCAAAAAACTCAATATAGGAGAACTCTTTATAGCTATTGTATTGTAACCCTTCAGCGAGATTAAAGATAAATGGAACCCTGTCCCCATCATTCACAATCAGGCTATCATCCAATCAAAGTTTCCTTTTTGTTGGCCATCACAGTGTATAAAATACTTAGGGATACTCATACATAGTGATCTTTCTCGACTGTTTGACTTCAATTACAAACCCTTACTTGGTCAAATCCATAAGGACCATAATTCATTGAATGTGAAGGATTTCTCATGGTTTAGCAGAGTAAATATATTAAAAATGAATGTTTTACCTAGACTGCTTTACCTTTTTCAAACTATGCCGACCAGAATCCTTTAAATTTTTCAAAATATCCAAGTAGTAGCTTTTGTAAGTTCATCTGGCCGACTGGTCGTCCATGTATTAGTGGTGATATATCTGTCAGGTCTAAACAGATGGGAGGCCTCAGTCTCCCGGATTGTAGAAAATACTACATGGCGGCAGTCCATGCCAGAATACGTGATTATTTTCACCATCAACATGGGAAGATTTGGGTTAATATAGCACAAACTACAGCTCTGGCAAAAATTAAGAGACCACTGCACAGTTTTCTAAACATCTCTACATGTCTGACGGCCGTTCTATTCCAGTGTCAGTTGAATTCCAACCAAAGTCCACCTCATTCTACTTAATGTGCTTCTGATTAGGTGATCACCTGAACCAAGTCTTATCTAACCAGGGAAAGTATAAAAACACTGCTGGTCTTCACAATCCTCTTGCAATAGGACAAGCTGGATGGCAAAATAAGTGCTAGGAATAGCCCAAAAGAAATTTGAATGAAAAAATAACTTTTAACCATGCCAAAGGAGTTCAAAAGAAAAGTCTTGAGTGAGGAAAAGAAGGGCTCAATTCTGGCTTTACTAGCAGAGGGATAGAGTGAGCGTCAGGTTGCCTCCATCCTTAAAATGTAGAAGACAGCAGTCCATTACAACAAGGTCAAGCAGCAGACATTGGGGACAACAAAGCTACAGACCGGCAGAGGGCGAAAGTGACTCTCCACTGACCGGGATGACCGTCAACTTATTCGAATGTCACTCAGCAACCACAGGATGATATCAAGTGACCTACAAAAGGAATGGCAAATGGCAGCTGGGGTGAAGTACACTGCAAGAACAGTTCGTAACAGGCTCCTAGAGGCCTCAAGTCATGTAAAGCTAGAAAAAAGCCTTTAATCAATGAAAAGCAAAGGAGAGCCAGGCTGAAGTTTGCCAAAGACCATAAGGATTGGACCATAGAGGACTGGAGTAAGGTAATCTTCTCTGATGAGTCTAATTTTCAGCTTTGCCCAACATCTGGTTGTCTAATGGTTAGACGGAGACCTGGAGAGGCATACAAGCCACAGTGTCTTGCACCCACTGTGAAATTTCGTGGAGGAGAGGATCGGTGATGATCTGGGGATGCTTCAGCAAGGCTGGAATTAGGCAGGTTAATATTTGCAAAGGATGTATGAATCAAGCCGCATACAAGGTTATCCTTGAAAAAGACTTGCTTCCTTCTGCTCAGGCAATGTTCCCCAACTCTGAGGACTGTTTTTTTCCAGCAGGACAATGCCCTATGCCACACAGCTAGGTCAATCAATGTGTAGATGAAGGAGCACCACATCAAGACCCTGTCATGGCCAGCCCAATCTCCAGACCTGAACCCCATTGAAAACCTCTGGAATGTAATCAAGAGGAACAATTCATACATGAAGAAAGCGAGGTGGCACACCGATGTAATAAAATCTTCTTTTATTCCATTTCCATTAAAAATTCAGGGAAGCGGCACCTTTTGAGGACGACGGCCGTTTCGCGTGTCTATCACGCTTCCACGGGTCCAGGCATGGACCATGCTGAAAATTTTGCAGTGGTCTCTTAATTTTGGCCAGAGCTGTATATGTCCAAGGGCATTAACTACACTCCCCTGGAACCCACATCCCTCAGTCCTTAAACCCTCTCAACAATCCTACAACACATACTGTACAATCTTATCTCTACGTTGAGATAATAAGATCTCTCTTATTGACCCACAGGGCCCATTATACCCAATCTCAGACCATCCCACCTTTTTATCTGCCAATCGATTTCTGGGCAAATATCACCCTCTTCACTTTGTTCATGTACTATCTAACGCATCAACGAGATATTTCAGGACTGCTCTATCCCTCCAAGAGCCGACTACGACTATAGACAATTGCAACATTTTTATTCCCATGTTAGAAAAGATAAATGGCTCAATAGGGATCTTACACATTTTGAAAAACTGTGCCTCTCATCGTCTCCACCCTTGCACTCCATCTCATTGCTCTATAAACACCTAATAGCCATACTAGACCACCCTATTGCGTTGAATGGGAAAGAGAACTGGGCAAATCTTTTGAGGACTCACAATGGGCTAAATGTTTTTAATTTGCTCACAAAACTTCAATTGCAACTAAAGCTCAAGAGACCTCTTTTAAGATCATCTCCAGATGGTACCGGGTTCCCGTATTACTTAAGTGTTTTCCCGCAGTATCAGATAGATGCTGGAGATGTGCGGTGGAAGAGGGGACGATGACACACATTTCGTTGAGTTGCCCCATAATAAGAGGTTTCCGGACTCAGGTAATTCAGACTATTAAAAAAAATGACTGGTCTCTCTGTGCCCGACTCTCCTGAATCTCTTTTGCTCTTTATAATCCCAACTAGTTTCACCAGATACAAAAGTTCTTTAATAAGCTACCTTATACAGACTGCTAAGAATATCATTCCTCGTCACTGGAAATGTATTTCTTCGCCTAGTCTGGAGGAGTGGTTCTCTGAAATAGCCCTTCTAAATAGGATGGAACATTTGATTACCCAATCCCCCACTCACTGTAATAGATACTGTGAGACTTGGAGAGACTGGATTGAATCCCAGGAATCTGAAGCCTACCGCCCGCCTTTCATCAGACTGTCATCCACCCTTTACTCCGGTGCGTTTTTGCTCAGTACGGATTGTGTTCCGCGTTGGTCCGCGC